>NC_089776.1:5701206-6036206 GCF_040412425.1 Macrobrachium rosenbergii
TAGAGGTTTATTCATAAGCACAGGAATGAATTCAGCAAACTTACTGGAATAGTTTCAGCATCACAAGCAAAATAAATTGAAATGGATTATTTACAGGAGCTAACAATAGCTCAGAATATTATTCCAACTTCAGACAAACCTCAATGCTACATAGAATGAACGCAACAGATTAATATGCTTCTCAGACGCTGTATCAGGAACTTACTGCGAGGTCGAATTAAGGCTTCTTGATACTAATGATACGGATTCTTCTCCAAGAAAGAGGATGTTGCGCAGGCACAAGGTGTATGTAATTCTGGAAAAGGACATATTCAGATAACAATTTTGCATTGCAGATGTTGAACTCGTCGAGGTAGATGCCTTGGGCATTCAGTCTCTCAGCTTCGAACACTTGGAAGGATTCTTCTTCATGCTTTTCATAGGATACATGTTCTCCGGCGTTGCTTTCATCTTTGAAGTGAGAGCCAAGTCACATTGAAAGATTTCTGCGGCAGTCGTAATACTCAAATTCCCGCCCTGAATTAGATGTCCATAAGATATTTGGTGAAACGTTTGTATGTGTGTTCGTCCATTGAATCGTGTTACAAGAACAGGTAATACACACATATAATATTTCATACTTCTTTGCCCAATGCACTTCAGAATATTTATCCATAAAATGGTAGCTTTGACTGTTTAAAGGCATATGCATGAGAGCAGTCGTCTTTGTTATTTATAATCCTCAATTTAATTGTCATAATGTCACATAAAGTATCATACTATCATCCAGATCACTGCCATTGATCTCATAGCTGTTATTCCACCCTCAGCTGGAGTTAAAACGCTCATGACATGAAATAAGGACGATCCATCTTTTATCTAACCATATGCTTGGACTGGCCTTTTTTATATAGGTCAATCAAGTAAAGATTTAAAAGTGAGAATTAAACAGCATAAGTGTTCTGTCAAAAGTGGGCAAACATCCAATGCAATATTCATTCATTTAAGTGAAAACTCTCACAGGATAAACTGGATTGACAGTTCAGTGATTGCCAGATCAAAAGATTTCTCTTCATGAAATCTTTCAGAATTTGCTATTATACAGCTTACTTCCAGCTGTAATTTTAACCTTAGCCCTGACATGTATTATTTGAACACCTGTATTAGTAAAATGTTCAAGAATGACCTTAAAGATAAAACCACTGACTTAATTACTAATTAGTTACCACGTATATATTTTCTATATATTCGTATGTTTAATAGTTTTTCGAAAATGTTCGTTTTGCAAAACTTGTTATTGTTTACCAAAAGGAGAATATATTAAGCGTTGTACTTTTATAAACATATGTAATCAGTTTATTCATTCTAAGACCATTCTGGTGGTCAGTCTCTTCCCCTAGTCAATGATCCGTTTTCAAAAATTGACTGTTTCACTTTTCCTTCATGGCCAGTTTAGCCTAATTTTTTGTAAAACCTCTAAAAGATTTACCTTTGTTTTGATAGGTCCACTGCCCGGGAGAATTCTTCAACTGTGTTGGTTCCTTTTATCCAGGTCCATCTGTTCCTTTAACCAAATATTAACTGTCCCATTTATCCATTTATTACTGTGGTGACTGTCCATTTCTCCATGATTTACTGTACTAAGACCTTTAATCCAAATATTAATTTTTACTTCCATTTTATCCAGTTATTTTCTGACTCCCATTCATACAGGATTATTGTACTGTCTGAAGACTTTTATCCAGATATTACTGCAGTGACTTCCCATTTATCCAAGTATTTGTGGTGATTTTCAACTTGGTATTACTGTGTTGACTGTTATTTATCCAAGTATTACTGTGGTGACTGTCTCTTTCAACTTGGTATTACTGTGTTGACTGTTCCTTTTATCCAAGTATTACTGTGGTGACTGTCTCTTTCAACTTGGTATTACTGTGTTGGCTGTTCCTTTTATCCAAGTATTACTGTGGTGACTGCTCTTTCAACTTGATATTACTCTAAGGACTTTTATCCAAGTATTACTGTGGTGACTTTTCCTTCAACTTGGTATTAGTGTTGACTGTTCCTTTTATCCAGGAATTACCATGCTGACTGTCCCCTTTAACCAAATATTACTGTGCTGACTGTCCCATTTATCCATTTATTACTGTGGTAACTGTCCATTTTCTCCATGATTTACTGTACTAACTGGACCTTTTATCCAAATATCCCTGTGCTGATTGTCCCATCTATCCAGATATTACTGTGGTTACTGTCCCTTTTATTCAGTTATTACTGTTTGACTGTCCCATTCATACAGGTATTATTGTACTGACTGTCTCTTTTATCCAGATATTACTGCAGTGACTGTCCCGTTTATCCAAGTATTACTGTGGTGACTGTCTCTTTCAACTTGGTATTACTGTATTGACTGTCCCATTTATCCATTTATTACTGTGGTGACTGTCCCTTTTATCCAGGTGTTATTTTACTGACTGTCCCATTTATCAAGATATTACTGTTGTGACTGTCCCAATTATCCAGGTATTACTGTTCTGACTGTTCCTTTTATCCAAGTATTACTGTGCTGACTGTTCCTTTTATCCAAGTATTACTGTGTTGACTGTTCCATTTATCCAAGTATTACTGTGTTGACTGTTCCTTTTATCCAAGTATTACTGTGGTCACTGCGCATTTTACATAAACATTACTGTGGTGACTGTCCCCCAGGTATTGCTGTGGTGACTGTTCCCCAGGTATTGCTGTGGTGACTATCACCCAGGTATTACTCTGCTAACTGTCCCTTTTATTCAAGTATTACTGTGATCCTGTGCATTTTGTGCATTTTATATAGACATTACAGTGGTGACTGTCCCTAAGATATTACTGTGGTGACTGTCCCCCAGGTATTACTGTGCTGACTGTTCCTTTTATCCGAGTATTACTGTGCTGACTGTTCCTTTTATCCGAGTATTACTGTGCTGACTGCCCATTTTATCCAAGTATTACTGTACTGACTGTCCCTTTTATCCAGGTATTACTGTGGTCACTGTGCATTTTATATAAACATTACTGTGGTGACTGTCCCCCAGGTATTACTGTACTGACTGTCCCATTTATCCAAATATTACTGAGGTGACTGTCCATTTCATCCACATAGGCTATTACTATGATGACTGTCCCATTTATCCATGTATTACTGTACTGACTGTCCCTTTTATCCAGATGTTACTGTGCTGTCTTCCCCTTTTGTCCAGGGATTGCTATGCTGACTGTACATTTTATCCAGATGATTGTGGTGATTGTCCAATTTATCCAGACATTACTGAGGTTAAAAGTTAAGTATACCTTAGTTTTACCAGACCACTGAGCTGATTAACAGCTCTCCTAGGGCTGGTCCGAAGGATTAGACTTATTTAACGTGGCTAAGAACCAATTGGCTACTTAGCAACAGGACCTACAGCTTATTGTGGAATCCGAACCGCATTATAGCGAGAAATGAATTTCCATCACCAGAAATAAATTCCTCTAACTCTTCATTAGCCGGCCGGAGAGTCGAACTCGGGCCTAAGAGTGCAAGGAAGAGCTACATTATTGAGGTGTCTGTCCCATTTACCCCCTAAACCTAAACACATCCCCCACTAAACCTAAACATACCCCCTACTAAACCTAAACACAACCCTTGCTAAAACCTAAATAAATCCCCACTTAACCTAAACACACCCCCTCGACTAAACCTAAACACAAACCTTGATAAAGAATTATTAATCACAGGAAAGAAAAGTATTTTCAATAATACATTTCTATAATATCGAGTAAATGAGATGAGATATAATTAACCCATAGAGTTTATTTACCACATTAGTCTACTGCAATGGGCAGCACCAGCCCCGTGTCAGGGAAAGGGAAGGGGGATGTGGGAAGGGGAAGGGGAATGGGGTACAGGTTTGAAACCTACCCTTTTATCTAAGTTGGGTCAAATTATGGCCACGTGCCAAATTTTGTTTAGATCGGGTCAGGTGGTTCGGATTTCTATAGCACACAATGCTACAAACATACAAACATGCACACGTACAAACATTCACTTTCATGTATAAGATATACAGTATATATATATATATATACATATATATATATATATATATATATATATATATATATATATATATATATATATATATATATATATATATATATATATGTGTATATATATATGTGTGTGTGTGTGTGTGTGTGTGTGTGTGTGTGTGTGTGTGTTTATATACGTAAGCACCATATATACGCCTAATTCCCCTTCGAGGAGGGCAGGTCAAAAAGGTACTAATCTTCCAGTACTCAGGAAATCTTTTTGAGTTCAGGTTGCAAACCCCATAACCTTCTCCATTCAAGGTGCGGCCTACAGCAGTTCACTAACCACCAGTACATATTTTATTGTTTGCGTCAAAATAAGAGTAATAGATTTTTCAGGAAAATGACCCAATCGTTGTTATCATCGTGGGATAGATCTCGGTGTCGCTCGGGAATACCTTTCTCAAATCTGTAAATAGTAATGAAGAAGAGCTCTGGCCAATGTTACATTCGTTTTCTTTTGTCAGATATTGTACAGTTTTCAAGATGTGAAGTGCGTTTTTTCTACAATGATTCAGTGTTAATCTCCTCTGGTTTGCATTTACGGATAACATTCGTCATTTCCTCATTTCTTCTGAAACCCAGTTTTTGGAGGGATTCTCTATTAAATACAACCTTGTGCTCGAATCCTTATTCCTCTTTCACGGGTGAGAGATTAATTACATCGCCATTATGACATATAGTCAATGATTTATGACCACCACAGCTGTATCAACTGAATGTATAATTTTTCACAGGAAAAGGGAAATAGCACAAACCCAGGTAGAACTGACCATCCCAAGAGGCGGTTTGGCTCATTCTTGATGGGAACGGGAAACTGAACACAGTGATGTCGTTTATTGCCTTTGCGCCACATCATGAGTTTCACGAACGATGCCTGGTCCTCTTGTTCATATTCGCCACGTCTCCCCTCGCGTTCGCTGTTCATTAATTACTATGCAATGAAAACTAATAATCTCTCAGGTGTCTCGTGAAATTGATGATCCATTTAAAGCCGACCTCCCTTAATCATTTAAATACCATCTATAGAACGTACATGGGGGAGAGAGAGAGAGAGAGTCATGTTCGGAAATATTCGGAAATATTTAAACTAGCGAAAACTTTAATCTATTCTTGCTTTATTACCTAACCTTTAGTTGACTGGGGAAGTACTAAAGGCGCATATTGTGCAATCAGTCTCTCTCTCTCTCTCTCTCTCTCTCTCTCTCTCTCTCTCTCTCTCTCTCTCTCTCATACTTTAATCACGCTCTGACGTGACTGCGTGTGTGTGTTGTGTATGAGTGCGCGTGAACTGTGATCATTATTGGTGAACAGGTATACATGATTACCTCCGGAAAAAGAAATCTGGGCAGAGAAATCAACCTTATAATGCCTTCCAAGATTATTATCATTATTATTATTATTATTTTTTTTATTTACAATGTACGGGCCGTCGTGCAAACAAGAGTCTGTGCTTGCTGAATGCCAGTTTATATGGGCCTGGGGTTCAGCATTATCTATTAACACCGCAAAAATGTCTTGTCCACTGAAAAATACAGCGATAATTGGATAAGGGTGTTCTCTGTCTATTTTCGTTTCCTTGTTTGTTTCGATATAATCCTCCTCCTCCCTCCCCCTCTCTCTCTCTCTCTCTCTCTCTCTCTTTACATATATATATATATATATATATATATATATATATATATATATATATATATATATATATATATATATATATATATATATATATATATATATATATATATATATATATATATATGTATATTGGCGTGAGTGTGTATACATATATATTGTTTGTATCTATGTGTGTGTGTGTATAGTTGACTGAAGGCTGCCACAGCCGGACTGAAAAAAGCTGTGGTATAGCAACTTCATCCTGAAAGACTTGCTGAGAGTTTGAAGCCGCTTCCCCTTAATGGAAAAGTCATATAACTGGAAATAATGCAAAACTTATGAGTGCGTGTGTCGGCATAATTGTGAAATGTTACCACAACCAAGAATATCCAACTCGTGTTTTCCTGTATGCGATTGAATTACACCAGATTTTTGCAAACAAAACCTCACATTGACACTCACTCAGCACAAATAATCGGCGCGCGTGTCATAAGCGCTATTTAATCCACTGATTTACTTGAAAAAAAAAAAAAAAACATTTTATAACCCTCTAACAGACCTGGGATCTGATCTTCATATTTTTCCTTGAAGGTGAGGTAAATTAAATTTACTTAAACCCAAAATTATCCAAACAAGACCGGTGGTGATCATGCTCTGGCGCTCCTACGAGTAGCATATAATCGGCATGAAATCAAATCAACAATTTAGTGAAGAGAAGAACAAACTGATACCTGAAACACTCTAAAGATGTAGAGATTCAAAGGATAATCTCAGTGAAAATATATGGATTTGCGTGTCTGAGTGTAATTTTTGGAATAAGTGTGTAGTTCAACGAAACCCTTTGAACACGAGCAATTATCGGATTTTTCGGCAGGCATTGAGACCATGGTTCGGACTCTCTTGGGGACTGATTCTAATTCTGTTATGTATATTGCCAATGGAATACCAAAACAAAGGTGACCTAGCATGAAACTTTCAAAAATAAAGTGCCTAAACATTTTACAAAAGAATGCACTGACAATATAATGTAACAAAAAATGTTGTTAAGGAGTTTGAAAGTAAATTGTAGATGATGCTAGAAAATTTTGTAATTATTTGTAGAGTGGTAATTACAAATTTTTTTCGATAGCGTCTGATTATTCGCCCGCTTAGAATAGTAATGATTATAATGATAACAACAACTATAATTCACCTGTATCTGTTCTACACTAACACCTGTCTCTTTTTTCTCTCTAATTTGTTTAAAATGCAACAGCTGTCAGCAGTCGCCGATGCTCGAAAAAAACGTGTTTGACACTTAGTCACCCAAGAGAGAGAGAGAGAGAGAGAGAGAGAGAGAGAGAGAGAGAGAGAGAGAGAGAGAGAAAATCACAGAGGCAAAACTTATTTTATTCATTCATGATTTACACAAAAGTATTCCGACATGATTAATATCAATCCATTCCTTCATGATTTACGCTAATTTTTCTAATAACTAGTAGTTTCTGAATGCTTCCTGATCACCAAAGGGCCATGATTATTGAAATTAACGATTCCAAAATAGAAGATAAAAAAAGATCTCTAAATGTGAGTGAAGAATACAATATAAAAATGATCACATATCTGTTTCGTTTTATTTTCGCATTGGCATTATCATTCGTAAAAATATACGGTCGTGTACGCTTCCTACTGATATATATGAATATTCGTGGGAATCTTTTTGGTTTGGAAAAAATTAAATTTAATAGTCCTCTTTGAGTTGCAACTTACTCTCTCTCGCCAGTATCATCATTTAATATTTCCTTACCAATTACAGTATGTTTGTCTTCATTTCCCCTTTAACATTACTGTACTGTAATTGCAGCTTGTTTTGCTCTGAAGTACGAAAAAAGTGAAGGCGGGCACCAAGTTAAGATCAAGAAAGGGAAGGCTAATAGAATATCTTTAATAATCTTTTTCACAACCATCTTAGCAGCAACGAACCAAGAACTCTCTCCAGGCTTTACTTTGTGCAGTTTTTTGGGGTCCGCTTTTCGTGAAACGACAGTGTTTCTTGCGCATCAGGATTGTCTGTTTTACCTTCAGTATAAGTAAGTGCCGACGCAGGACAAGTACAGCCAAATCGATTAGTCAGAAGGATATCTTAGCGGGAACAGGGTGACAGAATAACGTGATAAACAGCTTAACTCAAGATAGGGCTGCTGATGACAGACTCGACGGTATTTTGTCAAACCATGGTAACACAGGCCAAACCAGCGCTGAGATCTTTCTCCATGTGGCCACCCTGCAGCCCAAGGGCGTACATCTGTGAAAAGTTTGTTGACGATGAGCCGTTATGAACAGCCACACTTCCTTTAATAATTTTATAAGTCCCTCGAAAAAAAAAACCGGAAAATCAGTAACAAGGACAATCACTGCGCAAGAAAAGTCCATTATGATTAATCATTTCCCGCTTATATGGTCAAACGAATATCTATAGGCTGTCGCATTATCCCTTTTAGAAGAACACCACTGTTATGCTCAGTCTCTTTCAATTTATACCAGATATTCAAAGTTTTATGAATTAAACGCTTTTGGAAACTTCTTTGTCAAAATAGTAATTCAATATATTTTTTGGGGTCATGGTAAAGTCCTTCATTGATCAAGTTATCTGTTCCTGCCTCTTGTTGTCACAACTGCTGTTAATTACTATCATCATCAAAATAACCCCACTGTCTAAATAAATCTAGTCAACTGAGTGATATTGTTGCTACTGTGGTATAACCATAGGCCAATTTTGCCTTAGCCTGTTTTGATAAATTGGTCACTGGATGTCCATGAATAGGTCAAGTTCATCATAATCGGTGATTAAATGAGTGTCATATTGCTGCTTAGGAATAGGTCTGGTTTGGCACAGAGTCAGTGTCTAATCAATCTCTCTGTTGTTGATTATGTAGAAATAGAATGAAATCCTGTCCAAAATAGTTGTATTTTTGTTTAAGCAGATACTGAAATGGAAATGGAGGCATTTTAAAATGATTTCTGTTGTGCACCCACATATATCCAGTCAATGAGTTGTACCGAATAAACAAGATGTACCTCATTACCAAACGCACCCAAAGGTCAGAATATGCCAGGTGTACCTGAAGGGTACATTAAGTACATGGTACATTGGGTGTTTTGTCCATTGGGCACATTGTGTCAACTGGACACATGTATATTGGTTACATTTTGTTTACTAATTAATTTTTGTTTTGGAAAAAGTTTGGTACTTTGGGTCAATTTTATACTGGGCAAATTTTATCTACTACCATGATGTTCGTTGAGTACATTTTTCACAACGGAAAAATTTGTCTGGAGGGTTCATGTTTAGTTGGTACAATTTGTCAGCTGAGTACAATCTGCCTATTGGGTACATTTTGGTCATTGGGTATGTTGTGTCCATTGAGGACTTTCATTTCTTTGGCTCCGTGATGTTGAATGGGTAGGTTTTGTTCACTGGATACATTTTGTCCATTGGGTACAATTGATCCATTGTCCCTAGTGTTTGTGAGCAGGGACCATTGCCTAAAAAACTAGAGACAGAATTTAAGATAGTACGTATATTATTCTGTAAATATCTACAAATTCATGAGAATAAGTAATTTTAGTGCAGTTCTCGTTATAACGGCGGTATATCCACCCCCCTCTTCTTTCTAGTAAGCCTTGTTTTTTAGTTGGTTTATCTTTTTTAAATTTATGTTTTTATATCACGTATATAAATAAACCAGGATGCACCATTTTTAGACTCCTCTAACACACACCTATTAGACTCTTTACTACAATGGTCCTAATATATATCTTCAGTCACGCCCTTCTCAGCTGATTTCGTAACGAAACTACTGTACTCCTGCCACACCTTTTTCCTTCGGCCCTTACAGGCGTCCATCACTCCTGACTTTCCAGCGGAATCCTCCCAGCCCCTTCTTTAACATGTAAAGTCATTTTCAGCCGTTTGACAAGACATCAAGCAGGTTGTCCCCTCTTGATCTTCTATCACCTTAGTCTGACAAGAAAGTTTCTTTGCAACATCGGGTAGCCGCCCCGTCACCGGCCTGAATCTCCCTCTTGTACAAGCTTACCTATACGCTTCCGTCTCATCAATTGTTTGCCCACAGTGAAGGTGACCTAGATTCTGAAATGAGGTATTTTTCCCCCTTAATGTCCTAAAGGAAAGTTTTTTCTTGAATGAGGCATTGTAATCTAAATCCCAAGCCCAGCTCACAAAAAAAAAAAAACTGTGTAATTACATGCAAGATTGTATATCACGCACTTAAATGTATATCACAAGGCACCCGCGATGTTAGTGCCACATCTGGCACAGTACCGCCATGTACAAGTATCATGGCATTACCTAACATAAGTCCACGAGTACTTCGTTGTAATGGCTCATCAAGGCAAACTAACTGCATGACTTGGGATTTGCAACGCTAACTTTATCATTAAGTGCATGACTAATTTTAAAAATTATTTTAGAGTCAATATTTCTAACCTTATTTTATGTTGTTTTTCTGATTCATGATATAATAAGTTATCAAATACTTTTATTTCGAGTTGATATAATGCTGCCATAGAGTAACAGCAAGATAAATTGAATAAATTAATTTCCAGCAGCCCAATACTCTGCAATAATGTACCTTTTATGAATGACAAAGTATAATTTGCAATTGATTGACTCGCAGAATTAATAATTTTAAGATTTATTGAAATTAACAAGGGGAAGTAAGGAGAGATAATAGCTTATTCAGTTGAGTTGACTTATTCGTAGACATGCTCACCTGATTCAAGGCATGGAATGTCAACTTGGTTGGGGAGGTGTCCCGAGGGAGACCTCTCCTATGTCACCTCGCCCTCTAAGAGTGCAATAATGTGCCATATAAACTTGATTTACTTTTATTCCAATTGAAGCAAGTACAGTAATGTTAATAACACCTCTGACTAACAAAGGCAGGTTGTGGGAAAATTCGTCCCTTCCTGTAAATCTCTCATTCCTCTCCCCTTAGTAATCTTTTATATTCACTTCCTTGGCCAAGTGACTGCTCGAGACCTTTCTTCCAGATATCGCCTTCTGGGAGACCAAATCCCCGCCGGAGGTGCAAACAACCTGGCAAAGATTAACTCAAAAAGAGAAAGTGCCTGAGCCATAGCAACAAATCACCACATGGCCAGTGCCTGCCACATAGAAAACGGATTGCCAGGCGGGTAGACACTGCCATCTGGAAGGAAGAGAATCATAATCCACCGAGGTCTTAAAAGACAGCACCCGGGCAGCACTCCTCAGAAATGCCAGGCTGCAGAACCCACAGACTTGCCCCTTTTTCTCCACTCCCTCAGAGCCTTGACCCTTCCCATGCAGCTGCTTTGAGCCTTAGTTTTTTACAGTGCAAGTCTCATAAACTCTTGCCCTCCTGCTGGCGCTGAAGATGAGGTCCCCCTGTCTCCAACTAAAAGGTAAAGTACCAGAAGAGAGGTTTTGAATCAGTCACGAAACTATTATTATTCTACTGAATTTATTTTCTTTTCCAAAGTGCGATTTTCCACAGAGACCTGACTTGTTTAGTGCAGTGAGTAAATGTCCAAAATTCACACGTGTTTACCAGTGCCTAGAATCGATTTGCTTTGACACCTTCTGTGCACCCCCTCAATTCTCTTTAATTACGCTACCAAATTTGTGTAAGTAACTGAATGTGTTCTCGATTGCAGACGGAGTTGCTAGCTGTGGAATCAGCTGTTCATCTTATGTTTGTGCCGTGGTCATAGCCTCATAGCCACTGCCTCTCATCCAACAGTGTTCTTCAAAGTGGATTTTTCCCCAGTTCTGTTATTGTTAAATTGGTTGTAAATTTAGTTGTTTGACAGGACTCTGTTTTACCTGTCTGGTTTTCAAAACTCCCCATTCTTTTGATTTAATTGTTAATTGTAAATGTAACTGATTTTAAGTGATCCTAAGTGTTTGTCTGCAACCTTCACTGTTGAAGTAAGGCCTTCAGCTTAGATTTTTTTTATGTATGTTTTACCTGAATCAACACCTGCAGTCAGGTTCGGAGGTCCCATGGTAAGTTCCACATCCCTTCCCAGGTAGAAGCATAATGTGTGTATATACTGTGTATATATATATATATATATATATATATATATATATATATATATATATATATATATATATATATATATATATATATATTTAAGTGACTAAGTGTTTGTCTGCAACCTTCACTGTTGACACAATATATAGCTTATATTTTTTATATATGTTTTATGAATCAACATAGTATATATACATGGTAATACATCCCTTACAGGTAGAAGCATATATATATATATATATATATATATATATATATATATATATATACATATACATACATATATATACTACACATATATATATATATATATATATATATATATATATATATATATATATATATATATATATATATATAGTATATTGAAATACAGAGTAACATTTTCCGAAATAGGGTGGATTTAGACTGAAAACTTGAAATCCAAGTGTCGGTAATTCTAAATCTTGATAACTACAATAACCAATTTTGCTATTACGGTTAATTATTATCAACAGCAATTAGCGATCAAAAGAGCGGTTACTTACAATAACGTCTGTAATCATTCGTCAGATTATGAATATGATTAGTAAACCAATCGGCATGTCGGCCAAGAATTTAAATGGAAATTTGAGCATCATGATACAAGAATGATTCGGGATGCATTCAAAAACGATTACCAGCTCTGCACTATACACTGTTCTGTCAGATGTTTTCCCACTTTCACAAAAGTCTGTCCACTCACTTTGTGACGATTTAAATTATAAACACATTCATATACAAAATTACCAGTATTATTACACAATTCATTACAACATAAGTTCATTCTTGGCAAGTCTGAGTACAAAAGTGATCATTCCTAAATTTTACCTGCTCGCCCTACGAGTGCAAAATAGTTGATTCTACCTATGAATTATCATGGCACTCAAAGTCAAGAAAAAGTAAAGTGCACAGAAAGCTGACGCTTTGGCAATTGCTACTATTGCAAGTTAGTTACCCGAGACAGCACAACGGAGGTGCAACGCAAGTGGATGCAGACATTCCTCGCGCTGCAGCCGCCTTGGCGAACAAGTATTAGGGGTGAACAGGAATTCTTGTGCATTTACGGATGCCTTATTATTAACAACCACTTTCCAGTTCCAGAGCCTCAGTCACCCTTTAAAATCTGGAATTGTGACCCAATTATAGATATTTGTACATTTAAGCCCTCACGGGCATCCTCGCAGGTTGCGACTATCATTTTTATGCCCACGGTTTCGTTTAAGATTCCTCTCCCGCTGTCTCGCGAATTTTTACTCATCAGCGTAATTTGAAGTAAATTTGCTGCAGTTTAGGCAATTCTTATTAAAAGATTTCGAATTTGAGAGAACCAAAAATTTTGTCTCATTAAGAGGCTTCTCGACTCTGGATTTCATGGATTCATGCAGGCTACGTCTCAAGCTCATTTTGACTTTGGCTGTGCAAACAACCACTTTCAACTATGGCTCCATCCAGAGCCTCAGTCGGCTATTTATTCTCTTATACATTCACGCTCATTTTGACAAATATTTTTTTGCTTCTTCAAGCACACAAACTCCACCACTGCTACAACTATGGCTCCATCGAGCATTATTGCCCACGGTTTGGACACAAGTAACGCCGTTTAAGCATCCTCTCCCCCTGTCTCAGTGGTGGGAATGAAATTTTACTCATCAGCATAATTTGTCTTAATTCATAGGATGTAAACAGTAAGTAAATTTGCTGCAATTTAGACAATTCTTATCAAAAGGTTTCGAATTTGGAGAGAACCAAAAAATTTTGTCTCATTAAGAGGCTGGTTAGACTCTCGACTCTGGATTTCATGTCCCTTCGACCATTTCTTTAAAAAGGCATCAAGATCTTTACGTCACTAAGACGACCGTGCACATGCCCCTAATTTTTTAAGGCTAAGAAAATTACCCTCGTCATTTTAACGAAGCTCTCCATTCTGAAATCTTTTAATTTTTTTTAATAATAATTAATATATAAATAATTATTATTATTATTATTATTATAATAATTATTATTATTATTATTATTATTATTATTATTATTATTATTATTATTATTAACAGGTTAGTAGTAGCACTAGCAGTGGCATAAGAAGTTTTATCACTTGGAAGAGATGACTAAATATAATTGATAGACAAGGCACCACAAACTAGGTTGGTCAAATAGGAAGTGAAGAAGTAGCAAAACTCATCTGCCTTTAGATTACTGAACCTTTTGGCCTTTTTTTACGGAAATCTTTTGCTTATCTTTTCTGTATGCAGTTATTGCTTATTTTTTATGAAACGAAGTTGTCTCGATACCAATACATATTCTAATTTGCAGAGTTACTAGAGAAATATGTTTACGTATTACATATGGAAAAGCATTAGGGACAACTTTAAAGGATTTACTTATATTTTTCATTATTTGTGAAATTTTACGAAAAGGCACATATGCATGAGCTTCAAAAACTGTCGTGAAATCATTGCTACTGGATTCCAAATGTATAATCTTTGTGCGCGGGAGGTCATTCGACACAATTTGGTGCGTTGCCTTCTGTGGCTTAATATCAGTAGTTTGTATTCTCATCTTTGATTGCTTCTAGGTATTTGAAATTTTCCGTTGTTGTTTGATGACAGGATTGTTGGTATTGTCAGTGAAGCAACGTTCTTCTTACTGACGCGGGTTGCAAGTGACTCAGACATTGAAAGGATAATAGTAGCCAATGCTCAAAAACATTCGTGTGGACTGTAGCTCTAAAACTGTCATAATGGTACTGTGCTGCTGGTGAAATCTATATCAATTACACTCTGAATTTTCTGATTTAATGGCGTCATGCTGCTAGGGAGATTTAAATCATTATAATGTGAATGTAGCCTTCTTTTACTGGTGTACTCAAGAACATTTAAAAAATCCGATTTTAAGTTGAACAATCTATCCTATTTTAAATACTTGATCAAGGCTTGCCTCCCGACACCAGCAGGGGTAATGATGCATTCACAAGTTCCGTTTTTGAACTGAAGATTCGAAGACCTAATTGAGAGAGAGGCTTCAGACATTCCCGCTGAAATGTCAAAATCTGACGGAAGTCTGCCTTCTTGCGCCATCTGTTGACTTGTTTTCTGGAGTCCTTCCTCGTGATGAAAGGCTCGTTGGGATCCCCCTTCTTTCTACCGATGATCTTCATCTGACGATTAGTCACACTAAGTTGAGCGAAGGACATGATATCCTTTAGGCTGTTTACCAGGTCATCGCTCACCTTCTCGTACTGGATGAATTTGAATCTGTTGGGAAAATGAAAGCCAAATATTCCTTTATTTTCTCTGTGAGGACACCAGAAATAATCATGGGAGTTTGGATTTTTTTTCTAGTCTGCAGGGCATTCTTACTAATATATCTTATATACCAAGGTAAGCAAATCTTGAATGTTCCGAATATTATTCATCCACAAACGATAAACAGTATTTTGGCTTTCTAATCTATAAGAAAAACATATATTTATCTTTTTGATATGAAGGGAGGATCTCTGTATATTCTTAGTTTTGGGTGAAAACAAAATAGTTACTGATTTTTGTACACAAAAATGTGGATTTTTTTTATGGTGCATTTAAAAACAAAACAAATGCACGTAATTTGCAGAGAAAGATAATTCCGTTTTATATGTAGGAATGGTCCCTTGAAATTGCCAAGTTCGTAAAGTGAAGAACGAACCCGCATTCCTTTTGCACTTACAGTAATGTAGCTACTTCTTGGCTATTTCAGCGGGAAACCCATTCAGCCCATACCTCAACTATGTTGGCTCTACTAGGGTGCAGTGTAGTTTTATTAGGCAGGCAATACATTCGCCTTGTCGGTGATTTTAGAAAGTCATCCGTCTTTTACTTCCTTTATTTTATTGACGGTACTCTCGTTTCCACTATTTACACAGTGCAAAGGGACTCCATGAAATTATAGTACTTACTTTTCTGGAAACTGTTGCATCATTTTCTTGGCTTCCCGAAGGTCATCATCAAGTAACTCGCAAACTGTCTTTGGATCTTTGCAGGTCTTATCGTGGCACCAGTTGACTTTGGAACGGGACCTTTGTAAGGAAAGGGAAGGATTCCCTGTAATATGACACTCTCGCAATAAGTCATTAAAACCACTTGTTTCTTTTCCTTATTGTTCAGAGATTATTATTTTTCATTATTATTTTATATTGAGTATCGAAAGAGCAGTTCCTTTTACATTTTCCATTATCCTTTTCACTAAAGTTGTAAAGAGCTGACCTCCATCTTAGGTAACCGAATGTCAAATACTCAATTGCATTCAGTGGATATTCTTTTTACGAGTTTTTTGGTTCTTTTTATGTAGATTGTGTTTGAAGATAATGGTGTGATTGTATCTGCATTCATTGACGTTCTGTTTGAAACTTACTTTTGAATTTTCTGAGTCAACAAGATATTTGTGGAAACAGATCACTGAATTTAGTTTTGAACGATTTAGCGAACATTGTGAATGGTTAGGTTTTAAGATATTACAAAATAATAAAGAATCCTGGATCCATTATAAAATATTGAATTCATTACAGGTAATTGACCTATATAATTATTATAAAAATATTTGATTACCTTTAAACAAATTTGTTTTAAAACCCTACGGAGAACATATTTGGTGTCTATATAGAGAAGGATATAGATTATTTAACAAGAATAATCATAACCATATTTCTCATCGCCTCCAACGACGAGTGGCAAAGAGGGCCTTTGTGAAATTCCACAGCACGTGTCTTTCCTGTGCTTTTGCTTTCACAAATCCCCACTCATCTCCAGCCTTGTAAGGTTACATAAATTGTGTGCATTTTAAACACTTGCCCAACTCACTCGGTTCAACACTCACTCTAGAACAGCCCGAGGGTCACGAGCCAAGTAGATAATTCGGAGGTCAAGGTCGTCATTCTCCAGCAGAGGCCACGCCCACTTCAGGGATAATCGTAGAAGCTGTCAACATCGGAAGAGAGTCTTAGGCAACTGGGATAGATCTTTTGGGGGGAAAATTTCCTCTCTACTAAAATTTTTTATTTTTATTACTGATGTCAGTCGTACTTCTCTCCAAGTCCTACGTACCCCTCTCTGGAAGTTGGATTGTTAAGTCACATTTTTGTCTAAAATCTTAATATGCAGACAAACCACCTGTTAAGTTTGTTGCTGTTGTTGGCACAGAAAATTAAAAATTAGTTTAAAATAGTTTGTCGCGATAGAAAATGGGCACTTAAAGAAAAGGATAATTTTAATTTTTATTAATTGATAATTTTTCTGTTTTATTAATTGATGATAATGTAAAAGATAAATCTTGGAAATAGACCGCAAAAGACAAATTTAACTTTGAAAGATTCGAAAAAATTAAGGGGTTTGGGAAATGTAATGAGGATTGACACACACCTATATATGTAAGTTCATACACTATATATATGTAATATATATATGTGTGTGTGTGTATAATACATATATATACATATATACATACATATATATATATATATATATATATATATATATATATATATATATATATATATATATATATATATATATATATATATATAATACAGCAGGAAGGAACACGTGACTGAGAATATCACTAAGTCCACGTTGGAAGGTGAGTGAAAACCGTGACTTTGAACAAGTACTTTAGTAGTTTATTCTACATTTTCAAGTTCATAATGAATACAAAAGAAGTTGGCAGAGATTTATATACAAAAACAGAAGGTGGGGGCAGGGTTACATGCTACCCAGGTTAACAAACTGTAACCCCGCCCCAACCTTTTGTTTTTGTATATAAATCTCTGTCAACTTCTTTTGTATTCAATGTTAACTTGAAAATGTAGAATAAACTACGACAGTATTTGTTCAAAGTCCCTGATATTCACTCACCTTCCAACGTGGACTTAGTGATATATATATATATATATATATATATATATATATATATATATATATATATATATATATATATATATATATATATATATGAAAAGCTCATAGGTCACAGATATTTTATGAATTACAATACACAGAAGATTTTTTATTAATAAGTGTAACTAAAGGCATTGTAAAAAGCCTTGAGAGAATGCTTAGCTGGTGTCTGGCACAAATCCTGATTAGGAAAGCTGTATGAGTGTCGAATGTGTCACATATTCTTGAGACGTGAGAGCATCCCTGCCTGGCGACAAGACTTTGTGAGTTTGTTCGCCGGAAATGTCCAGGTTCTGGAGAATTCATTCATATGTATGTTTTGTTTGGGGGGGGCGGAGCCCCAGGGAGTGAAGGTATTAGTTATCAAACAAATTGCCATTCGAAGATCAACACCGAATATTGATAGAAGCCTTCATTGAAGGATTTGTGGTTTGAGATCTGTCGATTAAGATTGATATTTGAAGGTAGGAAACATTTTAGATTTCCCAAACTGTGGATTGTTCTTTTCATTTAACATATATCTTACTTGAATTTGGCATTTTCTACATTGTTTGTATTTCATAAGTAACATGGGAGGAATTCCCATCTTTATTTTTATGTATTTGTTTACAAGGGTTTTATTTGACTTCTTCATAAGTTTCGCTGAGGAAGAGGTTAAGATGTACTTATTGGGGAATATACTGGACTTTGACTTATTTTGACCTATTGTGGGGAAATTATTTAGAGACAATAATTAGTTGAATATGGTGCACCTTAAATGTTTGCTCATTTGGTGAACATTAGTATTCCATTTTATTTCATATCTTGTTTCTTGCAATCCAGTTATGTTAGATTATTGTCAAATGAATTATTTTGGGTAATGCTTGTTTCGCTGTAGACCTGAGAGAGAGAGAGAGAGAGAGAGAGAGAGAGAGAGAGAGAGAGAATGAGAATGTGTGTATGTACAAATGTATGAAGCCAGTAGCCACTTTGATTCAGTCACTATCGAGCTACCAATAGATGGAACTTCTTGACTGTTAGCAAAAATGGGTAAACACACACACACACACACACACACACACACACATATATATATATATATATAGTATATATATATATATATATATAGTGGGATTAACCCACACGCCAGCAACAGTGGATATTAAAGAACTTTTGTAGCTTACTGATTGTATATGAATCACAGTGATGTGATAAAAAGCATGGCTGCATGCGACAAACGCACTACACGGTCAACATGGCAGAGGTGGGTAGATATCGTCTCCAAATACAAACACCTGAGTTCGATGGGGATTTGTAGGTGGGAGCCGATATCCACTCATACCTCACTTGCTGGCCGTGGGTTAATGCATCCACTGTAGTCCTGAGTTCTTGTCCTTTGCTGGTTCGAGCCCACGGACGACGAACTTATTATCAACTAAAAATTCCTCTTCAGTAACATATATGAAAATATATTATTTCGAGGTAGAGCGAATTGGATATTAAAGGACGTTTTTAACTTACTGATTGTATATGAATCACGGTGATGTGATAAAAAGTCATAATATGGCTGCGTGCGACAAACGCACTACACGGTCAACATGGCAGAGGTGGGTGGATATCGTCTCCAAATACAAACACCTGAGTTCGACGGGATTTGTAGGTGGAGCCGATATCCACTTATATCTCACTTGCTGGCCATGTGGGTTAATGCATCCACTGTAGTCCTGAGTTCTTGTTCGGCTGGTGTGAACTTATTATCGGTAACACTGAAAATATATTATTTCCTGAATTGGATATTCGTTTGTCCTTCGCTGGTTATATGCCCACCGGACGACGAACTATATTATCAACTATAAAATATACCTATATATATATATATATATATGTATATATATATAATAATATATTATTTATATATATAGGTATATATAGTGAATTGATATTAATAGGACATATATATATATATATATTTATATATATATATATGAATATACATATATATATATATATATATATATATATATATATATATATATATATATATATACATATATATATATATATATATATATATATATAAAATCATGATATATACAAATGTTGTATTAATCCATTTATATATATATATATAATATATCTATATGGAGAATTCTCACATATAGGGGGAATATTATATATATGATAAATGGTTTAACCATTTCTTGTACTGGAGAATTCTCACAGAAGGGGGATAAATGGACTTGAACCCTTGACAAAGTACCTTCCAATTACTCCAGTGGACAGTCAAACCATTGAGCCACCAAGAGAGGTATAAGTTATGGCGAATCTGTCATACTTATTTACCTGTTGAGAGTGGGGAAATTATACTTGGCTTCGGAATTAACACACCTCCACCGTGATAGCTCATTGGTGTGTTTGGAACATGCAGTTCTTATTATGAAATTTTTATCACTTTGCGATTTATATACAATCATGAAGCTACAAATGTTGTTTAATATCCAATTCTCTACTTTGGGAATATCCCTGATGGAGATATCACCAAAGGGGAATTTTATAATTGATAAATGGATTGGTACCGCCTGGTCTCGCTCCCTCGACATAGTACCTTCCAACAACAACAGTCAACAGTCAAACCGCTGAGCCACCAAGAGAGGTATAAGTTAATGTTGAATCTGCCGTACTTATTTACACGTCGAGAGCGAGTAAATTATACTTGGCTTCGGCATTAACCTACCTCCACTGTGATAGCTCATTGGTACGTTTGGGACACACAGTTCTTATTATGAAATTTTTATCACACTGTGATTTATATATAATCATGAAGCTACAAATGTTTAATATCCAGTTCACACTACTTCGGAAATATCACAGATGGGGAATTATCACCGAAGGGGAGTTTTATAAGTGATAAATGGATTGGTTCCGCCAGGTCTCGATATCTCAACACAGTACCTTCCAACAACTCCAGTCGGTGGTCAAACCACTGATCCACGAAGAGCAGTATAAGTTAATTCCGAATCTGCCGTACTTATTTACCCGTCGAGAGTGGTGAAATTATACTTGGCTTCAAACATTAATCCATCTCCATCATGATAGCTCATTGGTATGTTTGGAACATGCAGCTCTTATCATGAAATTTTTATCACATCATAAATTGTATACAATCATGAAGCTACAACTGTTGTTTAATATCCAATTCACACTACTTCAGGAATATCCCTGATGGGGAATTATCACTGAAGAAGACTTTTATAAGTGATAAATGGATCGGTACTTCCGGGTCTCGATCCCTCAACACTGTACCTTCCAACAACTCCAGTCGACGGTCAAACCACTGAGCCACCAATAGAGGTATAAGTTAATGCCAAATCTGCTGTACTTATTTACCCGTCGAAGCTGGGAAATTACAGTTGGCTTCGGCATTAACCCACCTCCACCATGATAGCTCATTGGTACGTATGGAACACTCAGCTCTTATTCTGAAATTTTTATCACACCATGATTTATATACAATCATGAAGTTACAAATGTTGTGTAATATCCAATTCACGCTACTTTGGGAATATCCCCGATGAGGAATTATCACTGAAGGGGAATTTTATCAGTGATAAATGGATTGGTACTGCTGGGTCTCAATCTCTTGACACAGTACCTTCCAACAACTCCAGTCGAAGGTCAAATCACGGAGCCACCAAGAGAGGTATAAGGTAATGCCAAATCTGCTGATATATTTACCTGTCGAGGGCAGGGACACTATATTTGGCTTCGGCATTAATCAACCTCCATCATGGTAGCTCTCAACGGGTAAATAAGTATGGCAGATTCAGCATTACCTTATACCTCTCTTGGTGGATCAGTGGTTTGACCATCAACTGGAGTTGTTGGAAGGTACTGTGTCGAGGGATTGAGACCCAGCAGTACCGATCCATTTATCACTGATAAAATTCCCCTTCAGTGATAATTCCCCATCAGGGATATTCCCAAAATAGTGTGAATTGGATAATATCCAATTCACATCATTTGTAACTTCATGATTGTATATAAATCATGGTGTGCTAAAAATTTCAGAATAAGAGCTGCGTGTTCCAAGCATGCCAATGAGCTATTATGGTGGAGGTGGGTTAATGCCGAAGCCAATTGGACCACTTGGTTACCTCAGGCTCACTGTACAGAGCACAGCCATCACCCTACTAACCAGAAATTTTGTTGTAGCTTGAAGGGTATAAACCTCACCCACACACTATGCCAGTATTGTACAAAGCAACTTTTCGTTAAGTAAAAACTGTCTAAGGTAGTCGAGGTTGAGCTCTGAATGTCAAACAAATATTTTCTCTAGTTGTAAGCGTGGTTATCGTTCTCAATACACTAAGTCAGGATTACTTCAGTGTTCTAGATTTGGGGCTACTCGATAGCCAAAAAGTGTAACTCTCATTTCTGAATCAGTTACAACATATATATATATATATATATATATATATATATATATATATATATATATATATATATATGTGTGTGTATATATATATATATATATATATATATATATATATATATATATATATATATATATATATATATATGTGTGTGTGTGTGTGTGTGTGTGTATATATATATATATATATATATGTGTGTGTGTGTGTGTGTGTGTGTGTGTGTGTGTATATAATATATATATATATATATATATATATATATATATATATATATATATATATGTGTGTGTGTGTGGGTGGTGTGTATAGAATGTGTATAAAAAATTGTTCACCATTGTAGAGTCATATCTGTAGTAAATGACCTGAAATACATGATCTGTTTGAAAAGAAACTTTTTTGACTAGAAATTAAAGAGCCTCATTTGTTCGCTAAATGTTATTTATGGGATAAAAATTTTCATGTGACAAAAGTAATAGTTTGGACGTTACCTTAATGATGTGGATATTTGCCCTCTGACAAACTTCATTTACGTAATCCGTTTTAGCACATAATGAGGTTTTCTTGCAGTTTTTGGAGAGATAGGTATTGTACATCATGTAGAAAGGCTGCTTACTCAGGTATTTAACTTGCTTGTCGAAAGATGAAGCAATATTACAGGTGAGGAGTCCTTGCAGGAAGCGCCTGGCGTTGCAGGTTTCGTTGTTGCTCTCGTGGAGAATTTTCACATTCCACCAAAGCAGGGGCTCCGTGCTGTAAAACAGGCAGCACGTGATATATATACTTAGTTGCTAAAAGCAGGGTCGGATTAAGGGAGGGGGGTCCAGGCCCCCCACCAAGAAGGGGCCTCTCACCAATAAAAACAATACATTTTAATTTAATAAGGTTAGTATTGTAATCGGGCACTTATATCACCCATACTAACCAAATTGAAAATTTTATTATTAAGTTTGACAATAACATGATGCTCGTACATACGAATGTTACGAATGTTTGTGTCACTATAGTTGTAAGTTGTGTTTCAAATTGTAATGATTTGTGGCTGCAAAATAACATACCTCAGTATTCTTTGTATTACGGCCAAATCAAGTTTCTAGACGTGTCACAGTTAGAATACAACCTAACTCGTTAATCTATATGTCTCACGCGAGATAATAGCATCTATAAGTATATCTGAATTGACTTAATTATAATAACGGGTTACGCTAGTCATGTTTACGGTTTCCTAGTGTTCAGATGAAATGTTCGAAGAATTAGCCTCCGGCTACAATGTTAAAAGTTTCCAAGAGTAAGAAGACATTATATATTTTAACTTGTAACAGATAGTAATTACGTTAAACATCTTTACCCTTCTCAATCATTAATCATAACTAAACAATTGCCAAGCCAATAAAGCAGGAAGTGAGATCTAGGCTAAAGTTGTGACTGAATAAAAAGTCACACGCTCTGAAACCCTCTTCCTCTTCCTCCCCTCCAGCGCTGCCAGCGCTTGAAAAAATTTTTTCAAGCTCTTGAAAAATTAACCATGGTCTTGAAAGCTTGAAAAAAAAAAGTTAAAACCCCGGAAATCTTGAAAAATCTATACCGAATAACATAAAATTCTCATAAAATGAGAGAGAGAGAGAGAGAGAGAGAGAGAGAGAGAGAGAGAGAGAGAGAGAGGCTCTGACGCGTCGCGTACAATACACGTAACACACCCAACAAACAGACAACACTTCTGCAGCTGCTCCCCTGTTCTGTGCTTCTGTTCTTCAGTGAGTTCAGTCTTTGCTTTGCTTTGCTTTGCTCTGCTTGTGAGTGGCATTGGAGTGAGGCTGAGTGTGCCATTCGAGGTGTATAGTGTTGAGTCATTTACCCTATGAGACTGGTAAAAACTGCCACAGTGAAAGGGGTGTAACTACTTGTAAATAAGTCAGCATAATGATTCATGTTTAGCTTCTACTAGAATAGAAATTGATCAAGGTTATCAGAAATAAATAAGTTGGTTAGGTTGATTCACCTGGTTAGCTATTTTTTTAGCACATTATACTAGTCTTTTGGTCAAGGTAACTAACTATTAGCTATACAAGTGTAGCACATATTTAAAGGTAAGCCAGTAAACTTTCGATAATGCAGAAATAGATCAAGCAGATGAAAGTAGTGACTTGTGGTGGCGCTGTTATCAGTTGTATTTAGATTCATACTCATGTTAATTAATTCCATCATCCATTACTCATCCATTTTTCATCTGTAAATTTCCATTTCATACTCGCCCATCACCCATTTAATGTAATTTATATAATGACGCCACCACAGGCTTGTTTCGTCACAATCAGCTGATTAGTGACGAAACGACCTTGCCACGTTGTTTGTTTTGTATATTAATCTTTTGTAAGTATATTTATCTATTGTTTTTTCTTGAATTTTAGGAATCTAAATTTGATAGGACTCTTTTATGCCTTAGCAAATCTTATTTATGCACATGTAACCTTCTGATCTATTTATATATTTTTAAATAACTTCAACAACTGATATATTAACAACTTATATATAACCAGATAACTTTAACCTCCGAAGGACATTTAATTAAAGTACAAGTATTACACTCGCTAGCTCGGGTATTACTCTCATAATTAAAGTATAAATAATATCCAATTTAATTTGTTCTTTCTAGTCAAATAAATTTAAGTTAATATTCATTTCTCGTTTATACCTTACATGTTCTTCTGCCTGAGATATCCTTATAGATTGCCAGGCTGGTGGCAGCATACCTACAGTTCATTAATCTCTTCAGTATCAAAATTCTTTCATCACACTGGCTGACCTATCGGTGATATTTTTTTTCTCATCAATAATACCTATTAAAAAATTCTATCATTACAGTGGTGTCTAGCGGTGGTATATTTTTAACTTAATTATCCCTAGTCAAAAAAATCATGCATTACAGTGAGGTCGTCTTTTTTTCGTATTTTTGTTCCTTGCTTTTTTTTTTTGTCATTCACTATTTAGTGTAATCAGGCATTCCAAACCTATTACTAGCCAGGAAGCCATATGGGGCATGGACGAATTACGAAATTTACGAATGTTGAGAAATTACGAAAGTTTTTTTTTAAGTCACTGATTTAGGCAATAGACATTAGGCAATCAATTGATTATTCGAACTGTCAAAAGTTTTTTGTTAATTAGGTTAGATTTTTAATTTTATGGTGAGTATGGTCAATTCATATATTTTCAGATTACAATTTGCTAGCAGCATGGACAATCGAGAAGGAGACAGACTTAGGCAACGCAAAAGAAATTGGGAGTCTGGGTCTTCAAAAAGAAGTAAAACAAAGGAAGCAATAACAAAATCAGCAGAAGAAATGGGAAAGATTAGAAAATTGGACCAGTTCTTTACTGTTCAACCTCAACCAAGACAAATGTCAGGAATGAGTAATGAGATTGCAGAACCTGATCAATCTGCGGAAATGGTTAACCAAGCCACTGCTCCTGACAAAGAAAATGCAGAAATAGTAGGCTAATGGGTCCAACTGAAGAAGATAAAGAAATGGAGGCTGATAGCGACACATGTCTTTCAGAAGCTGAAGTTGAGGGCCCACCAGGGGCCAATGACATTGGACTTTGGCCATCCATTATTTCGGAGCAGATGCGTGAATGCTGGCTGAAAAGGGGTGTATCAACAGTTCAGCACTGTGATGAAAGATTGTTCTCCGCACACTCGAAGCAGCAACCTAGAAAGGATCGCAATCCAAGGATGTGTACGCTTGGGCTCTTCCGTCGTCAAAATCTTAATGGGGAAGTCATAACAAGGAACTGGTTATGCTTCTCTCCCTCAAACGGATGTGTTTACTGCTTTACGTGCAGACTGATGAGAATACAGAAAAACCTCAGTCTTCTCTGCTCTCGTCTACTGGATTCTGTGATTGGAAACATTCACACGAACGTCTACATAATCATGAGCAGTCAACAGAACATCTGAAGGCTACAGTTGCTTTCAATGGGAGGTTAAAAGCAATTGGGCGTGTGGATACGGAACTGACACAACAGGTTGAACATCTTGAGCAATATTGGAGATCAGTATTGAAACGAGTAATTAGCGTTATTCACTTCATTGCTGAGCGGGGCTTAGCATTTAGAGGGGACAGCGAATTGGTTGGTTCACCTAGAAATGGAAACTTTCTAGGTATTCTTGAACTTATTTCCCAGAACGATGACTTTCTTGCACATCATATCAAAACTGAAGCCAATCGTGGAAAGGGTCACACAAACCATTTGTCATCTACAATAATGGAAGAAGTTATCAGCATAATGGGTGAACAACTCCTCAGAGAAATTATTTCTAGAGTAA
This sequence comes from Macrobrachium rosenbergii, assembly GCF_040412425.1. Classification (NCBI taxonomy): domain Eukaryota; kingdom Metazoa; phylum Arthropoda; class Malacostraca; order Decapoda; family Palaemonidae; genus Macrobrachium; species Macrobrachium rosenbergii. Next base: position 5,727,668 of record NC_089776.1, read on the forward strand.
AGAAGTCAAAATACTACTCAATCTCTTTGGACTCCACACCTGATGCAGCCCACATTGACCAACTGACCCTTCTATTGAGGTACATGGAGAAAGATAGACCTGTGGAACGATTTATAACCTTTATGGCAAACAAAGGGCATGGTGCTGAACATAGGTTCAATGCTTTGATGGAATTTTTGAACACACATGACCTAGACCTTGGAAACTGCCGTGGACAAAGTTACAACAATGCATCAGCAACGAGTGGTAAATACAATGGTCTTCAAGCCAAAGTGTGAGAGGAGAACAGTCTTGCATCCTGGATTCCTTGTGCAGCACATTCACTTAACCTGGTTGGTAAAAATGCTGTAGAATGCTGCTCAAGTGCTGTACATTTTTTGACTTCCTTGAAAAGCTGTTTGTCTTCTTCACAATTTCAACCCATCGGTATCAACTTCTGGATGAGGCTTTAAAGAATAATGATTCATCACTGACTCTCAAACGTGTCACAACAACGCGCTGGTCCTGCAGAGCTGATGCAATTAAGGCTCTTAAGCATGATTATGAGCAGATTAAGGAGGTACTTAAACATATTGTTGATGACATTGAAGAAAAAAGGTGAGTACGCTGTGAAGCAGGAGGATTGTTAAAACAGATGAATCAGCTTGAAACAGGAATTTACACCAACCTTCTGGAATGATATTCTGCAAAGAACAGATGTAACTAATAAAACTCTACAACACGCAAAACTTGATCTAAATACTGCTGTGGCATCACGGACTAGCTTGAAAGACTATGTTGCATCAAAGCGTGACTCCTTCCACACTTATGAAAAAGAAGGTGAACAGCTGTCTCAGTCTGGTTCAGCATTCTATATGCAGACAGAATCTCGGCAGAAGCGCCGCAATGTGCGACTTAACCCATTGGATTATGGACATGCAGAAGAAGTACAACTCAGCCCTTCTGAAAAATACAGAACACAAACTTTTTTGCCTGTCATTGATCAGTTTATCTCTTCTCTCGACCAACGTCTGGAAGCATACAAACAGATATCAAGTCAATTTAGTTTTTTTAGACATCTGCAAAAGCTTTCTTCAGACGAACTTCACGACACAGCAGAGCAACTCGTCAGGGCATATCCAGATGACTTGGATATTACATTTAAGGAGGAACTGTGCCAGTTTGTAACATTTGCTAATATATTCACAGATGAGGAGCCAACAGATATCAGCACAGCTTTTCCTGTACAGACTTATATTGGACAAGGGTGTGCAGGACACTTTCCCAAACATAGAGATAGCTCTACGAATATACTTTGTTTTGATGGTGTCAAACTGCAGTGGGGAGCGCTCTTTCTCAAAGCTAAAGTTAATTGAAAACAGATTACGGACTTCCATGAAACAGAAACGTCTGGTAAATCTGACTATAATGAGCCTCGAGTCAGATATATTGCGTGAACTGGACTTCAACGAAATCATCTTGAATTTGCAATAAAAAAATCAAGAAAAGTATCGAGAAAGTAATCCTGGCTAACATATAACTCCATAAGAAAGAATGAGCTATTATAATTATATGTGTTAGTTACATTATTATTTTTATATAAATAATTGTAACTGTATATGTGTAAAAAAAATATGGTAAGAACAACTTATGCTTATTTTATTTTGTGTTTATAACATCGGAAGAATAGTCCCATAATAACATCTAAATAGAAGAATAATCCCATTGTCATTTTTTTGCAAAAGTCACAATCATGACTTAGTATTTCATAATGATAATAATGTAGGTGCGCCATATTGCCTAAGTGACTTAGGCTAAATAAAACTGTCCTACTAATATATTAGTATTTCTGTCCAAAAATTTTGGCTACTAGATTAATTAGACTATAGTTTGTAGTGTATGCAATAGGAGTTGAAAGGGGCCTCCCACCAGAGTGGGACCCAGGCCTCCCACCAGCTTAATCCGGCCCTGGCTAAAAGTGTCTGATGAAAACTGCAGATCTAACTGGCCAGAATTGCCTTCGGTTAAAATCGCCTCCAATTGACTTTAGTCTTCACGGGACCTAACCCAGGAGCAGAGCAAAACTACCGCGGCTGTCTCTAAGATGTCACCCCGAGAGGTAGGGGTGCCCATACCTGGCCAGAACCGTTCGTCAGATTGTTTCTTCTTGAGAAAGAGCCCATGAGTGGTCTTTCAATGCATTTTGTTCAATGATCACTTAAAGTGTTAGTTACCTGGAATTCTTTTTCACATTTTTTGTACTACATCTGACTTTCCTGTTTTTTCTTTCTGAACCTCCATGAAAAGGTGTATTTTCAGGATTAGCTCAAGCAAAGGGAGAAACAAATTATAGATTTAACTATTAGACAAAATTAATTTACGTACAGATGATAATTTTACCCAAAATTGAGAATCGTTTTGTCCATTTCTTATCCGTTCAATAACATTACACACATGAAAATAACCCAGTAATTCATTATTTCAATTGATTTCAGCGAAAAATTCTTCACGATGATAACTTTTCCTACACATGTTGACACTAAGAAAAATAAATAAAAAAGAAGTAATAAATGTGAATTTCGCACATTATTTCACTATATAGCCTACAGAACAGTAGTGAGTGACGAATGATTAACTAGTACTAATAATATTACTGAAGAAGATTGTTTCCTAACCTCCAATCAAAGAACTATAAATTGCCATTGCCGAGCGCAGAACATCGTGTGCGGCTGTCGATGACTGATATTCCCCAGCGCGCGCTTCTTCGGAACGTCGCCCTCGTTGGAGATCAAGAACCTGATATCGAGCAACTCATCCGTTTTTCTTACTGTTTTTTTTTTTTTTTTTTTTAGATTTTCCTGCTCTTAATGAAGTCTGTTTTATCCCATAAGAACTAAGACTGGGGATGAAAAACAAAACTTACAACGGCATTTATACAAGTCTGGCTGTGTGTTTTCTGCATTAATATTCTTTTTATTGCTCTCAATAAATAACCAAAAGATGTGACTGTAGACTTCTGGACTGATACAATGGCTATCAAAAAATTTTATATTTTTTCTATATAAAACATACCCAGCTACTTATAGAATTAATATGTGACGAAGATTCCAGTGTAACCTACTTGTTACACATAAAACCCTCATGTGATCATAATGCTATTTTTACATCTACCACTTAATCTCAAGAAAAGACTCCAGTACAACGGGAAAATTCCCCAAATCTTCTCCTTTGAGCGAACTTTTATTCTCTGGCATCCTCCTAACGTCACAATGAATCATTCTGTCATCATCAATAGATAAAATACGTATAATATCTCGGTATGCAGCAGCTCCACGTTCTGTACAACGATCAAGAGCAAGTGAGGTGTGATCACCTCTGAGGTAAATCTCAATGGGATTTGCATGCTGGAGGATTTTCTACAAGCAAAGTCTTTCAAATCCTCACTAGCAAAATTAAGATTGAAAAAAGCTCTTCCTTCGCTAAAACCTGAAAATTCAAGTCACCGTATTATAGCCGTAGCGAGTCTGTTAGGAGTTTTGTTATTCCACGATGACTAATACTGGGGATGAAAAACTGCACATACAAACGTCATTTCTACATGAATGAGGACCACTACAGTCTGTTTGTTCTCTTCCGTCAGTGTTAATTTACTGTTCTTCGACTGGAAGGTAGGAAACAATCTTCTTCATAATATTATCATTGCTTGTTAATTATTTATGACTCACTATTGTCGTCTATTGTAAAATGACGTACCTAATTGACGTATATTACTCCAAGGTGGAAGAAGAACAGGTGGAATCACGCGCAGCTCGAGACGAGTCAGTGACGTCAAACGGAACCCACAGCTACTCACGGTCAAATATACTGCAATGCATTTCTAGCCATAGAGCACTATTGCATTATTTTATAGTTCAATTCGCTCATTATTAAGTAGTTATAATATGATAAAATTATACAGTATTTCCCTTTACAGAAGAAAATATATTGTCATATAGCCTACTGTAAATGAAATACAACCAGGATAAAATAATATATTACTTGAGTAAGAATAAGAAGAGGAAGAGAGAGAGAGAGAATTCTGTCGTGAGTTTTACTTAACCTAATAAAGACCTAGGCCTATATCGATATATAATTTTATATATGCCTACTGAAAATCATGAAGGGTTTTGGCCATAATATTAGGCCTACTTACTATAGTTAATTCACTTTAGCTGGATATATCTGCCTGAAGGGCTCCCTTAAAATGATTCCGATAATTGTCTACAAAAAAAAAAAGCTTTCTTTAGCAGCCAAGTTCAGGGAGGCCTTTTAAGCGAGCTCTTCAGGAGAAAGAATCTAGCTTAAGTAATGTACTATTAACCCACGAATTGACAAAAATACACAGAGAGAGAGAGAATGTCATAAATTTTCCTTGTCCCATAAAAAAATCTAGGCTATACCTATGCGCCTATATGCTCCCTAGGTATTTTAGTTTATAGCAATGAACCTAATAGCAACAAAGAGTTAACAAACAATATGAATGAGTTGATAATAGGCTTAAGCAAAATTACTTTCATGAAAATTATATCAATCATCCAGCAAAAGTGTTGCATAGATATAGGCTTATAAAATAAAATAATTATACAAAAAGAAGGCATACAAAGATCTGAACTGTAAACTTTATAAACATGCCTTATAAATAGATTAATCAAAATTTTTGTATTCAAAGTCAGCCAAACCATTTTCATTTGAGAAATATTGAATTGGGCCTCTCTCTCTCTCTCTCTCTCTCTCTCTCTCTCTCTCTCTCTCTCTCTCTCTCTCTGTCTTACATAATTTCAATTCCAAAATAGGCTAAGCCAACTAAAATACTCTTCTATTGATATAGCAAAAAAAACCATATTTACCTAGAGTTATATCCTTTCTTTAGTAGGCACAGCAGAGTCTTTCAAATTTGTGTGCATTTTTAGGATAATCTAAAAGTATATGTCTATGGCTTTCTCCAATATTACGAGGGACAAAATGAATGGAGCATATTCTTGCATTCTTCACGTTGAAATCATCTTTCCTTTTGCACAGATTAACCCAAGTTTTGCAAAATAAAATGCCTTTTTCTTGGCGATGGCGATCATCATTATTGCAACCAAACACAGAACATACCACCATCTTTGTTGTCTCTTATCAGCTGATTGAAATGTTAAAAGATCGGCGAATTCCCTCCAAAACAGTATGAGTCAATGAACCTCTTGCCACTTACTCAGCTGGGTTCCAAGTGACGTCACTGCGCGGGAAAACGCAAAATTCGTTCTCTCACGAACTCACCTTACTCTTCTTCCACCTTGTATTACTCCTTAAGCTGAAATCATTGAAATAACAGATGATTGGACGATATTTAAATCCAGGACGAAATTATTTATAGGAAGATCCTTAAATCTTATCTATCTATACCCATTAGGCTAACATGGGTCCGTGTAATGTTTATGTAGGTATATGAAACTAAAAATGATTCCATTTCAAATGTAATCGTCCTATAACGGGAATGGCACAGCAGCTCAGTCGACCATAACCTAAGGGATCGTTGGGTGCCTGTCCCACTGAACTTACCCTAGGGCAATACGAGCTTCGTTCTCTGTACGCGGTTTTAGCTCTCTGAGGCTGCAGCAGACCCTCGAGAACTTAGATAATTTAAATCATTTTTCACTGATGCTCGGTTACTTCTTTTCTCGGGCTTTTACATCCAATAGAATTGCGTTGATTGATTTGAATGAGTAACAAATTTGGTGGGAGTAGATTCCCATAAATATCTATTGCTTCAGTTTGAGTTATAGAGGGGACTAGCGCTTTGCCATACATTTTATCATATTATGGTAATGATAACTATCTAGTGAATTTTAGTTCATAATTTGTTCCTATTTCCTGACTGAACCAGATATGATACTGCAATTCTCAATATAAAACGCGAAAAAACTAAATTTATAAATGCTGGAGGGTATAACATTATTCTTCAAAAATAAAATGGAAAGATAAAGGCAGTACCTGTAAAATGTGTCGGGCAGAGCATTAGCCAGCAGTTCACCCAGGTATGTTGAGCCGCTCCTCCATGCCGTCCATAGAATGATGCTTCTTGGAACCTTTTTCTTTGGCGAGTTGACGGGCCGAGTTGTGGCGGTGGTTTCTCTGTGGACGCTGAAGTTGGTCGTCTGGTCAAGTAGAGATGACTTTGCTTTGTGGTCTGATCTAATCCCATAGATTAAGTGAGTGAAGCCTGTCGGGTCGTACGTCACTGGATGTAGGAACAGAGCGAACGCTACCGTTATTGTTAGAAACACGACAAATCTTTTCATGCGAATTCGTTGTTGTATCCTTATCATGTCGAGCTGGATTCTTTAGGATTTTAGAAGCTTTTACTTTGCCCTTCTCGAATGGAGGTTTTGTTTTCCCTTACTGCTAAAATTTTCCGCTCGTGATGGTCAGTCTTCAGGAATTTGTGTCATCATATTTTCTTACCGTTTTTTACCATATAGTCACTCATGCACTTTGTCACTTCCTTTTTATAATCTTAGGAACTCGTTTTACACTTTAATATTTCCTTCGCATACACTGATATTGATTTCTGATAGTGCTCTCAGTGTTGATGCTGATATTACTCCAACATTCATATATGGAAAAACTGCGGTCCAGGTTGAATTATTATACTGTCATTAATTGTTGATATTAAGTCAACCTACAACCTGGACTTAAGTTACTCACAGGGTAAAGCTGATTCTATACTGATGCGTTATTTGTGACTTATTATTTGAAAATACAAATATATCTTATATAAAATTACTGACAAACTATCACAAACACACATATATATACATACATATATATATATATATATATATATATATATATATATATATATATATATATGTGTGTGTGTGTGTGTGTGTGTGTGTGTGTGTATATACATATATATACAAAAATGGAAAAAATAATAAGATTTAAAAAATTTAAAACCAACTGAGTGCATACGAAGGACATTATATTTGAGGTTGATCTCCGCTTTTAGTTTTCTGTAAAAGAAAACTATTGTGACGGCTTTATCTGTCCATCTGCACTTTTTCTGTCCGCCCTCAGATCTTAAAAACTACTGAGGCTAGAGGGCTGCAAATTGGTATGATGATCATCCACCCTCCCACCATTAAACATATCAAATTGCAGCCCTCTAGCCTCAGTAGTTAAAGTTTCATGGGCCGCTGCTCATACAGCATTATACCGAGATCACCGAAAGATAGATCTATTTTCGGTGGCCTTGATTGTACGTGTAAGGGGAAGTAAACCTTCTATAACCAGAATTAAGGCTTGATGTAAAAGCATATAGACAGAGTATTTGGCCACGAGGAAAGAGAAATCATCTTTCCCATTTAAGGCAAACTATAAACAACAGAAAACAAGTAAAAAATGCGTCGAAGTTTCTTCGGCGCAATCGAGTTTTCTGTACAGCGTATAATCAAGGCCACCGAAAATAGATCTATCTTTCGGTGGTCTCGGTATAATGCTGTATGAGCAGCGGCCCATGGAACTTTAACCACGGCCCGGTGGTGGCCTATCTTATATCGTTGCCAGATGCACGATTACGGCTAACTTTAACCTTAAGTCAAATAAAAACTACTGAAGCTTGAGGGCTGCAATTTGGTATGTTTGACGATTGGAGGGTGGATGATCAACATACCAATTTGCAGCCCTCTAGCCTTAGTAGTTTTTAAGATCTGAGGGCAGACAGAAAAAGTGCGGACGTACAGACAAAGCCGTCACAACAGTTTTCTTTTACAGTAAACTAAAACCGGAGATCAACCTCAAATATAATGTCCTCTGTATAAACTTAATTGGTTTTACATTACTTTAATCTTATTGTTTTCCCCCTTTTTTTTTTGTAAAACTGAGCTTTCTTTGTAATATTTTTTTTCTACTGTATATAGTTTACCTTAGAGTGTCTATGAGTACAGGTGAAAGATCTTGCACTTCGTTGTTCCAATTTCCCCGTATATTATGATCAATTTTAATTTCCCGTGGTGCAAGTTATACATAATGAGGACCACTTATTCTTAGGCTATATTGTATTCTAGACTTGCTTCACACAAAACCATTTCCTGCAAGAACTTGTTCCGCTCTTACTCTTCGAAAACTCATCTCGAGTTGCTAAGGTTCCTTCACAAGCAAGTGCTTCGTGAGTCATTACCGTCATTCCACCTGAGCTTACGACAAGGAACCAATGAAGTTAGTATTCTCATATTTCAAAAACTTTTAAAAATCGCGCAGAGAAGGAAAAACTTTCTTTTGACTATTTTCAGGACCAAATTGCCTATAAAGGAGGACAAACAATCGAAACTAAAAGGCAAACTAAAGAAACTCACTGAAGACAGAGACTGGACGAAAAAGGCAGTAAGACACTGCGTGGCGAATTTGTCGAGTCCATTTGTTATTTCAACTGTGGCAGCAACTGTGTCTATAGCGTTATCAATTTTTCCTCTAAAATTTCGCGACCTTCCGCATTAGCTGCATCATATTGTAAAAGGACAATTTTACACGTCACTAAAATATCCTAGTAAAATTGATTTCCCAAAAAGTTTCAGGAATGCAATGACTGAACTAACTGGTGAGAAAACCTCCACATCACTAAGACCAATAAACACACATACCCTAGTAATAATCAATAACGTTATCATTCGTCAGGAAAATGGAAGACTGACTAAGGGGCAGTATGTACAGTAAGTTCCAAAAGTGAAGCTACAAATTTCAAAATTGATCGTACTTTTTTAGAAACTTGTGGGGTTGCCAGTTAGTATATTTTATTCCAATTATTGTCATCCTCTTTATCTGATAATAAGTATCAGTGATTAACTGTAGAACCACAGAAGGTGTTTCCCCAGTGAATGATCAATGTTAGTTCAAAATAATTGTTTATTAAAAGAAAAAAAAAAAAGAATTCCCCCCCAAAAAAATTTCCCCGTAGAAACATTTGCAGCTCTCAATGTGTGATATCAAGTGTTCACCATTGAGTGGCAGCAGGAACCGAGTGCATAAGTATTGACCTGATGTCATATGTAAATTAACTTTCTACTTTTATAGCGTCATATCGAAAGTTATTATGATTTATTTTGATAAAACCCAAAGAAGTTTAGCATCTGATTGAATGAAATATAAATAAGACACAAGTTGCCGTGGGGTAAAAAAACGAAATCCAAGTTATATGCGCGTTTAGCATTGGTTACATGGTTAGGCCTGTTTCAATAATCAAGGAAATATATTTTCCGGCTTGTTATTTAATAAATTGAGTTGTTTGGATATCTAGATAGTTGTAAACATGATTTTCCATTAATTAGGTTTCATTATCAAGTCAGGGAAAATGAGGAAGTTTAGGCCTAAGTTAAGTCAGGGGAAGTGAGGAAGTCTAGGCCTAAGTCAAGTCAGGAAAATGGGGAAGTCTAGGCCTAAGTCAAGTCAGGGGAAGTGAGGAAGTCTAGGCTTAAGCCGAGTCAGGGGAAATGACGAAGTCTAGGCCTAAGCCAAGGCAGGGAAAGTGAGTAAGTCTAGACCTAAGCCAAGCCAGGGGAAGTGAGGAAGTCTAGGCTTAAGTCAAGTCAGGGGAAGTGAGGAAGTCTAGGCTTAAGTCAAGTCAGGGGAAGTGAGGAAGTCTACGCCAAAGTCAAAGCCTAAGCCAAGGCAGAGGAAGTGAGGAAGTCAGATAGATGAATTTTCAGTTGTTTTCGGTCAATCTTGGTGGATCTTAGACTTGAATGATTTGGGAACACTTTTATTATTTGGAGAAGCCCTCTGTATTTGTAACGGTTCTGTATTTGTAATGGAAAACCTGTTTGCAATCAAGTTTACCCTTTTAATGTTGGTTACTTTCTGTCAGTTATTGCAAACATAATGAAGGCGGGAACTGATTTACCTGTTTATTCAATATTACTGGCTGGCGATGGGGGTAGTGGGGCAAAGTCCGCCCCCCCCCAACCCTAGTAGGACGCGGCTGGTGATTCATAGGTTGCGTAGATAATGTTAAGTTTGTGTCGTGGGTCGAAACCAAAGCCAAAGCTGAAGTAGAGTCCGAATGGTCTGGTCCTAGAAGCCAAAATCAGAACTACCAACCACACCCAACTTCTCTGTTGAATCTAGGCGCATTCATGGTTGATTATGTTTAATGTTACGGAGATTTTCCCTTTATATTCTATTGATGCTTGCATGGTTTTATGCATCTTCGCTAAAATAATTGAAATTACACAATGATATTAAATATTTGTTTCCACATTGCTCGAAATATACAAATGTAATGTTGGTAATCCTGTGTTGAACGAAAATTTCAAATTGTTTCGTTTCTATAGTTTGAAGTAATTACTATACTTTGAAATAATTACTCTTACCGTAAATTTTTCTTACGATTGTTATAAATATCATAGATTTGATATTTGTGCATCATATGTTAGCTTTCAATGTAAAAAAAAAAAAAAGGTAAGTTTTTCAGCTACGTGTTGTAGTTGCCAGTTAGTGAATTTCGAACGAAATCCTCTGAAATTTGTAGCTTCACTTTTGGAACTTACTGTATGCGAAACTAAATAACTAAGTAATGAAGTAATTAAGTAGTTCAACAGTAATCTAAGAAGAATATTGAAAAGTGATAACGGCTTTGTTACTTGGTTTTCCACTAATTCACCATCGTCACCATATTCATGCGGTTTGGTTAAAGCCCTGTAGTACAGTAGTGCCGTCAGTGCACCTCACGTGGTGCACTGTAGGCATTACTAGAGAGTGTTAGCAGCGTCCTTTCAGCCCCTAACTACACACGTTTTTTAGACTTCCACTTTACCTCCATCCCCACTGCCTTGCTTCAGTCTTCCAGTCCAGCCTCTCTAACTGTTACTTCTTTGTGTAGTTGTGGGCTTTTTTCTCCTAGTTCCACCTATAGATACTTATACTTAATCTCTTTATTCTCCGGATCTCTATCTTGCTATCCAGTCACTCAAACTCCCCCTCTTCACTATCTGATAGTTGCCCAAACTTCCCTTCTTCACTGTCTGATAGTCACCCAAACTCTCCCTCTTCACTATCTGACAGTCACCCAAACTCCCCCTCTTCACTATCTGATAGTCGCCCAAACTTCCCCTCTTCACTATCTGATAGTCACCAAAACTCCCCCTCTTCACTATCTGATAGTTGCCCAAACTTCCCCTCTTCACTATCTGATAGTCACCAAAACTTCCCCTCTTCACTATCTGATAGTCGCCCAAACTTCCCCTCTTCACTATCAGATAGTCGCCCAAACTCCCCCTCTTCATTATCTGATAGTCGCCCAAACTTCCCCTCTTCACTATCTGATAGTCACCCAAACTTCCCCTCTTCACTATCTGATAGTCGCCCAAACTTCCCCTCTTCACTATCTGACTTCCCTCTTCACTATCACCCAAACTTCCCCTCTTCACTATCTGATAGTCACCCAAACTTCCCCTCTTCACTATCTGATAGTCACCCAAACTTCCCCTCTTCACTATCTGATAGTCACCAAAACTTCCCCTCTTCACTATCTGATAGTCACCAAAACTTCCCCTCTTCACTATCTGATAGTCACCAAAACTTCCCCTCTTCACTATCTGATAGTCACCAAAACTTCCCCTCTTCACTATCTGATAGTCACCCAAACTTCCCCTCTTCACTATCTGATAGTCACCCAAACTTTCCCTCTTCTCTATCTGATAGTCAGCCAAACTTCCCCTCTTCATTATCTGAAAGTCACCAAACTCCCTCTCTTCATTATCTGATAGTCACCAAAACTTCCTCTTCACTATCAGATAGTCACCCAAACTCTCCCTCTTCACTATCTGATAGTCACCCATCTGATAGTCTCTCCCTCTTCACTATCTGATAGTCACCCAAAGTCCCCCTCTTCAATATCTGATAGTCACCCAAACTTCCCTTCTTCACTATCTGATAGTCACCCAAACTTCCCCCTCTTCACTATCTGATAGTCACCCAAACTCCCCTTCTTCACTATCTGATAGTTGCCCAAACTCCCCCTCTTCACTATCTGATAGTCACCCAAACTTCCCCTCTTCACTATATGATAGTCACCCAAACTTCCCCTCTTCACTATCTGATAGTCACCCAAAGTCCTCTCTTCACTATCTGATAGTCACCCAAACTTCCTTCTTCACCTGATAGTCACCCAAACCCCTCTTCACTATCTGATAGTCACCCAAACTCCCCCTCTTCACTATCTGATAGTCACCCAAACTCCCCTCTTCACTATCTGATAGTCACCCAAACTTCCCCTCTTCACTATCTGATAGTCACCCAAACTCCCCCTCTTCACTATCTTGAGTGCTGAATGCCCGAAAGCGTCCCAGCCCAAAACAATATCACGAACAATCCGGACCCCAGGCTAGCATGTTTTAATTTCTGCTCTTTATTGACACAGCTGCTTATTGAACCTTTATAAGAATATCTTAAAATTGGTTAACTGCATTGGATATACCATTAGCAATCAGTCAAGTTTTGGAATAAATTAAATTGTGTATTTGTAACTGTAGGTAAATTTCTATAAAAAAAATGTTTAGCTAAGCAATAGGCCACCTTATATCACAAGTTCTTTTAAATTTATTCATGAAGTTTTACTCAAAATATGACATTTTTAAGAATTTTTGGATATTTGTACCATAGTTTCATATCAAATATTAAATTCACACAAGAAACTGGACAAGATCTGAGTAAACTGAGCATCTATAGAAAGGCAACAAATAATTTAACTCATGTACATTATTTTTCAGGTCGCCATTGTTACTGTTGAAACCTCTGTGTTCTCTTCAGTTCCTGAGAGCCTTGCATGTCTTCACCCTGAATTCCTGAATAACGAAAAATAGCTGAGGACTCGTGTTACCCAGCTCATGTGTTGGATACTTGCTACAATAGTGCTCTGAAGACGTCTTATGATACAAGTGAGAGGAAGAAAGAATTATCTAAGAATAACTTTGACTTATTGCACTGACTTTGAGTCCATCTATTGCACAAAAAATTGTCCTCAACAGAGTAGCAACTTTGTTTATAAAATCCCTTGTATGTAATAAGATTAATTTTATTGATGGACAGTCAACTAAGGAATTAAATGTCATAACAAACCAACATAAATATTCTGTTAGAACTACCCAAAAGAATAATGCCCGCTTTAATACCTAAGTAGAAAAAACCCATAGAACTGATTGTCTCGCAGTAATGTAATAGCAAGCTGTAATACCATTGTCTCTAGAAACATCATAGAATTTGAGTTAGTACAGCTAACAAATGGAAATAATGTCATTTAGGTCCAGGTCTATAAACTTTGGACACCATTCCGCAAAAGAAAGTTTAAGATTTGAAAGTAAATTTTGTTTAAGACCTTCGTCTCTCCTTGGTTAATACAGTACGTGAGTTGATCCTAGGGACCTATTTCTCATCAGAATAACAACCTCTAATGCTGTGTACTCTGACATATATATATATATATATATATATATATATATATATATATATATATATATATATATATATATATATATATATATATATTATATAATATGTAATTCTAGCCACAATGCCCTCTTAACTTCTCGAATTCTTCGCGCTTTTTTGGATATGCTTGTAACTGAAGCCGTGACATCCAAACACAAGAAATTGAAGAGACTTGTGATTTGCCGGTCGCGGGAGACGGGCCGGGTCACCTTAACCACAAGGAGGTCACGTTGCCGACCTGGCTACGAGAAGGCAGGTCGGCAACGTGACCTCCTTGTGGTTAAGGTGACCCGGGTTTGTCTCCGGCGACCGGCAAATCACAAGTCTCTTCAATTTCTTGTGTTTGGATGTCACTGGCTTCATAGTTACAAGCATATCAAAAAAGCGCAAAGAATTCGAGAAGTTAAGAGGGCATTGTTATTAGAATTACATATGTGTCTGGTAAAAGTGACCAGTAGATTCTACATAATATATACATATATATATATATATATATATATATATATACCAGGTGTTTCAAAATTAGAGCCCCCCCTCCACAGAACAAATGGAAAGTTATGAAGTTTTCTGCTATAGCCTATCTCCAAGTACATTATTTTAAGTTTCTATTAAGCTATTTTTTATTTTACATTTCTTGTATTTTCAGACTGAGTGACGGAGTTAGATACAGCCATGGCTAACGACTCAGAGGAAATCAGATGGATTGACCAAATCCGAGCTATAACCTTCAGAGAGGCCAGGGATGCTGGCTTATCCTTCATTTCACGTTCCTGGATAGATAAATACAGTAAAAGTGATGAATCCTTTGTTAAAAGAAACGGGAACAAAAATCCCTATGACTGTCATCACGAAAAGAGTGAGAATCTTGGAAGGCCTGAAGTTCTTTCTTAGGAGTCAAAAGACATCATAGCTGGGGCAGTGGGTAGACCAAGAAAGTCTTTACGTAAACTGGCGCTTGAACTGGAAACAAAAAGGGGAAAGAAGAGAAGTTATAGTGCTGTATATCGTGAGTTGAAAAAATCTGGTATTAAGCCATTTCATGTTATCAGCAAGCCCAACATCACTCAGCAACAGAGAGAAAACCGTGCATGGTTTTGTGGTTCATTTCTTAAAGATTGGGATGAAGCTGATTTTCTCCATGTTGCCGCATCAGATGAATTCTTCATTTACACAGTCAGGAAGCCAAAACATAAAAATGACATCATTTGGGCTGCAAAGTTGGATGATATCAATGAAGGCATGCGCTATTGCCAAGTTGTGAAATTTCCTGAATGTTTGGGAATTTTTCTCTGTTTCACAGCCAAATGGTTAATGTGGATCATCAAAGAAAAAGGACAGTCATGGAATGGCGAATACTTCAAGGAAACTGTGCTTACTGGTGGAGTATTTCCTTTCCTCAAAGATCCTGAAAATGTGTTATCTGTTGAAGAAGTCACATTTTTGCATGATAAGGCACCATGTTTCAAGGCTCTTCAGACACAGGAGCTGCTTCGAAACAGTGGTATCGACTTCTTCTCGTCAAGTGAATTTCCAGGTAGCTCCCCTGACTTTAATGTGTGTGAAAACATTGGTAGTATCTTAAAGGATTATGTTAAAATGCACTCAGTGAACTATGATGGTATACCAAGCCTTAACGACCTGCGAAGAGAGGTGACCGAAGTGCTCAGGGAAATGGAGTTTGAGTCTCAACTTTTTTGCGATTTGCTGAAATCATACCCCTCAAGAAAGCTGGCTGTGGTACAGGCAGATGGAGGCCACAAAATATTAAATACTCAGAGAGAAACTTAAAAAAATACCTGTTCTGAATTACTTTTGTTTTGTCCATATCAATTTTAGTTTATCGGTAGAGGGACCCTCTAATTTCGAAACACTGTATATAATATATATATATATATATATATATATATATATATATATAATATATACATATATATATGTGTGTATATATGGCATTTAAATAAAATCAACCCATCTCCATCATTATAGCTCAGTTACATATATCTGTCTTTGTATACATTTGTCTATAAATATGTAAACACACACATAAATATATATAAATATATATATATATATATATATATATATATATATATATATGTATATATGTACATATATATACTGTATATATACACATACATTTATATATACATACAGTATATATATATATATATATATATATATATATATATATATATATATATATATATATATATATATATATATATATATATATATATATACATGCATTTATATATATTTATATATATATATATATATATATATATGATAGATAGATAGATAGATAGATGGATAGATAGATAGATTTATTGTATGTGTTTATGTATATATAGATAGATGTATATAAAGACAGATATATGTAACAGTTATAAAGGTGGAGAGGGGTTGATTTTATTTAAATGCCATGTACTCTTTATACACACTCACACACACATACATATTGTATCGAGGAAGGCCTCTTCTAAGCCCCTTCGCCTCTAAGGTTTGCAATAACGTACAGTATAGCCCTCATAAACTTGATTTGCTTTTATTTCTTGGAAACAAGTACAGTAACGTTAATAACACCACTACTTCCTAAATCTTCCTTGACCTAGTGACCGCTCAAGACCTTTCTTCCAGGTAATGCCTTCTGGAGACCAAATCCTTGCCGGAGGCGCAGACAAGCCAGTGAAGGAGATTAATCCAAAAAGAGAAAGCAGCTGGGCCCATAGCAACTGGTCACCATGTGGCCAGTGCCCTGCCACATGGTTTGAGCAACATAGAAAACGGACTACCAAGTGAGCAGACACCGCCTTCTGGAAGGAAGAGAAAAATAATCAGCAGAGATCTTAAAAGGCTGCGCACAAACAGCACGCTCTCCGAAACGCCCAGCGGTAGACTTCACGTTCTTGCCCCTTTTGCTCTGTTCCCTTAGATCCTTGTCCCTTCCTCACATGGCTGTTTTGAGCCTTAGTCTTTCTAAAGTGCAACCCCCTTAAATTCTTGCCCTCCATGCTGGTGCTGAAGATGAGGACCCCCTGTCTCTGACTAAAAAGGTAATGTACCAGAAGTGAGGTTCTGAATCAGTCACAAGTCTTTTCCTCGTCTACTAAAATCAATTTCATTTCTGAAGTGCAATTTTCCACAGAGATCTGACTTATTTATGGTCGTGAGTAAATGGCCAAAATTCACACGTTTTATCATTGCTTAGAATCGAGTTGCTTTGGCACCTTCCGTGCACCCCTCGATTCTCCTTAAGTGTGCTCGCTACCTAGTTTTTGTAAGTAACCGAATGTGTTCTCGATTGCAGACAGAGTTGCTAGCTGTGGAATCAATTGTTCATCTTGTGCTTGTGCCGTGGTCCTAATCCACTGTCCCTCGCCCAACGGTGTTCTTCGAAGTGGATTTTTCTCCAGTTCTGTTATTGTTTAATTTGTTGTAAATTTAGTGTTTGACAAGACTCTGTTTTACCTGTGTGTCTCAAATTTCCCCATTCTTCTGATTTAATTGTTAATTGTAAATATAAGTGATTTTAAGTGACCCTACTTGTTTATCTGCAACTTTCCCTGTTGAGGTAAGGCCTAGATTAGATTTTTTTTCGTGTTTTACCTGAATCACCTCCTTCAGTCAGATTTGAAAGTTTCCATGGTAAGTTCCAACAACCCCCTCAATGTAAAACTTTTTTAATTTACAAATATATATATTATATATACAATATATAAATACATACATATTAATATATTTATATATATGTATATATATATATATATATATATATATATATATATATATATATATATTGATAGATAGATGGATAGATAGATGCATGTATATGTGCTTACAAATATAGATAGATATATACATAGGCAGATATAAGCGAGCTATAATGGTGGAGATGGGGGCTGATTTAGTTTTAAATGTAGATCCTCAGCACGTTGCCTGCTGTCACCAAATACCAAATGCCAACCAAATTGTAGTGAATTATAACAGATGTGCTATGTGTGGCTTAATATTCAAAATATAATATATTTATATATGTATATATATATATATATATATATATATATATATATATATATATATATATATATATATATGTATGTATGTATATGTATATATATATATATATATATATATATATATATATATATATATATATATATATATGTATATATATCTGTGTGTGCATGTGTGTGTTTCTGTTTCTACGAACATAAGTGCGTTGGCCTTTTCCATATGGGGGCGAAGACTCCGAGGGTGTTAAGATTCCAGTTTTCAGGAAGTCTTTCTGGGTTGAGATTGGGATCAAGTCGTCCACCACCCATGGTACAACCTTCTGCAGTCGGCTAACCACCAGGTACACGATTCACTGTATAGGTCAACCTACAAATAATGGATTTTTCATGAGAAGGAACTTTGCGTTCAAATCGTGGTTCTGCCGCAGCGAGTGAACGATTCATTACATCTTGATTTAAACGCTAAGTAATGTGGCTCATTAAATACCACAGCTGTTTATACTGAATACGTAATTTTTCAGAGGGAGAAACTGTTTTAAACCAAGGGCTCGGGTGGGGCTGATCAACAATGACTTCTTGTTAAGGCAAATTAGGTCGTTTAACGCCTTAGCAATATAAGATCATCGAAATTGGTTAAGGCTTGGTCCTGTTATTAACTTTTGCCTCCTTTTACCTTAGACATCAGAGGTGCCTCACACTGAGGGACCTGGGGCAACCCGAACGAACTGTAAGGTCTAAGGTAAGGTAAGGAGCAATCTATTAAAAAGTCCACGGCGAACACAGCCTCTCGGGTGCTGTGTGGAACTGATAATCAGCGTTAGGCTTCACAAAGTCATTAATCCCATAAAGAGAGAGAGAGAGAGAGAGAGAGAGAGAGAGAGAGAGAGAGAGAGAGAGAGAGAAACCTAAGCTTTTAATGAAAATATGTCAACTCGAGAAGTTTAGTCTTTTCATATTTTTTTTCAAAAGAGTTGATGTGAATTTAGTAAGAATATTAAGGACGAATATTGTAAAAACAACGTCTCTCTCTCTCTCTCTCTCTCTCTCTCTCTCTCTCTCTCCGACGGCAAAACAAGTAAATACCTAGAAAAGATATCAACATAATAACGCCTTACACGACTTTTTTATTATTATTATTATTATTATTATTATTATTATTATTATTATTATTATTATTATTATTATTATTATTATGACCAACGACTTTAATGAAACAACCAAAAGGCTAGAACTCTGTGACAAAGACGCTCCTTTAAGAAAAGCCCATTCGAAAATGTGAAGAAAACGAAGTTGTAGAGTACAACTGAATGCACAACGAGTGGCAGGGAAAAGAGCAGCCTAATACGACGAAACAAGAAATAATCGAAAGGATGGGATACTGAATTCGCCAACAACCCCTAAATTTTACAGTTGAGTCACAAAAACCTCTATCCTTCTGTCATCAATAGCAATTTCTTCAAACTTTGTTCACAAACTCTACCGTGCATCTCAGATTTGTTATTTGTAGCATTATAATGCAGACAGCAGCTGTTTGATGTATACCGTACTGTGAGTCTGAATTTTGCTGCAGACGAAAACTCTTTCCTGGTGTCACTAAATGAGAGGCAAATCAAAGTTACGCAGCCTAAGTCATGAAATGCAAATTATCACTTTTTCACTGTCTGTATTTTTCTTTAAAGCTTTTGCTTCGGATGAAGCTTCTATCCTTAGTAAAACTGAAGCACTTTCTCGTTAATTATATTCTCTAATGATCTTTTCATTACCTGCAATAGATGTAAGCTCTGCTTAAGCTAGTTGTAGCCTTTTCAAATTAGCGTAAAATTAGCTTATCGACCTTTTCAAATGGTTCTCTGACAGGTAATTCACTGACAAAGCCACAGCATTGGATAGTTGCACAGACCTTTATTCATAAACTTAAGTGCATGTAGTAAGTGTATGTTTCCATCTGTGGATAGATATATATACATATATGTATATATATATATATATATATATATATATATATATATATATATATATATATATATATATATATATATATATATATATATATATATATATATATATATATATATATATATATATATATATATATATCCACAGCTGGAAACATACACGCACAACGTGGATTTAGGAAGTCCCTGAAAAACCCATTGGATTTCTGTTGACCTAACCAGTGAATTATTTGTGGTAGTTAGTCGAATGCGGTGGCTTGCAGCCAGGCTGTAAGCACATGAGGCTAGAAACCTCATCCCAAAAGACTTGATGGGAACTGAATAGTGAACAACCTCTGCAGCCAACCCGTGTCAACGAGAGATTGTATAGCTGAAAATTCAGTTTTTTTTGTGTGATATTTAGGTGTAACCTCATCCAAGAGTTCCTAACTTCTTTTATCCTAAAGTGGAGTTGCATTACACTAGCATTTGCAGACAAATATTTTCATTTACTGAGTGTTAATTCACAAATCTAAGTTGAAACAGTTCTAAAACCCACCGAAAACTTTTGGTCTGAACTTTATCTTCTTGAAGATGCAAATAAAAAACACCTGAACTTTCATTCAGTAAACCTGGATGGAACTGAACCATGGCGGATTACTTTATCCTCAATCTTCTCACCGCCACGTTATGCCTGTCTGGCAGGCCCATCACACATTTTTTTCTAAGGGTCAGGGTCCTCTGTCTCTGAAAGGTTGTTAGTTGGGTTATAAGTTGAAATTTTAATTTTAATATTAATGTTTGCATATTTGATGCCCTATAACACTTTATGAATAGATATCACATGTATGTACACATATGCAGATCTTCATTTTATAAGTGGCAGGCGTTACTACTTGGAGGGAGGGAATTAAACCGACTTCGGTTCTCGTTTCTTTTTCCTCTCATAAACTTGACCAGCTCTTCCGCAATGTCTCCACCTCGTGTGAAAAACCACAGATATAGTGACCGACCCTTTTTTTTTATTTAAATATACACTTAGTTTTACTTGGAACACATCACTTTGACTTGAAATAGCTTTACCTAAAAGATATTAAGCCACTTAAATCGCATTTTGAATACAATTTTTTATAAATCCACACATCACTACAGTTTTTCAAGTCACGTACTCTCAGACATAAAATGAAAAATGAGTGACCTTATGAACTTTGCTATGCACTTCAGACGAACTGTTCGTACTTGTGACACTTCTTGTGATTTCACAGCACCAAAGGAATCACGGAATGTCGCAACAAATTTCCTTTCTTTCGCTCAGTGTCCGTCGCCCTGGACGCTTGGATGACCTCTGGTCCTGCCACTCAGCGACACCTGCTGCTATTGAAACCCTCGAGACACACGGTGCTGTATGATAAATAGATAGTTAGACATTCAGATAGATGGGTCACTCCTCCTCAAAAGTTTGGATTATTTTTCTCGTGTTTGCTGGAATAATTATTTGGCAGGTGATCCATCTTTGCAGTTATTCACAAAACTTTTGGCAATCATTTTGAATGATCGAACACTTCTTGATATTTGGCAGCAAATGAAAAGAGATGGTGCATGGGAGATACGATTATTATTGTTATTTGTTAAATTCTCTAAATTTTTCTGTAACAGTTTCTTCAACGATAACATTACCATATAGAATAAATTGTGACTGTGTAATCAGTGATTTAAATCTTAGTTGATGATCGCAAGAGTTAAAATGATGTTTACACGACTCTAAGCCGCCATGGAACTTTACTAATTGTTTCTGTTTCGTTTTTTAATTTATGTGAATGATGGACCAGTGTCAGTAATCATTCTTCAGTTTTTTTCTAATCGTTTTCTATTTTTCAAATATTAGCCTTCTTATTAGGAAAAATTGCCATGCAAATAAGAGAACTTTTAGGCTAGTTCCTAATTTCCTTGAAGGCCTTTTTCGTGACAGAGTTTCTTTGGGGTTAAGCAGCAGAATTAAGATGGAACCAGTGGTCCTGTTATTTTAAGATGGTGGGCATGCTGTATCCTAGGAGTCTGTTTGAGTTTAGGCTTAAAGACATCAGGGAACTCCTGTAGGAGGGTGTGCAAATCTGTGGGGCCTAACGAAGTGGCAGACAGCTGCTTGAGTCAGAAATATGGCAGGATCCAGAACTCAGTGACGGCCAATGCCTGATCTAAGTGTCCAACAGCCAGTGCTGAGCAGAGGTGTCAGTATTTTTTATTCATCAGTCTGTTGTTGATGCAAAAAAATAGAGTGGAAGGTGCCCATGTCCAACAGAATTCATGCCTGAGGCTTGGTCAGTGATGTAGAATCTAATGGAGCAGGCATCCATTGGGGTTGTGGCAGCTACAATAAGTATCTTGGGCAGACACCCGGCTCATTTTTCTCCAGCTGCATCCAAGGGTACAGTTCCTTGCCACTGTCCCAAAGTTGTGGCAGTATGTGCAAAGGATTAGTGGCTTGTTGTTGCTTGTAAGGGCACTTTTGCACAGTGTTAGCCTGGGTCTTGCTATCACAATCCTAGCCCTGGTCTTGGCCTGGTCTTCTTGCTTTGCAGAGAGTGTGGGGGCCACGTTATGATGCCTTAGAGGCCTCCAACAGCTTGTCCACCTTCTTAAAGTGGTCCAGCATCAATGTACCTTTAGCAGCCCAGATGTTGACAAGTAGCCAGCAGAGCCATATTTCCCTGTCTAAGTGGATCTTCTTGGGTTTTCCATCAGTGTCAAGAGACTGCAGCTGTTGTATTTCCCATCAGTGTGCTCAGCAGGTCAAGGGTTCCATTGGGTGCAGGTCAGCAGTAGCAAGGGGAACTTAGACATCAGGAACTGGTACAGGTCATTGTATGTGATCCTCTCATTTTGGACATCAAGAAAACATGAGATCTAGGGAAACAGGGCATCTGGGACCACGTAATTGACATAATCTGCCTTCTTCATCATTTGAAAGGTGGAACTGTTTATCTGCCCCTTGAACTAGACTGGTGATTTAGAAGAGAAGTGGTCTGGTAAAACTAAGGTATACTTAACTTAGAAGAGAAGACATTAAGAGTTTTATGGCATTCATATTTGTTTGTTCATCAATGGACATCTCATGATGCTTTCCTTACTAGATCATCTTATAGTGGTAGGCATAGTCATAGTTAGTCCATTAGTAACCAGAAACTGAGTGCAAAAATTGTGCTTTTGAGATGATCTTTAACTCTCTTAAAAGAATGAAGGTTGAACTTGAATGCTGTATCTAGTCCATTTAATGGGTTTTTTTATTAAAAGATATGGCATTAGTTAGGCTTTGAATTCCCATGGTTGACATAAAAATTATGCTGGGTCTACTGTTTTAGTGGCAGTCACCCCTGTCCTACCAAGAGATAGCAAAGCCAGAGTTGAGACACCACATTTGGTCCATTAGCTGCTTCTATGTTGGTAGTGCATTGCTGTATTTTGTCTGTTAGTTTCCAAAGGTTAGGTACAAGAACCACGCTGGCATGCCAGTCAATCCAAAATCACCAGACTAAGAAAAGTCAAACACAGCATTCTAGGAAACAAGTAACTTAATTAGCTGGCTCTGACCCATTTTGATACAACATGCAGACAGCATAGTAATTACAGTTCATCATTCACAGGTATGGTCAGAACCGTGTGGCAGGTTATGTAGGTGACATATGGGCACATGACTGTGAGAGTGCTCTGTGATTGGCTGCTGAACCTGGTGGCTAAAGCTTAGAAGCTTACTGGAAACTTAAAAGGAGTGCCTTGGGTGCTGTGTTAGGAAAGTCAATTAATGGGACAACTCAGCCCCTAGGTTTATCCAGAAGAAACTAACTCCAGCCAAGAAGAGGAGCAGCACCTTCTACAGAGAACTTCTGCCATACACCTGAGTACACAACCCTTCAGACATCTACTCAAAATTACACCTTTCATCATCCTTTACAAAAAGCAACAGCATCACCTTTAGGTGGTTGTCAAAGTCACATGTGCAGTACACTATGTACCTGGCAAGAAAACTCAGGGGCAGATGCACTACCCATGAAAGAAATCAACAAAATCCAACCACGGATTAATCATGACAAGTTCCCCGATGTACAACTAACTGTGAGAGACTGAAATAAAAGACTATTGCATGTTCACAATAAACTTCCTTTTGGCAACACAGGATGTGCCAACTTCTGCAAGACCATCACTGGCAGTCCTCGTCCTCTTCTACCAACAGCCTGCTGGAAGAAGGTATTCATGTTATTCCACAGACTTTCACTCCTCTGGGAGAAAAACTGTTAAGTTGGTGATATAAAAATATATCTGACAAGGTGAATAAAGATATGTGAAATCATAGACCAAAGAGTGCCTAAAGTGTCAAAAATTAAAATAACTTAACATATTCCAGCATCTGTGACTTCCCTCAACCCAAATAACAATTTGGTTACTCGCATATCAACACTGTGGGACCCCTTCCCACATTCAAATAAAGCAGACACATCTTCATAGCAACAGAACTATCTACAATGTGGATAGAGGCGATACCTATGTTGGAGCAACTGCATTCATTTGCATCAAACCACTCTTTGATGGCGGGGCCAGCTGTTTCAGCCATTCGACTCTAAGGTATTGGCCCCCCCTACCCAAATTAATGGGTTTAGAAAATCCACTACACCACAGCCTATAACAAGCAGCCAGTGGCTTGAAAGAAAGAACCCACCAATCCCTCAAGGCCAACCTCATCGCCAGATACAAAGGACTCAAATGGAAGTCACAATTGCTCCAAGTTCTCCCCGGATTATGTACCGCCCCCAAAGACAAAATATCTGTCTGCCGCTTGGAAATGGTATTCGAGGAAATCATTTGCATTCCAGGCAATTATTCCCTGCTGACAGTACTGATTGTCCAAGAGAGGGACTCTCAAGACTCCGATAAATTGTTAGCAACCATTGCCCATGCATACAAATGTACAAGGATACAAAGAAAGAATACCTCCTAAGTCATCTTTGTACTTGCAAATTCATTTTCCTACAAAATCCTACAAAGCGGTGCCCACAAGCTTCCTCTAAAGGCCCCATGCATTAAGAAAAAATGTTCAGAACACAGCTACATGTTGATAAAAACAGGTGAAAACCACCATACCTCAAAAGTTGTTGGCAACTAAACAATAAATGACTGAATGTAACATGTCCAGATATCATTGGTGATTCTAATGAAATCTTACCTATTAAGCCTATATTCTCTTTTAAGTATACGTTATGTCTGTTGATAATACTATCGAGTTGAGAGACTAAGAAAAATGTGTTCTGAAGCCTAAAAGTAAATAGCACGGTGGCCAAAGTCAGCAATTTGAAAAACATTTTTGTATATGAATCTTGTTACATACGACATTTGTTCATCAGGTTCAGAAAGGGATCCAAAAACTGCGTCAAATTCTTTAGTGCACAAAAAAATTTGCATCATTATGGATTTTGAATTCAGCCCCTGAAAATTATCCAAGATACTAATAATTTCAACCGATAATTCCATAGGATGACATAACTCCACATACCACATAAAAAAAAAGTATCTTCTCTCTCTCTCTCTCTCTCTCTCTCTCTCTCTCTCTCTCTCTCCCTAAATCAGTGCATTCCAGAAATTTTACAGGTTATCATTTACTTCATTTTTACAGGTTTCCTGGTAGCCAAATTAGATCACTGGAAAAGTATGCTATGGATAAACCACAACACTCTTCAAATTCGTAATCAGTAAACCCTAAATTTGTAATTTTATTCTTGAATACTATGGTTCTGTATAACTGAGTCATATACAGTATATATAAAGTCCATGATTCAAATCTATGTGAGCATGTACTGTAGATCCTTGTCAGACCAATGTGTTCATGTATAATGAATGTGGACATTTCATAATGCTTTATGTCAGGCCAAAATGTTTATGCTTAAGAAAAAGTGCCATTTTAAATTAGCCATATGTGGCCATATATACTAGTTAAGTATCAAACTTGCAAAGGCATGCACCCGACTCACACATATAAGGAAGTATAACCATGCTGCCATTTGTCAGATCTCGTGCACTATGGCAAATGCTTCTTATAATGGCTGAGAAATACTATAACCTAATAAATGTCCCAAATTCAGTGGTGATATGCTTCGGAATTTCCCTGGAGAGTCGGGTGTGGTCGAAAGAGCTAGTTGCCCATCTCAATGAGAGGGGGGAGGGAAAGACAAAAACAAAAGAATAAAAGGGAAGGTGAAACAAACCCACAGATTATTTAATCAACAAATATCAGAGATGAAAGATGTGAATAAAAAATATGAAAATAAAAGCTGTCATTTTCATATGAAATAATTTGGTAATGAATATTGCAGGTTCAGAAGAAATTTATTTTCTAGGAAAAACTGTCATCCACATAATAACCGGCAAACATATTCTGTTATAAAAGTTTTCAGGTTGTAAAGTTTCCCTAAAATATTTAATTATCTGGAAACGCAATGGGTTTGCAACCTGATAAGGAAATTTCCACTGATAGAAAGCTCATATATGGAAATTGGAAAATAAAGGCGTGAGAAGAGAAAAAATAAGATACTGATGACAATAACTAATAAACCAACCAACAAACAGATCTAAAAGTGCAAGAACAGCAGTAAGCAGATGCAAAAAAAAATGTATACACTGGTACTCAACGCTTTAAATATTTTAGCCATCTTCCATGTTCACTGGAATGCTGAGTTTCTGCAACGCCAATAGAGTCAGACCATAATCAAAAGGAAAAGGTTTTTCTGAAGACATGCGCGTTTAACATTCCACTTGATCTCACACGTGCAGCCAGGATTCATTTTTACATAAAACATATGTTCAAATTTGCTTCTCTATATAGCCCTGGATGTCGAAGTAATTTTGACCTATTTAGATATCTCACTATTTTGGTACAGTTCCTCTGTCACTAGTCTCTTGCTCTACATGTCAGTGGTGCTTTAGGATTGGATTGGAATATAGAATTTAGACCAAAGACCAAGCGCTGGGACCTACAAGGTCATTCAACGCTGAAAGGGAAATTGAAAGTAAGAAGGTTTGAAAGGTGTAACAGGAGGAAAACCTCGCACTTGCGCTATGAAACAACTGTTAGGAGAGGGTGGAAAGTATGACGGGAGAAAGAGAGTATTGGGCGGAGGTACAGTAAAAGGAATGAAAGGGGTTGTAGTCAGGGGCCGAAGGGATGGTGCCAAGAACCTTAAGTAATGCCTACAGTGCAC
The DNA here is from genome assembly GCF_040412425.1 of Macrobrachium rosenbergii. Lineage (NCBI taxonomy): Eukaryota > Metazoa > Arthropoda > Malacostraca > Decapoda > Palaemonidae > Macrobrachium > Macrobrachium rosenbergii. The sequence goes on from NC_089776.1 coordinate 5,754,341, forward strand.
GGCATTAGGTGCACTGACGACACTACCCCTCCGCGGGGGGGTGGTGTTTTAAAATAGCAGTTTGCTCGTATCTAATAGGACATTTTTTATCAAAATGGAATCTTTCGACCTCGGTAAACTATGGAAATTTATCATTTCAAACATTCCACATTTAGTTGTCTCCTCTGGCAGATAAGCAAGTTTGTCGAAGAGTACTTTGCCATAGGTTCAATCAAATGAACTGAATGTGTTAAGGCTTAGATTTACATACAGGTGTCCAAAACCTGGGTGATTTGGATAATTGTCGTGATGATGTCGTTTTGCATCAAATTATCTATGGACGTTAAAGGTTAACTTCAGGCTTTTAACGTATGCTTATGTGCCGTACATCAATAGTATAATTATTGTTATCATTATTGAATGTATGGATTTCAAACCAATTTTAATCATTTCAAAAATGTTACAAAACCCAAACTTTGATCTTTTTCGATGATAAAATTGTATGAATATTAATTTACGATGCCAGGTATAAATTAACAAGAAGAAAACCTTCGTACAGACCGACCATTTCCACCTCCAAATTTCGACTGATACGTCGACAGGTACTTGCTTACAGCCTGCGATGGTTAGTTTCACTCAAAAGACCTGTGTCCTTTTTAATTCGCACGTTTTTAAGATTCAAGTCTAACGTCAAATCTGCTTTATGTTTCAACACCATTTAGCCTCAGTGCCTCCAAATCTCTCTGATAACCTGTTGTCCAAGGATAGTTCACCTGACCATTTGTGAATCTCTTATTTCAAACTTTACTTTTGTTTCCGTTTTCAAGGCAAGGTTTGTGTTCACTGTAACATTAGAACAACTAAAGCTAGACTCCACTATGTAGTGCCAAATACCTCGAAATTCTTCTGAGACTGACACTATTTCATGGTGTGTTATTTACCTCACTCTAGAAATTTGGTTTCTTTCTTCAAAATGTTCTCCATTGAGTGGCTCTGCTGCCCCTCTCGCGCCAATGGTACCACATTTGTCCAGGGCAGGAGGGATGGTTCATAGGAGAGAAACAGTTCTTATTTTTCTTGTTCCCACTGAACAACCTGTGATAGTGATTACGGCCAGACGTATCTTTTTTCTCCCCCGCCCTCTTTTTTTTGCTCAACCAACAGTGCTTTTGTAGATTATAGATTATAGATTATAGATACCATTTCATGATCAGTGTTTGCTATTCGTGCCACCAGCAAAGGGAAGGACAGTGTCTGCATAAGAAATGTGCTGATCTTGACGGAGTGAGAAGTGAAAACCTAAATAAGATTTTTTAATGTTAAAACATGCTTTTATTAAAATGCACTCAAAAGTAAAAAATAATTTTTTGAGACACTCCAGGATTTTCTTACAATTAATCATGTCTACAAAAATAAAACCGTGGGCCCCAAACATGGAAGGAAATGCTACAAGATAAAAAAAACATATATTTCTTTTCTTGTAGCATTTCCTTCCATGTTTGGGGCCCACGATTTTATTTTTGTAGACATGATTAATTGTAAAAATCCTGGTGTCTCAAAATATTATTTTGTACTTTTTAGTGCATTTTAATAAAAGCAAGTTTAAAACATTTTTTTTACATTTTTATTTTATACTTTTTAGTTTTGACAGAATTTAACAAAATTGATATCCATTTACGGGGGAGAGGAAAGGGGGGAAGGGAAGGTGGGGAAGGGGAAATAGGAGGGGAGGGGGAGGGGGATGGAAGAGGAAGGGGAGGGGAGGACACAGCTAAATTAACACTTGATCGTATGCTCCGGAAGGGGAGGGTAGGGAAGGGGATGGAAGAGGGAAGGGGAGGGGGAGGACAGCTAAATTAACACTTGATCATGTGCTGGGGAGGGGGAATGGAGGGTGAAGTGGGAGGGGGATGGAAGAGGGAGGGGAGGAGTTATATATAAGATAGACTCTACCGAGTCAAAGAGGATATAAAAATCCCAAGGTCTCTGGACCTTGAAAAATCCGAAGAGTTTCATACAAATCCTTAGATACAAAGGTCACTTAGATACTAGAGGGAAAGGTCACTGGTTGTAAGGTCACTAGAGGTCACTGTCGAGAATTGAGTTAAAAGATTTGACCGAAACAGACAGACAGACACAGAAGTCAAGTTAAATAAAAGCGTGTAAAAGAAGGAAACTGGATCTTTTACGGGTGTTGTGGAGAGGAATGTACTGAAAGAAGAAAGATATTCTAAAAATATTTAGTGAAATCATTCAATAATTAATTTAAGGCAAATGTTGCTGATGGCTGATCTTATTATTGTAATTGTATATAAAACAAAACATGAGGTCATCGGTAAGATTGCAGCGGTATTCAACGCTGAAACATCGAGTTCGTCAGATGGTGATGTCATGAAAAAGAGGAAAAGTGCTAAGAAGTATCTCCCAGGCGTTGAGTCTGAACACGAAGAGTCTTCTTCTTTTAGTAAATGTTTTAAAAAATGTAGTTGAGGTTTGGGAGAAATACAAGTTGACAACAGCAGAATTTTTAAGAAAATAGTTACCAATTTTCAGGCAGATGGATAGAAAGCTGATAACGAAACTTTAACAGTTATAAAGAAAGTCTCTCCCAAAATCACGATAGATATTGCATCAGGTGAAGAGTTAAAAGAGGATCTCATAAGCACCTGGCTGCAAGAAATTAATATTTGTAGAATGTCGAGAATGTCTAAGAAATGGGAAGTAACTGCGCTGCAGCAATAAAAGAAACTGAATGTTAATATTAAGTACAGTTTGGACGCCTAGAGTAAGATTAAGAAAATATGATGTCTCAGGATGATATAAAATGAGGTGGCAAGTTTAATCCCATGGTTGTTTGTCCGCCATAGTGAATCAAAGATGGCGGTCATTTTGGACTCTGTCTCCAGGTGGGCCAACAACAAATCTTTGCAAAAATCTTAAATAATGATAGACTTTGGCACTGTAAACTAATTTTACCAGACTAATTTGCTAATATTTAACAAACAGTAAGCAAAGATGTACCAAATATCAATATCAAAAGTCAAACTGAAGGTCATGAAAGTGCATGTGGTACCTGACTCAGCTTATGTGGTAAAAATGTAGATACATTTCTATGATTACATCAAAAGTGACTGAGCAATGCCTTCCTCATAAAAAAATGCTTTTATCCTCTACTTCCTGATACTAATGTAAAAAGAATGTCTGACAATTATCTAGCCCATCGTTTACAATACAGCTCATTCATGATGAGAAGATCAGAAATTTTATTTTACGTCATTTGTCAGCATGTAAAAGATAGTCAAGCAAACAGCAAACTCACTAACACCCATGACAGTAGAAATATTATAACACAGACTTCAAAAACACTGCAGGATGGCCTGTTGAACAATATATCTGAGAATGACCTGTCAAAAATCCAATAGCATGTCAAGACACGCTATGCTGCATACAAGAGAAGAGGTGAGAAACATTCACAAAAACCATCAACATGCAAACTAACTCCTGAACCATTTACGAATCATTTTCATTAAGTCCTGAGAACTGCCAAAAAAAGAGTCAAAACAGCAGTTGCTTCGAATCCCATGAAAAAACCAAGCATTATCTATAACTAAATGAAATGTCAGGGCGGTACTAAAAGATATCGCATTTGCGATGAAATACTGGCAAAAAAACTTATTCAAAGCTACTACTTTCAAAAAGAACAGTGTCCACACTAGAACAATCTTCCTGAAGACTGCTGGCGATGTTTTTACTACAGATGTTATGCATCACAAGAATTGCTTGAACAAATACATCAAACAATTTCAGCGAGATGTGGAATCTCTGATGGCATTTGAAGAGTAAGATGAAAGTCCACAGATGAAAAGGGTGTTCAAGGAACTGATGAACACCATTGAGATAACACATCAAACCTCCACCAACCCAGATTAATTATGACTTAAATAAAGAGACTATTAAGTTCTTGCGAATCATTGACTATGCTCGCTTAAGAAAATTTGATCTTCAAACTTTGCTAAGATCTAAAATAACGCCAACCTCCTTCTACTTAACAAAGGAAGGATTCATACGTAAATTAAAAAAGTCAGATTTTACTACTGAGCTAATGAAATCACTTCCTAAGACACCACCATCACTCTCATCAACTGTGTATCGTCTCAGCATTATCATAGACTTCATGGGGCATGCCAGGAAAGTTTCGACGAAACAGATGAAGTTGAAAACATACAGAGACTGCACAGAATCTGTGGAATTCGTTTCAATTTCATTCAAGTACATACAGTCGCACTGACATTGTATTTGATTTGTACGAGGGTTAGAGTATTAAAGGCAGTGCAGTGAGCGTAATCGAAGAAAGAAAGCAGAAGGTGTAATAACGTACATATCTAACTTGGGTCAGCCTTTACCCGTTGAGATGGAAAAGTTTTGGGCCCTCTCGGAGAACAAGGTTGCATTTCAACGTGTTTTCATTCAGTGGGTCAAGGAAAACGTTACTGATAAATGTCTCCTCTTGGGTGGATCACATAAAGACAGTGAAACAATGTGTTTCAGTATCATAAATGGATCAGTCAAAGCCGAGCGACCACTTACATGCTCTCATGAGGAAACAGACGATCATGTAATGTTTCACGTTAACCATGCTGCTGTCAAAGTTGGGAGATTTAATAGCATTGTCATTGCATCTCCAGACAGTGATGCATTTGTCTGCAATACGCCACTGTAGTAAACTGAGGAACTTTAACTTGGAGGAACTCTGGTTCATACCTGGCCACAGTCAATCTAGAAGTGTAGTTCCCATTCACGACTCGGTTAGAACCATGGACTCAGATCTCGTAGATATATTGCCTGCAATCCATGCACTCATTGCGTGCAACACCACTAGCAAAGTAGGTACGAAAACAAAGGCTTTCATCGAAGGGAGAAAAGGTGCTTACAACTTCTTGTGCGTCTTTGGAAAAGAAGATATTAATGATGAGATCATTACTAATGCTGAGAAGTTCCTTCTCAAATGCATAACGTCATGTGATGTTGAGAGTTTTGATGAGCTTCGCCTCATCATTTATCATAAAAAACACCATCATTTTGGTATAGAGTGATTTCCTCCTACATCCGCCTGTATCAAGCAGCATATTCTAAGGGCCTGCCCGCAGTGCTACATGTGGCTTCATGCTCCATTCATTGAAGATATTCAGCTGAATCCTCTTGACTATGGATACATGCTTGCTGATGACGAACATTTGTTACCAGTAATCATGGCAGAAGCACCCATTCCAGATGGGTTCCTAACTCCTTGTAACTGTTTAAAGTGTCCGACCAAAAATTTGCTCATGTCGACACAGGGGAAATTGTATGTTGCCGTTTTTGCAAATGTGAAGCCAATTCTATTATGCAAAAATCCGCTGAATACAGAACAACCATGAAGGAAATGAGAACAACATCAATAACACCAGCAAGTACCTTGTATGCACATCAAATGGTGTTCAGTTTTCTATTTGTATTACTATTAGTGATGAAGTATACATATAGAGTTACATGTTATTTTTGTGAAAATGCTTTATTTTGGTGTTTAGTCAAAAACTATCAGATCATAGGAACACGAAGCATAAAATTTACAATTTGTCTTTAAAAATCCATTTTAGCCCTTCATCTCTAAAATACTATTATCATCAAATTTATTACAAAGTGAGCATTACTGTATTTGCAGAACTCTATTTCTATGATATCATAAGCCAGGACCCAAAATGGCAGCCACTTATAACTCAATATATGTGTCAAACACTTTAAATATTTTCTGGTAGATTCATGTTAGGCCTTAAATTCTATTAGAATTTTATTCAGCATCAAATTTCCTTTTGAACAACACATAACATGCCCATGATTGTAGAACTATACAACTGCTCTATTTAGCACCAGGCTCCAAAATGGCCGCCATCTTTGATTCAATATGGTGGACAAACGACCATGAACCCCGACATGCCACCTCTTAATAAATGCTCCAGAAACAACATATTTACAGTATCAAAAGTCAAAATGAGGCGACATATAAGTGCACACAGGACTTAACACAGCTCCTAGAGCAACCTGACTATGAAGGTAAAGCTCATGCCAGATGGATATTCTCAAAGAAGACCAGTACTGGATACTTCAGTGAACATGGGTCTATCAGTCAGGACTACCAGTGAAAAACATCCATGATGTTTGCAGTACACGGTACACCTGAAGATACAAAGGCAGATGTGAGTTTAGTCATCATGTAAGAATAAACAGTTTCTTGCACTTGTCCATCTTAGAGTTCTAGGTGCAACCAGTGATGGTCAGTTTCATCATCACTTTACTAGATTTACTCATCACATAAAGGAAATGCACTTTGAACTTCAATCTATCTGTTGCAGAATCAGATGGTCGGTCTCTCAACAACACATCAACAAATTCGAATCAAAAACATATGTAAGGATGGCATCTTCAGCCTTCTCCTTGCTCAGAAACATTGTCAGAAAGCTGTAAAGGAAAATGTTATGAATTCATGGTGACCCCTTCTTAACTAAGTCTTCTGGACAAACAACTTGAAAGATGGTACATTGCATAGGAACACTGCCAGGTAGAGGAAAAGAGCAGACAGCTACTTCCTCCACGTTTACCCTGGAAGGAATGATGTATGACATATGGCCCAGTGCTGGAGCCGGGATGTCATTCAGTTAAATTAAAAGCCCTAATCACTTGCACAGTGCTACTTTTGCCAGTCTTCAAGTGGAAAGACCAAACTAACGTCCACTTCAAGGTAACATATTGTTTACTTCGCCTGTGCTCAATGAGAGATGATTGCTCAAAACCCTTGTAATGACTTTCATCATCCCATTGTCCTTACTGAAACTAGACCGGTATTCATTATCTTATTATAAGGACTCAAGGAGCTATTATTATTATGGCCACATCTTGAGGAGATTCTGTGATAATCTTCCTGTACTGATACTACACACCTGGAAATTTCTAATGATTCATGCATGCTACACCAGTAGCTCACACGATGCATTCATTCCATACTTTGTAAGCATAATGCTCACATTTAACATTCAAGTTTATAATTATAACTGTTTTTCCAGCAATCGAGAGTATGAAGAAACATACCATAAACAATTCCTAGGAACTTCAAGACTTTGTCAATATTTCAAAAGGATTGACCTCTGTTAGTCATTCCATGCTGGACTTCAATGACAAACTGGTTCACTTTTGAGTTGAATGAAGTCACTTCCAACCCTCTTGCCATTCCATCTTCATTAAAGAGGCTTCTTTTGTTCTTAAAAATCCCTGAAGTCATCTTAAGGAAGATTGTGAAAGATTAACCCTGGAAAGACCTGCTTTTAAGAATATGTAAATTAGCGTCACGTAAAGACCAAAGATCAGTGTTTAACAGGTCAGGACGTTTTTCTTCAGGATATTATCCACAGACTAGACTGTCTTTGATTCTTGGATGTCTATGCTTATGTAGGAAATAGTTTTCAAACCATTGTCATGCTTTACTTCCGATATGCTTTTGTTCATTACACCAGTTGTTATAAAAAAGTAGTACTTGCAAGAAGATAAAAAATTAATGAGCTCTTTCGTCGCCTTCCTTCATCAATGAACACTTCACTTTCCTTATCATGTTTTAGCTCTTCAATCCACAATAACAGCATTATGTTTTTGGTGGACCTCATTCAGGCTGATAGAGACACTAAAGATACACAATTTATAGGAAAAGTATTGATGTTTATTTGCCACGATGTTATCCTGATATCGGATAAGAATATCGAAAAGCTACAACATTGTCTCCACCAACGAGATTATTCAGAAGTAAAATGCGAGTCTCTGATTAATTGTCAAAACAGATCATCTTCTAACTTCAGTAAGTACAAATCCTTTATTTAATTGGGAAGGCTTCACCTCCAGGTCTGACTTTCTGGACATGCTTTAGCATGCTGAAACAGCATCAACAATTGCAGTGTAGTGAGAAAGGAATTTCCGCTTGAGAGACTCACCTTACTGGCAGCTTCTTCTTCTCGACTCTTGCCCAAAACCCTACGGCATTTTACCATAAATAAAAGTGAAAGGTTTGTATTCATGAAATATACGAATTATATCATTTGTTTTATTTCTTTACATAAACTGTACAGTTTTTTGGTTAATAATAGTCAGCTCACCTTAAATAGAGTTTATTACATTAAGAACTTTTAAGTATATAACATTGACATTTTAGTACAGTATAAAACTATGAAAAATTAGAAATCAATTTCACCATTACAATGAAATCATGGTTGTGTAACTCCTAGAAAAGAGAGATGAATCCTCATAAACTGACACCTTGATTCTTTCTCTCATGTAGTCAGACTATTACGCTTACTTTGTACTATTTTAATGCCCCTTTAGTTATCCTCAGCAGTGACTAAAGTTCTGCACTGATTTCTTCGTGGATGGTAACCATCAAAACACTTGTCGTCTGATGTCAAAAAGTGTCTATTACTCATCACCAAGAAGACTGACCAGAATACTAGAAATTCACAACTACTTTGAATGAGGAGGTCAGCTTGTAGACTAGAGCCCGATGAGAGCTGAAGACTTGAAAAAAGTGGTATGCATATTGGTCATACGAGAATGATGAAGCGAGGGCACTGATAGGCTCAGCAGTGGACAGGCCATGCAGTAACATACCTATCAGAAGTTTTGCAGGGCAGGGGAGATGTAACTGTTGACTCTCCCATTTGAAACTTCCTTTGATAATTCTTGGTACGGGTTCATACATACTGTACAAACAATTTTAAAATTTCATTAAAATACAGTAGGTGCTTGAAAAGTGTCTTTTGAAGCGTTTTCCCACTGAAAATATTTTAAGTAAAAAAATATACTTTCAAGTTCCTTACTGACATATGAGTTGATCTGATCATCACAGCCATGTTAATATTACTTTGGCTACTTATATCATTGGTGAACTTATTGTACTATGCTAATTCAAAACTAACTCTAGTAAATCACAGTATTAAATCATAACAACTACCTGTGCATATTCTACCCTGAATATTTCACAGGACATTAAAATACAGTATGTAGGTTGAACGCCTTTCATATTACAGTAGGTACGGATAAAAACTAAATACCCTCAGAAACATAACTATTAAACTCAATGTCTGTTAGAATAAGTAATGAGAAATTAACATTCATAGAAACAGAATAGAATCATAACAGTACATCTCATCAAAACAGTTTGAAATGGAAGAAGCACGAGAGGAAAACAAACAGAACAGGACTGCTTCAGAGCCCTATGACAGAGTATTCTGTTTAAAAATTAACAGGTACATGAATCAAAACAAATGCCTTTGTTCTTCACAGGACATTCCATCGTTCTCAGAAAAACAACATATAAATCAAAACATGAGCCAAGGCAGTTTTGTTGATATAAACCATTACCACAAGAGCCTATTACTTTTGGTAATGAATAGCAGACCAAGAATCGTTCAATATTATGCCATTCTAGGATGTGAGAGGTGCCCTAAGAGTAGGTGTTACTCACATTCCCTTATTTCCTCAACTGGAAGCTTTGCTCTGGCTCCCATCTGAAGGGTGGAAGGAGGAACCTCAGCATATGAAAAAATAGACAGTATCAATAAAACAATTTTTTTAATGCCACGTATTTTTACAAAATTTCTAATCATTTCCATATTGAACTACAACTGGGGCAAATATCTGTAGTGGAAGGCAGTCAACAGGGGCATGGATGAATTCGCAAACTGGGATGCCACCATTAAGTTAGGTTAGTACTACACCCAAGCTGAACATGTCATCAGCCAACTGAAAGGTGTTTGATTGCTTGGATTTATTTACTATTACTACTAGCTTTGGTGCTGTCTGTAATGGAAGTTGTTGGCATATTATCATCAATAATAATAATAATAATAATAATAATAATAATAATAATCACGCCATCCTCCAATGGAAACTGTCGCTGAACATATCCCATGAGACTCTTCCTCTCGCCACTACCGTCAGGAGAACAGCAAGGCATGTCCCTGGGATAACAAATCAGCCACCCGCTCCTTTATACAGCACGCCCTACGAACAGAACTACCGGGACCTGGACCTGGCGCCAGCCAATCAGAAATTACACCAGTCAACCAGACTCTCCCGGATGAGTTATTCTGCTCCCACCCAATAGGAGAAGCCACCTGCCAACCCCCCACCCCCCTTCAGCTTTGACAACCAATAATAATAATGATAATAATATAAAAATTATAATAAAGAATCCAGGAAACATGGGAACCAACACACACACATGCATACATACACAAACAATGCGTGTATAAATAATGACAACTTGACAGAGTTGGTTGAACTGCTGACTGTAAACAGCATTGTGTGGGGAAATTTTCCAACTACCTCACTTCTGGCAACCAGAAAGTCCACGTAAGGCTTTCTGGAGCCATGTTAAATCCCATTCATTGTTAACGTTAGAGAGGAGATAATAAATACCACTGAATCCATAAGAGACAGTCATTAATAGACAAGGACCTATTCAAGGGACAGGAGGTTAACATCTTATCTGAAGGGATATAAGGAAATGTCACAGGCAGTCAATGGAATTCATAGAGCTGAAAATTGTTGAGAGATAACAGCGTACATAAGAATAGAATGTACTGTATCACCACTGTTGGGTAACACGCCCCAATAAAGATCTCGGGATATTCTTCCTCAACACAACTTTCCCCAGAGTACTGGAGAAGACAGATGGATTGAAAGATTTGACTTCCTTGTTATCATTGGTCCTTACCCAAAAGTTCATGGCATTGGGAGCTCTATATTCCATTATAATTTGACAACGGCCACAACAATGAAATGTGACTAGGCAGCAGTTATTTCTGTGCCATATCACTGAAGTTCCAAAGGAAAGTTAGTGAAAAATATTAACAGACTTTTCCATGAAGCAACAAGGGAGAGAGATATAAGTGTCTTACTTGATCGAATGTGCTACAAGCTTATGAGCCATAAGACAAATCAAAGGATAAGAATTAAGTCGGATAGGAAGGAAACAAGGATCCAGACAAATGGTGTCAATAAATAATCGTTTACTGCTTCGTGCAGTTTCATCTCTTGAGAAAACAAATGCATTTGGGTTTCTGCCTCTTGTGTCCTGTATTCCAGGTATGCCATGACCCTTATAGAAAATAACATTTTATGTAGAATTGGAGAATTTTATGTGGAAAGCTAGACTATTACCATGTCATCATTATTTTGTGGCTTAAATTTCCACTCACAAATATAGTATCATAACACCATTCCATAGTGTTCCTACAATATGTTCAATTTTGAATTTTTGAAAAAGTACTTTCGACATTTTTATGCAGTATTCACTGTGAATTTACATATCTTTATGAGCTTTTTCAAAAAATTGCAACGAATGATGCAGACTCCTGACACGTCCATGATTCACAGTACATTCCACATAATAATAATCCTATATCACATACTTTGCACTTCACTCTTTTCAGTTACATCTCAGCTGTGGTTAGATGAACTGAACTCTTTAGACAACAGTACAGGAAATTTTGATTCAGATACAAATGAATCATCATGGGAAATATTGCAACAGATAGACAATGTGTATTGTATGCAGATCTTGGCTGGAGTTATAATTGACTCTTTAATAGCAGACTTCCATCAAGGGTTTCTGGAAGAGAGGCATTAAGAAATGCTTGGTAGTATACAGTACCACATTTCACGGCCTTTCTTAGATAATTACTCTCAACTCTTTCTGTAGATAAGCAAGGTTGATGATATTTAGTTTTCTCCCACTCCTTCCTCACCTACAAACGAGTGGAAGTACAGTATTCTGACCTCAAGTCTAGGAAGACTACCTTAGAGTATTTAGGCAGTCTTCTCTCTAAAACTAATTTGTCAAGAGAACTAGTCATGAATTCTTCCCAAATCCCTTCTCGGTTACATGTGAAAATTCAAGCTAATGATTCACCGCTTCTCCTTTCAAAACTTAGTAAACAACATCCCTGACACCAAGTTCATTTGACCCCTGTATCATAATTCTGTGACTCCTCCAATCATTCAACATCCTAAACTGGGGAACTACTTAACCAAAGGTATAGAATACTATTGTTTTTAAATACTCTCTCTCTCTCTTGTGCAGAGGAAGACTTGCCTTTCACTAAAATAGCAAGGATTTATCTGTCACTAACCTGAGGGGAAGAGGGTTGAATCCCAGCAACCTCAGTTATCTCCAACACTTTCCTTGTGTTGTTCAAACTACTACGTGCAATGAGTTGGAAGACCAGTCTTCTTTATACGACTCTCATGTAGGTATATTCAAAGTCTTCACAAAATGTATTTCAAGTACTATGGTTTGGTACCTTACATTCTACCTCTTCTCTATTCCTGTCTCTCCTCACCATCTGACAATAACCCTTACTTTTTATCCCTCCAAGAGAGGTTTCTAGACATTAGGTACATCTTACCAGTGTCCTTAGATAACCATCAGTGAGGCCATACTCACACTATATGACAGCTCCTGGATTAGGTAAGAACAACAGCCTTAATTTGATTCAGAGTAGTCTTTCATCCTTGACTGCTGCTTCCTACCTGATATACCATCCCAGTTAGAGAGCTTATATCTGCAATACTTCAGTTGCCTTCCCGCCAAAATAACTATTTGGCTGTGAAAAGCTGTGACTCTTATGATTTGAACTCGTGAAAATTTCTTGAAACAAATTCTAGTTTCATACGTACAAACCATGGTCATAACACTAGGGTTCCCTCACTGTGCAGGGGCATCTTCCAGGAGTAAACCTTCATGTTACTAATTTGGTTTGTGGTCAACACACTTCGAAACCCAAACACCGGCGTAGTTAGTATGAACCAAGACAGCCAGAGAATTCCATATTTTGGAAATTGATCTTCAAGTTCAGGACTTAAACTCAGTATCTATAGATTTCAAGACTTTATGTGTAAAATATAGCAGTGTGTGGAGGTGCCATGCAATCACAGTGTAAAAGCAATTACTAAAGTAATGTAAAATCGAAAGAACAATCACTAAGGGTGGAAACCATGTAAAAAGATGAAGTATCAAAGTTAGAAGAAAATTTGGACCATTTGTTACAAAGCCTGCCATATAATTTAACTCTATCAAAAAATGGCCTTTAAGAGCTTCTCCAGATGAAAACACCACTCAGTATTATCAGTAGCATTAAAACTTCAAGCCATTTTACAAAGGCAAAAGCGAGAAAGTCACTTAACTGTGAGGATGGGAAGTAGGGGCAGAAATAAGGAAACTGTCAGGTTCTCAAGAAATCTGCTGTCAAATGAACTCACTGGCCATTTTTTTTAGGATTTACCCCCATGATATGGAGATATTCAACAACATTTGTGACCCTTACACAGAGGACACTCTTCATGGGGACAATATTAAACTGACACACTGGCGTCAACCTGAGCTTTGGGATTTCACTGCTGAGACTTGAGAATGTCAGCAATGGGGAGATGAGCATTATTTCATTTTATTTAAAGCATGAAAAGATAATATGTACACGGACAAATTTTGAACACTCGGCTCAGTTTTGTTGCATCAGACCCCAATTATAAATAAACAGACTTAAACATTATGTGATAGGCAAATTTTAAGCAACTTTCCTCTGTAGAATACAAGTAAGCTACTTACACCGTAGCGCCAAATAAAAATTGACAGATGGTCTAGGCAAAAAAAAAAAAAAAGTAGACAGTGAGACTATCAAGACAATGACTGATGGCGATGTGTGGAGATAATTCAGATCTACTCAAAAGAAGTGAATGAAGATATGCACTCGCAGTACTGATAAAGTGAGGTAAAATTACGGACAACAGGCATAAGTTGATGCAGTGATTTAACTAAAACTTCACGAGAAGGACAGGAAGGAAGGAAGGATGGAAGGATGGAAGGAATGGTGGTACAACCCACTTGAAGGTTGTCCTTCCCCCTGGAAGAAGGGGGGCTTTGATAAATTCTTAGCTGTTGTGTTGAGTAACAATGCAATAGGCTCTAATAAGACAGTTTCTTTACTTTGCAGAAATATTTAAATTCCAGTTCCATTTTTTGATCTAGTGATTTTCAAAAGCAATCATTTTTACCAAGTGCATAAGACTTTCATAGAAGAAGCAAACACCTAATTAAAATTTTGTGCAGTATCTTGTAAATAGATGCAATACTATACTATTACAGTAATTAGGTTATTTACAAAGGACCGTTGTCTAAAATACTGACTTGCCAGTTCAAGTTCAAAGTGACAGCTTAACTTACAGTACTTTCATCATTAAATAAAGTCTAAACACCTAAAAGTTTCTCAAAAGGATTATTGTATGCAATTTGATTTATCATACCCTACAGCACTTCTGTTTCAAAATAAAATTGTACACAATACTATTACTTATGAAAAATAGAAGCATATCATTAAAATACATTAATAGAAAAAACAAGAATATTTAATATAAAAATGAATGTTACTATTATCAGAACCATCTAGCACCAACCTTGGTTTTAGGAAATGATGTTCCCCTTATCGAACATCTATAAGAAGGCTTGACTATTCCTTTATTTACATACTTGCATTCACAGTATTCAGGAAGTGAATGATCGTTCACAGGAAGAAATCACTTTTTGAGAAGTGTCCTAAAGAAAATATCGGTATCACATAAGAAGATAAGAAATCTTTATTTGTAACAGAACAACTATCAGTCCACTAATGGTCGTTCAAAAGAACTTTTTTTTAATATAGTTTCCGCAACATATTCATTCCCTGAAGTGTGTTAAAAGGCAACAGGTCTTCCATTGTGTTTAACAGATAAAGTAATAATAGGAACTGTTATTACAATGTAAAAAACAAAGAATGAAAGCATCATAAACACCAGAAATATAAGGAATTTATGGAGCCAGCTTTGTTTGTCCTTGTATTGTCTGTGGTTTATAAGTTTCTCTTTATCTGTAGAAAACAGCATTGTCCCTGAACCTCTGCACTTGATTAATTTCACCGCGAAATTATTTCTTTTTCTGATTTTATGACTTCTTCGAGAATCTTCACTTACTCCATGCATATTCAACATAGATGAGCAATTGTGTTCTTTGGCTTTATTACTGTAATTCCATTTTCTATTCATCAAACATATTTTTGAGTTATGTATGGACCATGGCACATCTGAAGACTTGAAACGGTTTACTCTTTGATCTGATATACTTTCAGAATCCTCGTTTGCGTCTGTAAGACTCGTCACAGTGAAAGAGTTTAGATTCAACTCTTGAGAACTGTTCATATGTTTCAAATTGTCAGAAAGTTCTGAGATACTCTTCCTGAAATCATCCAAGGATTTCTCTACCACGTCCAGACTACTCTGAATTTTATACACAGGTACATCTACCGATGCTGTACCCTTGGTCTCTTTGGAATCTTCTGTACCTCTAGTTTCTCCTTCAGCATCGATTTCTGCTGAAATTCTGGCTTCCACTAACAGTTTTGCTTCATTGTCTGTGGATGATTCCTCCCCCATTTCATGTACAACAGGTGGTGAATCTTCATGACATTCTTTAGTCCTACTTTCTGTGTTTTCAGTCAGTAAGAAGTCTGTATATTCACATTCCTCTGGCAAATCCTCCAAATCAATATTTCTTTTTCGAATTAGGACACGTTCTTTCCTCCTGCTCACCCTAGGGGTTTCCCGTTTTGAGACAGTGTAACTTTCTAAAGATTCCTGTTTGTAAAAATCTTCGTTAACTGTCAAGTGGGTCATCTCTTCGAGTGATTGCAAATGAGAATTTTCCTCTTTTTCACTCACCTCCTCTATTCCATTTTCATACAAATCCTTAGCGTGTGTTTTGGTGCTGCTGAGTCTTTCAGCCCACCATTCTTTGCACTTGGAAAATTTCCTAACCTTTTTTTCTTCCGGCAACTTCACTCCGTTTATTCGAGAAAGTGGATCGCCATTAGATTCGAGGATCTGGAAGCAAACCCCTTTTAAATGCATGTCACTCTTGTTTTCCCCATTGTCTCTTGAAATTTCAGAATCATTATTCCTTTCACTTTTAACATCCACCATAACAGTCCTTTGCTCCGACTTTTCACAATTTCGTCCATTCATTGCATTTGACTTTGAATGGTACATATCACAAAGTTCCTTTGCATGCTTCTCTGCTAAACTCACTAAATCTAGTTCCAAAGCACAAGGGTATTTCTGTGGCAACGGCTGGACCAGGCCATTCATGTACAGATTTGTCTTGTTCGTTATTTCAGGATAATTGTGCAGCTCTTCAAGACTTGTAGGTTCCAGTGCTTCTATATCATTATAAGATCTATCTGTCATACCAGTCACCATATGATTTAGGGGAATCTCAGAGATCTGCGTATGGCACTGATCCTCTTTCACATAATTTTCGAGGGAATGTGCATGAAAATTACTCCATCTAAAATTCATGTTATTTTCCCCGCCTTCTTTTTTGTAATGAGGTTGGAGGGCATTCACTCTTTGGTCCATCAGTCCCACTCTCCCGTGGCATTCCTGGAGTGTTTGTCGCAGACGGCGCAAGGTCGTTAATATGTCGTCTTCTTCTTCCACCCTCTTGCTTCCAAGTCCTCCGCCACCACCTTTGTGGTTGACTACAGCCATGGCCAACATAGCTAGTAATTCACTTATCAGTCTAATGTCTTAAAGATGTGTATATTACTAAGGCAGCAAATAGGACACTTTATTGGTATATTCAGACATCATAAAGCAGGCAACGAAGACTTTACTAACATTACCTCAGAATTCTCCTTATTAAAAAGAAAAAAATAACCTTTTTGCTGTTGTTCAGTATATTTTTGGTTTTACAGGCACCGCAGCATACTTGGGATCCTATACAGCAAGTAGCAGTTGTCTCATCAGTTCTTCCTGCAAGTACAGTAATGAAAGTCATCAGAATTTTCCCTTAAACATTTTGTACACTGTTGGTTCAGCAAAGATCATTGCTAAATGCAATACAAATTATTATAATATTAAAATTAGATATTTTTACAGCTTATAAGAGTAAAGTTCAACCGAGTCTT
This sequence comes from Macrobrachium rosenbergii, assembly GCF_040412425.1. NCBI lineage: Eukaryota > Metazoa > Arthropoda > Malacostraca > Decapoda > Palaemonidae > Macrobrachium > Macrobrachium rosenbergii. The sequence goes on from NC_089776.1 coordinate 5,771,392, forward strand.
TACGCCCTTTGTTTTTGGCGTTTCCAGAGCATGAATAGGTATATCTAGATCTTTTAATTGCAATTGTTCTGCTGATGTTAGAGAGATACATGAAATTATTCTGATTCTTGTTATTAGCACTCTGCTGACTAAACTGATAGTATATTTCAATTATTTTGGCACAGATCTCCCGCAACATATACAAATTTCATTTCTCCAAAGACAGAGTTTGATTCATTCATTAGGTTAATATAAACAGTGTTTACAGCATTTCAATTACTTTGGGGAGATATTGCACTGAAGCCGTAGTTGAGAGAGCGGTAAGAAAGTCCCTGTTGCAGCAAGGGAAAAAACAGATAGACAGACAGACCAATGGTAAAGAAAAAGTCCATTGGATAGAGAGAGCAAAGACAAGCTTGGTACACAACGTCTGAATACCATACACAGCAGAAACACGGTCACGGACAAGAAATGGAGGGATTTTGAAGAGTTGTGCCCATAGCATACCAACATCCATGGCCAGAGCACAGTGGGATGGACGCCGGTATAGCGGGGACATTGCCAAGCCTCCGCTGACATCAATTAATTGTATTGTTTCTGGCTGGAATTATCATGCATTACTTTTCGTGAGACAATGCATATTTCAGTGCAAGTTATTCTCTCTTTGGGAGAAATTGCTCTCACTCAGACCGTCATTCGATGAAGTTCGATTCCGCCGCCGGCTGATGAAGAGTTAGAGGAATTTATTTCTGGTGATAGAAATTCATTTCTGCTATAATAAAATCTGTAGGTCCCGTTCTCACAGTTCCGCCCTAGGAGAGCTGTTAAAGATTATTTCATTAGTATAAAATCACTTCTCACAGTCCGGAAGATTATTTCATTAGGAATTACTTGTATGAGCAATTACTATAATTCAAAATAATTCAGTGATGACTTGGCTATCAAGAAGTAAACAATATTCTTACTCGGAATTTCATATTACAACGATCCTACAATCAGCTTAAGTGTGCATGGCTGTTTCTCTCTTTCTCTGTCTCTTTGGGCAGGCAGAAAACGTGCCTTGTTTGCAAACAGAGGAATGTCAAGGGAGCTGTTTGTTTTCGACTGTAATTTTATCGAAATGTTGTATCACTATGTTGTTCCCAACTGCAGAGGCAGTTATAAAAACCCTCAAAAGTTGAACATACATTCCGAATTCAAAGACGTTGTAAACATTATTCCACTAAATGCATGAACGCTGAAACCCTACATATATTGGAGAAAGTAATTTTAGTTTTGGAAGAACTTGATTTCAGCGTGTTTTGTGTTGTAAAGATAAAAATGCCATCAATGGAACAGTTATGTCATATTTTGCCAGCCCTCCAAAACTACCATTGCGTATCCACATTTTACTATTTATTATTTTTTATTTCTCTAAAGTTTTGACTACGAATGAAATGCTATGCAATATATGAGATGACAGTCATTGATCATGGTGCCAGCATGAAAGGAGGAAATAAAGGAACTCAGGGTCGTCTACCGGAGACAGAATGCTTTGTATGTTTCTTCTGTTCACATACTGTGAAAATGGTATTTGCTGAATCAGCACAATCATCATCGTATGTGCTTAATTTCTTTGGAGCTGCAAACAATCTTCGTCATATTCTCATATCATCTGGCCAAGCCATAATTTATGAGATTATCATTTTCTTTGCCATTGCTCCCTCTGTCACCGTTTCTGTTACAGTGCCAAATAAATAAAATTAAAACTAAATTTCTCTTACCTTCAAGATTCATAAAGTTAATATCAATTTTATAAAAAAGTTTAGTTTTCAGATGTGTTTATCGATAAAGCATCAGTGCAGTTTTTCTGATCTGTGATTGCCATTAAAAGTATGTTAACAACAATTTTCTCAGAGGTTTTATGTAATTATTTATCAAGATATTTCCAGACTGTTCGAGTTGGTCAGAAGTACGTAATGTCTGCCAAGTGACACTACAGAGAAAAGGATCGAAAGTTCGAGTGAGGGCTGAAGACACCATATATATATATATATATATATATATATATATATATATATATATATATATATATATATATATATATATATATATATATATATATATATATATATATGTGTGTGTGTGTGTGTGTGTGTGTGTGTGTGTCTGTGTGTGTGGCAATGAACAATCTCTTTTCCATATGCTTTTATTCAGCCTAAGAACACAACCCTGAGAATAGATATTTACATAAATTAACAATTCATACAAATATTTGTAAAATTTCATTTCGTTTTTATGCAATCACTCAGTAAGCCGGATGAATTGACAAAGCACTTGTTGCATTACATTTTCTTTGGCTTACCTTCAGCTGTTTACAGATCGTCCAGTCTATTTCCGTAATGTTGGTAAATCACAGCTCCAGCTATTTAGGAAACTGTCAGTAAAACGAATCTTCGCAAAACATTTCCGTTCCACCCAAGATGTGACCAAGGCTAACTGTATAAAAGTCAAGTGCTGTTTCTTAAAGAAATTGTACAGTTAACTACCGTAAGTGAATGTCTGTTATATAAACAGCTGTTAACTATATACAATTTAACAAACAAGTTTCTTGAAAGTTGCACCTCTTAGGCACTTCTGCGATCTTGACTGCTCATTCAAGAGACCTAGAACTCCACATGGAGAGATTCGAAATAGCTGCTGCTAACAGAGGAAGCCGTTCCAAGAGAGAGAGAAAGAGAATAAGTAGGTCCAGTTGGGAGTGAAAGCACATCGTGAAGGATGCGGTGAATGAATTTCATATTTTACCTTTAGCAAGTATTTTAACTACACCACTTTATAAAGACGCAGGGCCACGTTCCACCACAACCTATAAATCACATACTGTGACTCACCATCTTGTTGGACAATTTTAGAAAGAATGTATGCCTCTGACAATCAAATGACCATTAGATGCTAGAAGGGAGGCATGAATTGAGTTTATCGCGACTTCACTCAGGACGATGGTAGCATGGCAGCTACATAGATGCTGGTGCAATTCTAGTCATTCTGTTCAAACAGTTATTTACAACAGTAGTGTGTACATAGTATGATACCCTTTTTAATATCAGCAAAAAAAGGAAACTCATTTAGTCACCAGATGTGAGGACATATGTTCTAGAAATAGCAATTAGCTCAACTCCCAATTTTTGTAGGAATGCCTCAGTGCAAGTTGCAATTCAGCCGTCATCACTGCATTTAAAGAACCTTAAGTCTAAACAGCACCCGAATCTTTTTCAGCGAACATGTTAACTGAAAAGGCAACAATAATTAAATATGAACGTCGCCATTAATACGCTATATCAGAGGAAAAAAGTTTAGGAAGAGATTATCATCATCGTCCGTTAGTTCACGAGTCAGTCAACAGTTGGAATGCCATGGATTGTTTGGGTTTCTGTGTCACTAGACTAAGTGGTCAGAGCAGAAAGGCTGAACAAATGATGGGTGATAGCAATGTTTGAACACTGGAAATTGAGCTCAATCGTTCAGCAATAGGCTTGAATAATCATAAAAATATTTTGCTTCCTGCAGATTTTCCAACATGTACCTGTTGGAGCATTTCCATGAAAGTTCTGTTGATTAATCGTGTGACAGTCGCAAGTGCTGAAAGAAATTCCAGCAGACTGGAAATAGCATATATATATATATATATATATATATATATATATATATATATATATATATATATATATATATATATATGAAATTTTTTATCACACCGTGATTTATATACAATCATGAAGCTACAAATGTCGCTTAATATCAAATTCACGCTACCTGAATATCTCCGATGGAGAATTGTCGAAAGGAATTTATGTAAGTGATAAATGAATTGGTATCGTCGGGACACGAATTTTCAACTCCAGTAGACGTACCCATGCGCTAATTCTCCATATATTTATGATATTATATATACATTTGTACTTCATGATTATATATATATATATATATATATATATATATATATATATATATATATATATATATATATATATATATATTATATATATATATATATATATATATATATATATATATATATATATATATATATATATATATATATATATATATATTTAGATCTGATGTCTTATAACACATTTAAAAGAGAATGGTAATTTTGAACTTCATTGTTATCATTTGTAGCTGATGACCAATTCCACAAGCTAAAAACATAATTCAGAAGTATCCAAGAATTGCACAAAGCATTAATATTTAGAGAGGTTGGACAGCAACACTGAAAAAAGAGAAGCAGGAATGGGGATAAAGTACAAGGTTTAAAAGCGGGTGCAGCGTGTCCCAAAAGGAGCTAAATACACCCTTTACTTTTGGAGTCATTTCTGTAAACCAACAGTTGAGGTCTCCAGGTTATGATGATCTGTTCAGGACGTTTGCTTACAGAAAAACTGGGAGAAAAAAGTTGCATGGTTCGATAATGCAGTGACATAAATTACATTCTTGGTTATGCCACACTATGTACAATTTTATATCTCAAGGTTACATATTTTTATACCAAATTATATTGTTGTACCATAAGGCTGATATTTTTGCATTTTGGATAATTACTGGCACGAAGTGCAGGAAATTCTGACCCCTCAACAATACCTTAGTACATTTATGTTACGATTCATTATCTACACAGCTTTTGTTTCTTCTATTAAATTATTACACTTGTTGTTTATTATATTAGAATTTCCTTCGCTGCCTTTCTGGGTGTGTTGTGTGTATATCATTCCCCTCACTCTTCCCCTTCCCCCATCTCCCCTCCCCTTCCCCTTACCTGCATCTATCTCCTCCCCATCCCTCTCCCCTCCAACTCCCCTCCCCATCCCACCTCTCCTCCTCCTCCCTTCTCTTTACCCAATCTCCCCTCCTCCCCTTCCCCTTACCCACATCTCTCCCTCCTCCTTCCCCCTCCCCCCCTTCCCCTACCCTCCCCCCTTCCCATCCTCTTCCCTTCCCCTCCCCTTCCCCTTCCCTTCCCCTCCATTCCCTTCCTTCCCCCTTCCCCTTCCATTCCCCCCCTCCCCTTCCCCTCTCCCTTCCCCTCCCCACCTCCCATCCCATCCCCATTCCCCTCTCCTTCCCCTTCTCCCTCTCCCATCCCTTTCCCCTGCCCCTCCCCTCCACCTTTCCCATCCCTGTCCAGAAATTTTCAACATTAAGTGACCCAACAGTATACAGTATAACAAAGGATTTTTGGCTGAGCTTTGTTATTTTCGTTTCGAAATGGACTCAGCAGGTCATTCTAGAACAACAGCAGGCACTACTGGTGATGGTCAGGAACTGCCAATGGCATCAGCATTGGTTTGAAACCCATCAGCAGTTGCTCCTGCACCTGAACCAAGATATGGTTAGTTGTCTGTATATGACTGGAAGGTAAATGGGGCTGGTGCTGCCTATAGACTTTTGCTGTCTGTTATTAGTTGGGTTAATTTAGCTGTGGGTATGGGTATGGGTATGGGTATGGGTATGGTATGCATATGGGTATGGGCATGGGTATGGGAATGGTATGGTATGGGTCTGGTATGCACATGGGCATGGTACACTTATGGGTATGGGTATGGGCATGGGTATGGAATGGTGTGGTATGGGTATGGATATGGGTATGGGTATGGAATGGATATGGGTATGGGTATGGGTATAGGTATGGGTCTGGTAAGGATATGGATATGAGTACTGGTATGGGTATGGGTATAGGTATGAGTATGGTACAGATATAGGTATGGTACAGATATGAGTATGGGTATAGGTATGGGTATGGGTATCAGTATGGGTATGGTATGGGTATGGGTATGGGTATAGGTATAGGCATGGGTACGGAAATAGGTATGGGTATGGATATATGTATGGTGTTGGTATGGTACAGATATGGTATGGTTATGGGTATGGGTATGGGTATGATTCAGATGGGTGGGTATGGGTATGGGGATATGGGTACAAATGGTAGCGAGCATCTGCTGGTATTATTATTTTTACATTTACTGAGCACTTCATCACTTCCCTAGTATACGTCAGTCCCGGATATTTGCCTCCGGCCTCCAAAGAAAATTCCTGGCTAACCCTTTGGGAGGGGAGAAGATGCGGAAAATTGGCCGAGAGATCTGGTGTCCAGAAGTTGTAAAAATACTGAGATCTCAAAGACCGGGGAAGTTTTGACCCATGATGAAAAGGGAATAGGAACAACTGGACAGAGAAGCAGTGGATATGGAAGTTCTGGAAGTCTCAAGAAATCACGGAAAAGGGGCTGGATGAAGACCTTGACCTGAAGGAAGTTCAGGCGGAACGTACACAGGACAGAAAACGCCGACAAAACTTATTTAGCGCCTAACCCCATAAAAGGAAAAGCATCTGATGTAAAGGTGCAGCATGTACTATAAACTTTAACATATCCCAACTGATGCTGTGAGCCCAGTTGACTTTCATTTTTAATCATTCAATATTCCTAATGCAGTTTATCACAAAATAATACCTCCTTAGGCTCCATATGGAACCAACAGTGGCAGAACTATACACTGCATTCAAAACCTATGGATTTACGTGTTGTTATATATATATATATATATATATATATATATATATATATATATATATATATATAAATATATATAAATATATATATACCATTCCGTTTGCACTGGAGCCGATCAAGAGAAATTCCTGGATCCTTCTTTGAATAACTGGAGAAAGACAAAGACATAATTAGAGAGATAGAAGATGGAGGACGGAGACTTAAGAGTCAAAGGAAGGACAAAGACATAATAGAGATAGAGAGACAAAAGAAAAGTTGGGGACTTAACAGTCAGAGAGAGACATCAGACAAAAGTGATGGGGACTTAACAGAGAAGGACACAGACATATTTGTAAGACATGGGGACTTAACAGTCAGAGAGAAGATCTCAAAGACAAAAGATGAGAGAGATTTTAGGGGAAGGACCCATAGAGAGACAAAAGATGAAAACGGAGACTTAACAGTCAGAGAGAAGGACACAGACACAACTGGGGAGTCAGAGAGAAGGACACAGGATAGAGACAGAAGATGAGAGATGGGGACTTACAGTCAAAGAGAAGGACACAGATATAATAGAGATAGAGAGACAAAAGATGAGAGAGATGGGGACTTAGCAGTCAGAGAGAGAAGGACAAAGAAATAATATAGATAGAGAGACAAAAGATGAGAGAGATGGGGACTTAACAGTCAGAGAGAAGGCCACAGATATAATAGAGATAGAGAGACAGAAGATGAGAGAGATGGGGACTTAACAGTCAGAGAGAAGGAACAGACATAACAGAGATAGAGAGACAAAAGATGAGAGAAACGCAGTCAGAGAGAAGGACACAGAAAACAGAGATAGAGAGACAAAAGAGAGAGATGGGGACTTAACAGTCAGAGAGAAGGACACAGATATAAAGAGATAGAGAGACAAAAGATGAGAGAGATGGGGCAGTCAGAAAGGACACAGATATTATGAGACAAAAGATGAGAGAGATGGGGACTTAACAGTCAGAGAGAAGGATCAGATATAATCTAGAGAGACAAAAGATGAGAGAGATGGGGACTTAACAGTCAGAGAGAAGGACACAGATATAATAGAGATAGAGAGACAAAAGATGAGAGAGATGGGGACTTAACAGTCAGAGAGAAGGACACAGATATAATGCTGAGAGACAAAAGACGAGAGAGATTGACTTTCATTTTAATAGAGAGACATTCAGATGGGGACTTTCAGATATTAATAGAGAGACAGAAGATGAGAGAGTTTATCAGAGAGAAGGACACAGATAAATAGAGATAGAGAGACAAAAGACGAGAGAGATGGGGACTTAACAGTCAGAGAGAAGGACACAGAAATCCATAGATAGAGAGACAGAACCAACAGATGGGGACTCAACAGTCAGAGAGAAGGACACAGATATAATAGAGACAGAGAGACAAAAGATGAGAGACGGGACTTAACAGTCAGAGAAGGCCACAGATATAATAGAGATAGAGAGACAAAAGATGAGAGAATGGGGAATTAACAGTCAGAGAGAAGGACACAGACATAACAGAGATAGAGAGACAAAAGATGAGAGAGATGGGGACTTAACAGTCAGAGAGAAGGCCACAGATATAATAGAGATAGAGAGACAAAAGATGAGAGAGATGGGGACTTAACAGTCAGAGAGAAGGACACAGAAATAATAGATAGAGAGACAGAAGATGAGAGAGATGGGGACTTAACAGTCAGAGAGAAGGACACAGATATAATAGAGATAGAGAGACAAAAATGAGAGAGATGGGGACTTAACAGTCAGAGAGAAGGCCACAGATATAATAGAGATAGAGAGACAAAAGATGAGAGAGATGGGGACTTAACAGTCAGAGAGAAGGACACAGACATAACAGAGATAGAGAGACAAAAGATGAGAGAGATGGGGACTTAACAGTCAGAGAGAAGGACACAGACATAACAGAGATAGAGAGACAAAAGATGAGAGAGATGGGGACTTAACAGTCAGAGAGAAGGACACAGAAATATAGATAGAGAGACAGAAGATAGAGAGATGGGGACTTAACATCATACAGATATAATATAGAGAGACAAAAGATGAGAGAGATGGGGACTTAACAGTCAGAGAGAAGGCCACAGATATAATAGAGATAGAGAGACAAAAGATGAGAGAGATGGGGACTTAACAGTCAGAGAGAAGGACACAGACATAACAGAGATAGAGAGACAAAAGATGAGAGAGATGGGGACTTAACAGTCAGAGAGAAGGCCACAGATATAATAGTCAGAGAGAAGGACACAGACATAACAGAGATAGAGAGACAAAAGATGAGAGAGGTGGGGACTTAACAGTCAGAGAAAAGGACACAGAAATAACATAGATAGAGAGACAGAAAATGAGAGAGATGGGGACTTAACAGTCAGAGAGAAGGACACAGATATAATAGAGATAGAGAGACAAAAGATGAGAGAGATGGGGACTTAACAGTCAGAGAGAAGGACACAGAAATAACATAGATAGAGACAGAAGATGAGAGAGATAACAGTCAGAGAGAAGGACAAAGACATAATAGAGATAGAGAGACAAAAGATGAGAGAGATAAATAATAGTCTAGAAACAGATATAATAGAGATAGAGAGACAAAAGATGAGAGAGATGGGGTTTGTTAACAGAGCTAGAGAGACAAAAGATGAGAGAGATGGGGACTAGAAAGAAGGACACAGACATAATAGAGATAGAGAGACAAAAGATGAGAGAGGTTTGAGAAGGCGGACATAATAGAGATTCTTGAGATCCTTCAGTTTGAGATAGTTTCTGTCAGAGAGAAGGACACAGACATAATAGAGATAGAGAGACAAAAGATGAGAGAGATGGGGACTTAACAGTCAGAGAGAAGGACACAGACATATTAGAGATAGAGAGACAAAAGATGAGAGAGATGGGGACTTAACAGTCAGAGAGAAGGACACAGACATAATACAGATAGGGAGACAAAAGATGAGAGAGATGGGGACTTAACAGTCAGAGAGAAGGACACAGACATAACAGAGATAGAGAGACAAAAGATGAGAGAGATGGGGACTTAACAGTCAGAGAGAAGGACACAGACATAATAGAGATAGAGAGACAAAAGATGAGAGAGATGGGGACTTAACAGTCAGAGAGAAGGACACAGACATAACAGAGATAGAGAGACAAAAGATGAGAGAGATAGGGACTTAACAGTCAGAGAGAAGGACACAGACATAATAGAGATAGAGACACAAAAGATGAGAGAGATGGGGACTTAACAGTCAGAGAGAAGGACACAGACATATTAGAGATAGAGAGACAAAAGATGAGAGAGATGGGGACTTAACAGGAGAAGGACACAGACATAATACAGATAGAGAGACAAAAGATGAGAGAGATGGGGACTTAACAGTCAGAGAGAAGGACACAGACATAACAGAGATAGAGAGACAAAAGATGAGAGAGATGGGGACTTAACAGTCAGAGAGAAGGACTCAGACATAATAGAAATAGAGAGACAGAAGATGAGAGAGATGGGGACTTAACAGTCAGAGAGAAGGACACAGACATAATAGAGATTAGATGGGGACTTAACAGTCAGAGAGAAGGACCACATAATAGAAATAGAGAGACAGAAGATGAGAGAGATGGGGACTTAACAGTCAGAGAGAAGGACAAAGACATAATAGAGATAGAGAGACAAAAGATGAGAGAGATGGGGACTTAACAGTCAGAGAGAGAAGGACACAGACATAATAGAGATAGAGAGACAAAAGATGAGAGAGATGGGGACTTAACAGTCAGAGAGAAGGACACAGATATAATAGAGATAGAGAGACAAAAGATGAGAGAGATGGGGACTTATTTAACAGAGATAGAGAGACAAAAGATGAGAGAGAACTTAACAGTCAGAGAGAAGGACACAGACATAATAGAGGTAGAGAGACAAAGATGAGAGAGATGGGGACTTAACAGTCAGAGAGAAGGACAAAGGCATAATAGAGATAGAGAGACAAAAGATGAGAGAGATGGGGACTTAACAGTCAGAGAGAATGACACAGACATAATAGAAATAGAGAGACAGAAGATAAATTAACAGTCAGAGAGAAGGATAAAAAAATTCTTAGTTTTCCAGATTGAGGGCTGGCCGAAGGATTAGACTTATTTTACGTGGCTAAGAACAATTGGTTTCTTCAACGGGCCTTATTGTGGAATCCGAACCACATTATAGCAAGAAATGAATTTCTATCACCACTCTAATTCTTCATTAGCCGGCCGGAGACTCGAACTAGGGCCTAGCGAGTGCTAACCCACAACTCTACCGACTCCCCCAACGAGGAACTTAACAAAGACATAATAGAGATAGAGAGACTAAAGATGAGAGAGATGGGGACTTAACAGTCAGAGAGAAAGCCAAAGATAAAATAGAGACAGAGAGACAGAAGCGGAGAGAGAGGAGCGACTCATTCAACAGCACAGACGAAATCATTTGAGGAGGGGCCAAAATCTCTCTGCAGTTGTTTGGCGTATGAATAGGATTTGTCCTCACTGCAGAGCTCATCTGTTTCTCGGAGAAACTGCCAATTTTTGTTGCATGAATGGAAAAGTTAGATTATAAAATCTCCAAGCTTTGCCCCCTGAAATTCATCATTTATTCAGCAGCGATCAGCCCATTGCAAATGAATTTAGGAAGAACCTAAGATAGTATAACAGTCTTTTCCAAATTATGTCTTTGGGAGCAAAGGAAATAACTTCTAGAAATGGTTGGAATCCTTCTGTCTTAATCCAAAGGCAGGTTTATCATTATACTAAATCACAAATTCCTGAACCCGATGAACAAGCTAAATATATCCAGCTACATTTTTTGGATTCACAAGAAAGCACTGAAATTAGAATTATTATAATTTTACAAAATGATGGTATTCAATGCAACATTGTTGAATTATTTAGATGTTCTAAGACAAGACAACCAATACTTTATGACCCTTCAGCATGCTAAGGAAGAAGTAAGAAACTTTCCTGAAGCAAGAATTGAAATCGCACCTGACAAGAGGCCAGCTCAAGAACATGAGAGGAGGTTCAATAATCAACAAATGCAAATGAAAAATAACAAAAAACTGACTGCATTGCGTTGTTATGCATATGGGTATATACATGACTATATATTATGCATATGACTATATATATGACTATATTCATAAAGCAGAAGGTCAAACGATGGAATATGTTTTGATTGACGTCAAGAGGCCTGTATTTCAGCACTCAGCCTAGGGAGAAGAAAAGAAAATGTCAACGTTTTCGTTAAAAGTGGACCTTTTGTGAAAATGCAGTAAGTAAAAATGTTCTTCCGTGATAAAATATTGTTTTTGTTAATGTTATGTAAAAAAATCACGGGATTTTAAATATATTCATATAATGAATTAAACTATTCATCTGTTATTATAAATTTTCAACATTAAGTGACCCAACGGGTCACAGGTGGACATATATATATATATATATATATATATATATATATATATATATATATATATATATATATATATATATATATATATATATATATATGTTTTTGTGTATGTGTGTGTGTACTGTCTTCAGAGGACTGATTCTTATCTAATGAAAGTTCAAGGTAAAATGAAACTTAGCCATATGCCCTTGTTTTTTATCTAATGCTGAAATAAAACAGTATTGCTCTAAAGAGACAAAAGATGGAATCGTGCAGAGTGACATATGTGTCAACAGGAAACTGATATGACGCAGTTTGATACTCGTCTACAGGAAACGGATATTTTGACACACCAAGTTGTCGATAGTATGCTCAAGTAACCCAGCACACGTGCACAGTACATACGACGTGTGCATTTCGAGGCCACAGTATATTTATCATGTATATCTCTCCTAGAATCTATAAATCAATCAATTCAAATACAGTAGCAATTCAGGTGACTGGTACCATGGAACCATCTTTATAAACAAGTCCTGGTTCCTCGCCTTATAATGCGCTGTAGATTATGCGTTGTGATTAAATACAACATAATTGAATAGGTCTCTCTCTCTCTCTCTCTCTCTCTCTCTCTCTCTCTCTCTCTCTCTCTCTCTCTCTCTCTCTCTGATTATAGTCCTCACTTATTTGTTCCACCTTTATGTGTATGCCATCATCTTACAGTATTCCAAGACCGATTTTCAGTACTCTAAAGATGAATTGCTCTAAATTTGAAGGAAAATGGCAAAATCAAATTACCCACACAGTCGGTCGAAAATCCCGGTGTGCATTGGGAAAACCTCCTCCGAATATTTATGAGAGAGAGAGAGAGAGAGAGAGAGAGAGAGAGAGAGAGAGAGAGAGAGAGAGAGAGAGAGAGAGAGAGAATAACTTCATGTATGCAAACATGAACGAAAAATCCATGGTACCGACAAGGTTTTGCCCAACAAGTGTTCAAATAATACATGAGAGAAGATTAGTGTTAAGTATACTGTATATATTATATCCAGTATGAGCAAATTTGGTGTTTGAATGGGATGTAGACTATTTGTGGTCATGAAGATTCTTTGACTTTTTTTTTTTTTATACTGGAACAAGATTGACTTAAGATAGTCAGTTTCCTTATCCAACCGCTAACAGGTTTTAGCCATGAGTGATAAATACGTGAAGTTAATGCTAATATTTTAGAGGTTCCTAGTTATCTGAATAGCAAGGCTGCTGGAACACTCAGACTGCGTGAATATAACAAAGTCCATTCTCAGGATAGAAAAGCAAAAGTTTATATTATCATGGGAAATAGTCTACTCAGTTTGGACTAAGGATGGAACAGTAACTATTTTCACATTTTTAAACGACCAACCCTCATCTCTTTCATTATGGAGAAATACTTGAGAAAATCTTCTGGTTTTACCTGCAGGAAAAATACAATCAAAAGTCTTTCCAGGCATAAACTAGATTTGCAAATTTCCTGTATGTATAGTTAATTTCTTTACCATTATTAAAAGGAAATTTACTTATTTATTTATTTTACTTTTAATTTTATTTACCTTCAAATACTGGTTACTTCTTTAGATTATTGACTACACTGCCAGAAGATACAAAAACTAGATTTACTCTTTTCACGGTGTGTGAAATCTATGAGCAGATACGATTGACAAAACAGATACACTGAGTTACAGAGGTCACAAATAGAAAATAAATGCCCATTTGGCCGTAAAGGCAGTGCTATTAGAGTTATATAAAATACCAAAATCACAGGATTGTAAACCACCAAAGCTGAGAGAAAATTCATGGTTAAAATGTGAAGAAGATGATCTTGGGCTTGAGAACTGACAGACTACATTATGTGCCCGTAAAGGTTACAAAACCTCTTACCATCAGTTGGTCGGCATATGAAAATATGACTACCATATGAAAATTCTTTGCAATGCACCCATTCTTTCTGTACAAAAAGAGTGAATGTTACAAGACCAGGTTTGTGGAAAGGATGATTTTTATACCCTCTTTTTTTTCCCATAATGTATAGCTGGAATGAAGAGATAAGTTGAAGGGAAAGCATACTACATTTGCTAAATCCAGAAAGGAGAAGGAAGATGAACATTATACTAGGAAGTGTCACTGCAGGCAAACGATGCAATGTCCGTATGGGGTACTAAAGGAAGTAAGCAAGCCAGGTGGTACCAACCTCTATGTGATAGGTGTTGCTGTCGCATTAAAGTATTCAAGGGTAAAATAAAATGTATGTGAAGGTAAATCAAAATGTAATCTGCAAAATGTGAAAATTATTTAAAGCCTCAAAGAAACCGTGTGAAGGACAAAGAATTGTCAATGACGGTTACTGATAAAAGTTTGCTGCGAGGGATTGAAGTGCCGGCTTGAGGTGTGCATGAAAGAAGAAAATCTGAATCTCATAGATAAGTCTGCATAGCACATCCAGAGGTTTCTAATTATCTGCTGTCTCCATTATTTTCCATATTACGAGGAAATGAGGTTATGAACAGTTTGGTATAAGTACACAAACGAATTGTTATATACGTGGAGATGCAAGGGAGGAGAATTGTTGTGGAAATCACTGTAAGAACAGGATTCCTAGAAAGGTAAATAATGTAGCGGTTGTGCTTTTCTTCCGAGCAGCTGCTCCAGTTGTGTTCAAGAATTGTCTAATTACAGTTCAAAGAACTGTATTGTCCCCATATCTGCTCTTTTAGGAAATGTAAAGCCTGAGGTTATTTTCTACAGCAACCAGGTTCCTTCACTCTGACAGGCTGAACTTTACATGCAAGGGAAGGTTGCATGTGTTTGTGCCTCAGTTCAAATCTTAACGTTTTCGATCCGGAAGCCTTTGCAGAATGGGTGACCGCCAATAAATGCAACAACATGCTGGCACATACGTCTTAGATCATCTGTGTGCAGAACACCCCAAAATATTTGCTCAGACTCAGAAAGTTAGTCCTTTTGCAACACCACTTTCAAGGGAAAATGGCATGTGCCATCTACTTATCATGGAATATAAATAAGTCTTGTAGTCGTACCACTGACTTTCGGTAAACACAGATTCAGTTTTCCTTTAATTCTTCTTCAAATGATCTTCTCTCGCCAATAAAGCACTGACATCAGAACTCAGAGTTGGGATGGCTTCTCTCAGAACAACATTACAAAAACGTGTAATGTTGATAGTGGGTACAAGTCCTTCCCCCACCCCCACCCCCACCCCCATGAGTTAGTCTTTGCATGCAAATGAATATAATTATCACATATTTACATCCATATCATTGTATGATATGTATTCAAAATCCTGGAATCGGTACGATATCGCCGAACACGAAAAACAACATGCTGTAATTCATATTTCTTCTTCTTCTTCTTCTTCTTCTTCTTCTTCTTCTTCTTCTTCTTCTTCTTCTTCTTCTTCGTCGTCGTCGTCGTCGTCGTCGTATCGTATCATTATTATTATTATTATTATTATTATTATTATTATTATTATTATTATTATTATTACACATGAACACCACTGAATTCAGATAGTTTCAGCAAGATAACCTGGCAGGAAATCAGTAAGTCTCTTGTAAATGGGTCATCTACATGAGTGTTAACAATACCAATAGTGAGAGAAAAAGACCCATTGAGTGATATTTGTGCTTCTATTTTCTTTCTGTTATTCACTCATTTTAACACATGAGCTATTTATACAATACTGTTCTTAGCTTACGCGACCTCCTGCTTATATATCTTATGGCCCTTAATAATAATAATAATAATAATAATAATAATAATAATAATAATAATAATAATAATAATAATAATAATAATAATAATAATGAATTATTTCTTGGTATGTGAAAATTAGCAAAAGAACGTAACCAGATATATCATTATACCCATCCCCCAATGTGCAATTTCAGTATTATTATTGTTATTATTATTCAGAAGATGAACCTTATCCATATGGAATAAGCCCAAAGAGACCATTGTCTTGAAATTCAGACTTCCAAAGAATATGGTATTCATTAGAAAGAAGTTAGAGGAGATAAACGGGAATATAAAAAGAAGAGATCTCACTTATTAAGAAAAAAAATAAATTAACGAATTAATAAACGGATAAAGATGTGAGTGAATTATTAAACTGCAAGGAGAATCGCATTAGGGTAGTGATGTATCACATCTTCGCTTGAACTTTTGAAGTTCCAGTTGCACGACATTCCCAGGGAAACTGTTCTACAGTCCAACGGTGTCAGGAGTAAACGACCTCTGGGACTGAGAAGTTCAACTGCGACGCATATTTACTGCATATTGGTGATGCTCTTCAGCAAATCTGGTTGGTCTCTCTCGGCAGGAAAAGATCAGGGATCAATTGTGAATGTAAAAGATCTTTGTTGAAATGCAACTTATGAAAAACTGACAAACAAGGGACCACCACGAACCACTCTGTCTAAAAGAGATAAATCTCTGGCAGAAGCAGATATCCACACCGGAGCACAAATGACGTAAAACAGATTGCATAACTTTCGTGCAGCATTGGCTGACACTGGATGTTTCTCAAAAGTAAGATGTGAATCAAAAACTTCTCCTAGAATAGTTAAAGCTTCAGACTCATTCAGCAGAGTCCCATCCACCTGAAGGGGAGGATGGGGTGGAAAATCTGCACGAGATCTACTAATCAACAGCGTTTCCGTTTTACTGAGTTCAGCCTCATACCCCACTGACTACACTGTTCACTAATCCGCTCCATGTCACGATTGAGACTAAGGGAAGGTATATTTTTCATAAGTGGAGGCTTAACTAAAACCACAAGTGTTGCATCATCGGCATACTGAACAATCTTATTTTCCAGGCCAACAACTAATCCTTTGTATACACTAAGAATAACAGTGAACCAAGAACGCTACCCTGTGGAACCCCAGACACAATAAGGCTAAGTTCTCTAAAGATCCAATCAAGAGCAACTCGCTACTGCCTGCCTGTAAGGAAATCTTGAAGTAAACCTTAAATATATCCCCTCACTCCAAGATTCTGAAGTTTATAAATAAGTGCCTTGTGATTTAATAAATCGAAAGCAACACTAAAATCTATTTGAATTACTCTACATTCAAAACCCTTGTCAAAGTTCTCTTGCAAGTGGCATGTCAAATATACACGAGCACCGCAAGTACCTAACTACTTCCTGTATGCATATTGACTATCAGCTAACAATCCTTTAGATTCCACATACTTATACAGTAGCTTAAAAGTAAGTTTTTCGGCAACTTTGGAGAGCACAGGGAGAAAAGAAATTGGCCTGTATACTGCAACCTGCAGAAATGCCATTTTTGGAACAGGCACTGTTAATACAGTGCCTGTTCCAAAATATATATATATATATATATAATATATATATATATATATATATATATATATATATATATATATATATATATATATATATATATATATATATATATATATATATATATATATATATATATATAAGTTTGTGTTCATCAGCAAAGATACTACGTGGAACTAAAAACTAAAGAATCTGCTAATCTTGGGAGACAACACACTAGAAACCTTTTTAAAAAACAAAGGGAAGAAACCATCAGGACCTTCTCCATCCCAGCTACCAAGATTATCCAGAAATTTCTTAACATCCCTAAAGCGAAATGCAAACTTTGTAAGAGTAGGTTCAGGATGACAAGTATCAGGGAGAGGACATCCTCAGCTGATTGCTTAGCTTCAAAAGCTTGATGAAGCAGTTCAGCCTTTTCCCTAGGGCCAGTAACCAATCTACCATCATTTGTTAGTAGTGGTGGAACGGAAGACGAGCCTAACCCAAAGATAGATGATGCCAATTTGGTCCACCACAGATGAGGCTGAGTAATTTCTTCAAGTTTCCTCTTTAAGGAATTACTGCAATTCCTCTCAGCCATATGGTAAATTCTATTCGCAGCTCGACAAGACTTAACAAAAATGGTGTAATTTTCATTTGAACGATTTTTTCTTCTTTTGTTGAAATTGGTCTGTTTGTTATGGTAAGTTCGTCAACACGTATCGGCAAATCATGGCTGGTCATTTGTCCTGAATTTGATGACCTTTCTAGGGGCATACCTTACTAAAATAGCCATCAGCATTTCATTTAACTTTTGGGGGGGATCTGGATCTGATACAGCATCTGAAATATTGATTGCCTGACCAGCTTCAGTAATGCGATCCCAGTTGGCTCTAAATTTCAGGCTGACCGTTTTTCCAAATGGTGGCATTAGGACTATACTAATTGGCAGATATGTCCATCTCAATGGCGCAGTGATTGGAAGTGCCTATATACTTGCAGAACTTGGTCTTGACAATAGTTGGAACATCTATGAAAATGAGGTCTAATCTATTACCAGATGTATGTGTAGGTTCCTCAATTTGCTGAACAAAATCAGAGGATACACAAAACTCAAAAGCAGACCAGTCATGTTGATCTCTGGAATTTGATTTAAGCCACTCACTGTGCTTTGCACTGCAGTCTCCACAAATAACAAATGAAGCTTTTGAATCCAGTGACTGAGCCATACTAATCCTCTCCAAAAGACTGTCATATATAGAACTGTCAATATTTGGACGGCAGTAAACAGCAAATACATAAACACTGTAGAACTTACCGAAAATCTTAAAACTAAGAACTTCATGGCAACTTTGCTTTAAGTTTTTCTGACGACAAACAGGTCGTCCAGGCTTAGTGTATACAGCCATACCTTGCGTATGTGGGATATTATGACGATAAATAAAGTCAGGGCCGTTAAACCCTGGGAATAAAAACTTAACCTCTGACTTGTTAATACTTACATGTGTCTCAGAAAATTTCTCAAAGAATAGTTATGGGCACAACTCAAGAGATCAAGAAAATTTTACCTAAAGCCCCAAGAACTGAAAAGAAAACCTGCAACACTTCAGAAGTCTAAAAGCACCACAAAATCAAAGAAGAGCAAAACCCATACAACTTCTGCTCGCCAGAAGGAGCCACAACAAATGACTTTACCTGCTAACACTTGTTGCCATTAGATCATCGTCTCCTTCGGGTGCCGGATGACGTCATATACCCTTGACTTTTCTTACATCTGTGTTCTCTCTCTCTCTCTCTCTCGCTCTCTCTCTCTCCCTCTCACTCTCTTTGCCTTTCGTTATTACATGAAGTTCTGTGGTGCCTTTCATCTAGACAGCGAGCTGTAAAAGACATGGATTATTAATATCATTATTAAAAATGTGCACACATTAACTTGGAACTACCCAGAGTGATTAAAAGCTTGCTGAGCATACTTCCAAAGACCAGGAAACCTTTGTGAGTAAACAAGTGAAACACAACAGTTTATTATAGAAAATTAACAGCAATCATCAGTTGGTTTTTCATCAGTAATGAACGAAGGAGGTTAGTAAACTCAAATGTCAGGTGTCCTGAAATGGCGCCTGAAGAAAGTTAGTGTGTAAGCCATGCTTGGGATTGTTTCAAGTCAACAGAAGTTTAAGCAGTCTCTTTCTAACTAAGAAAACATTTACTGGATAAAGCTCTCTCTCTCTCTCTCTCTCTCTCTCTCTCTCTCTCTCTCTCTCTCTCTCTCTCTCTCTCTCTCTCTCTTTATATATATATATATATATATATATATATATATATATATATATATATATATATATATATATATATATATATATATGCTTAAAATCACACTGAAACTGTCTGTATGTAAGCAGATGCTTGTCCTGTCCCTCTAGTAGGCCTATATATATTGTAAATTTCTACCACTATGTATCGGTCCTCTGTCTTTGATTTTAAGACAAAACTGGTCAGGATTTAAACCCAGGGTTTCAATTTCCCTGCGATACATGTACATATGCACGCCATGTAAGTATGATTTTAAGCATCAGTGGATACCACGCGTCGCCGTCGATCTTAAACTTTTCTCTTTGCCATCTTGGAATAAGTCGTTAAAGATTTTACAAAGGGCCTCACCCTAGCGAAAGAACACCTGCGGTTCCCTCGTGAATGTCGGAAAGAACAAGTGATTCGAAGTTCAGTGATAACAAAATCTGTTGAAATTGGAAGAGCGACGTTTCGGTGATGTTCAGCGAACTATATAAGAAAAACATATCAGCATCAATACAAGGGAAATTAAAATTCATTTGAACAAATTGCTAGAAAAAGAAGGAATTTCGACCTCACAGTACCCCTTGGATGGAAAGATCGTCTACGAGATTATTGGTACGAAAAAAATGAGAAGAAAGAGTGGCAGGATCTCAACGAAAACATGCAAATAAAACTCAGTTGCTTATTCAAAACTAATCTTGAAAGTTTCGTCAACCTGTGGAAACAAACACCTTGACAGTGCAATGAACAGCGTGGGAACAACTAAAGGACTTTGGAAAAGTACAGTGACAATGCCAGTGAAAATGTAAACATAACTACGGGAATTGTTAACGCAAATATGAAAAAGCCAGACACTCCAAATTTCCAAAAAGGATTCATGGTAACCATCAGTTAAATGAAAAATGAAAATATACACAAGACGAAAGTTGAGAAATCATGAGCGCTAGAAATTTTTAATGATAGTGGCGATGTAGAAGACAGGAATACTCTTTTGAGTGAGGCAAATACATACAATGAACTCAAAAAAAATCTGTAAGCAATGTGAACAGTAATTTCAATGAAAAATATTAATAAAAAAAAAGTTACAGAACTTTTAAAAGGAAATGAAATCTCATAAAAAAGTGTGTGTGAGCCAAGGTGACGTAACCATTGAAAATCGTAAAAACCAATTTCCCGCTTGTTGGTTCCGCTTCATACAATTTAGCAGCATACCTGCTTGCTAGTCTTAACCCATTGCTTGACACCATTTCTACTGCTAACAGAAAAAAAGTGTTGACTTAATAAGTGAATTTAAAATGTAGAGATTAACTGAGAATATAGGCTTTTGAGTTTTGATGTGGTATCATTATCTACAAAGGTAGCTATGATGAAACTTTTATCAGATACCTTTGAAAGCAAGAACAGTGCTAGGACTGATAAAAATCTGTGTGAAAGAACTGAATGTGAATTCACCGGGACATTTTTATTTCAA
The DNA here is from genome assembly GCF_040412425.1 of Macrobrachium rosenbergii. Classification (NCBI taxonomy): domain Eukaryota; kingdom Metazoa; phylum Arthropoda; class Malacostraca; order Decapoda; family Palaemonidae; genus Macrobrachium; species Macrobrachium rosenbergii. The sequence goes on from NC_089776.1 coordinate 5,792,452, forward strand.
AATTTTGGTGTGGTTATGAGTGACCCTTGGTCTCCAGTTTGAAGTCATTTGTATATGAAATTTCATGAAAGCGGAATATTAGACGAAATCATTCCACACAATGTAATATGGTTCAGGTCGAAGTACTATGCATTTGACCAGTACTTTCTCTGGTAAACTGAATGAACTAGTCCCATAAACAAGTCACTAAGGAAATGCAAAATGACGGTAGCCTACACCATTAGGACTGTCTAATATGTAGAAGTAATAAGGATTTTAATACATTATTATATTATGTACTGGAAACCTATCAGCAAAAAAGAAATCAGTTTTCAGATCCATATCTGTAAGAATATAATTTATATGTGTCCTTGAATACACCGATGATGAAATAGATATAATTAGGAATACAGACACGAAATTAAAATATCTTGATTTTGTATTCGACTATCAGCGGCAAAGAAACTTACCACACAAAATAATTTCCCCGACCACTTAACTTTGAAGTTAATGCAGCATTTAGAACAAGAAAACGATGAACAAACATTTTTAACGAACTCTCCCGACAATACTAACGGACGTGTACATAAATCTCATGAAAGTCCTGTCACAACTTTTATACTGGTCAAACTGGAAAATCACGGGAAAAGAGAATAGAAGAGATAAAAGTTGCATAAGATATAAACAGGAATTTTCATAAATATTAGTGAAAAAAAATCATAATCAACTGGACAGGGGCAAAAAAAAAAAAAGACTATTCCAGTAAAATGGAACATTATCGAGGCCAGTTTTTAAAAAGAAAGCTTTTAAGAAATCAGTTAAGGCATGAATGAATTCAGTCCATTCATTTTAAGAGAAGGATTTAAAATATAAAGACCTTGAGAAAGGTGGTTGACACAGGACGAGGGCAAAAGGTGTGAGGCCCCATAGAAAACATATTTGTGAAAAGACTTTAACCAGTTCATTGCTCCTTCCTCTTTTCTTCCCACCTCCCGGGTGTGAATATTTGCTTTCCAGCTAAATGTTCGTTTGTAAATTTCTACTACTATGTATCAGTCCTCAGTCCCCTGTCTAAGACATAATGATGAAATCAGTCACGATTTTCACACAGTTTCTTTTTTTTTTTGTGATACATCTGCATACATACAGTATATATATATATATATATATATATATATATATATATATATATATATATATATGTATATATATGTATATATAGCTGACCAACCCGGCACTGTCCAGGAAAACTCTGAATAACAACCTATAAACTGTCTCTCTCTCTCTCTCTCAGGTTCTAATTTATATTCATACATTAATAGTGCATAAGAATATACGTCTTTTTTTAATCAGAAATATTTAGACTATTTTTTACGCCTTTTTGCTTCTTTCCCATTATTAAGTGAATTGTCGCAGCACGTAGTCTTCTACCTCCTCAACAGTCAGCGGAATTTATTGGAAACGAAAAGTATTGAATTTTCTCATCGTGTAAATAAAAATTAGATATTTCAATGTACCTATTTTTTGTGAATTTTTTAAAAATAGTAACCAACAGGTGTCACCTATAGCCTACAACTCGTTCACACATTTTGCCTTTGTTTCACTGCCCTTTGTCATATCACACCTAACACAAATGGTAATGAACTAGGCTACATATCAAAAGAAAGGTAATTACTTTGCTTTTGTGCTGAATAAAAAAAAAAAATACGGTATCTCCGGCGATTTTTGGTGAATTAAGAAAAAAGTTGCAAAACATTTTCCACGAAGGCTAACTTCAACTCGTGATAAGTATACTTTATATTGGTTTTAGAGACTTTTTAACATAGCATAATAAATTACAACTCATTAACTTTACAATGACATCAGATTTATGAACGTAACATTTAGTATAAGGTTACACCGAACGATAGCAAAAAATTACCGCTATGTACCGGGGTCTAAGCGATGTCAGGCAGGGCAGCCGATCGAGACTATGGTCTACCCCAAAGCCAAATCAAAGTCCTTCGAAAGAAGGCATCGTGCTTACCCCATACAAAAAATGGGAAAAAGCACGTTTAAAGAAGAAGAAGAAGAAGAAGAAGAAGCATGTCCGTACGGCAGTATATGAACCCGTGCAAAGCAAGGTTGTTGAGCACTAACGGTCAAATCCGTACCTATGGTAATGTCGTATAAGGTATCAAAAACAAAAGCATTCCCCTCGCGGAGGAATGTAAGGGAAACGGTTATTTATTGTTTTGAATAAGTAGCCTAAACGTTGATAAAAGATAGAAATGAATATATAGCATTCTAATAAATAACCAAAAACATTTTATTTTCCTAAATGACGGGAACGCAGCAATAGGCGCGAGTTGACTGGCAGTTACTCTTCCAAGTCTGGCAGTTCAAGGGTTGATGTAGTTGCCAGATGTCTATTTCAAAGAAAAGTGTGTGAATCACCGTATTTAAGTTGATGCTTCGTTTTTTCATGCGTATTTGTGATTGTAAGAAAAACGTTACTTAGTTCTTCGATCAAATTTATATTGTGCAGAGATGGGCTCGGGAAGGCCTGTATACATGGTTAACTGGCAATCGTTCGTCCGCTGTATCTTGCAGCTCACCACTCTGTTGCCGATAATGAATTCTAAACCTCATTTAAACCGGTATAGGTTTACAATGTTGAATTTATTGAGGCAATAAACAATTATATTAATAACTGTCATAAATTAAGTTGGGTCAAATGATGGCCTCGTGCATTTTGAATTACATTGCCTTATAACTGAATGAAAGTAATTCTAATACGGCGAAACAACCGTTTACTTTTTTTGGATATACTAAACTGATTATAGGGTCTGCAGTGGGAGGAGTTCAATAAAATCATACGTCTGACAGCGTATGGAGAGTCAGTAACGCTGAAGGAAAAGGTGACGTAAAAACGAAAATTTAATTTGTTTTGTCTGTGTTTGTGTATCTGTCATGGGGTACAGGTTTGATTTTGAGTTAAAAACCTTTCTGGAGTGACATAAAGTCCGTGTACAAAATTTTGTCTGGGTCTGTCAAGCGGCTTGAATTTCTGTAGAAGCCAAACTAATGTACAAACATTCACTTATATATATATATATATATATATATATATATATATATATATATATATATATATATATATATACATATACATGTGTATGTATGTTCAAATCTAATATTTTTGCAACGTATGAAATTAACTGATAATTATATCACTGTATCATTACATTTATATAATGTCATAAAAATATATATTATGTTTGGTAACCTCACATCTGTCATCACAGATTGTAAGAAATACCCTTGCTAACACAAAATGCAGAGTGACGGCCAAGCCGTCAGGCAAGCGATAAATGAATACGTTGAATCTTGTCATAATAACAGTCAGAATCCACGCAGCTGCTCATTATTCTGCGCTGATAATTAGGAGATAACGATACAGGGACGTTTGGACGAGTTCGCCGAGACTTTTTCTTTGAGGGGTTGCCCGTTTTCTTTGTCCTCGTAACCATTTCACTTCACAGATAACAGTAAACCAAGTCGTCGAAAGTCACGGGTGAATGTTACAAAAAATCATATATATATATATATATATATATATATATATATATATATATATATATATATATATATATATATATATAAATATATATAGACATATATATGTGTGTGTGTGTTTCGACTTCGGATACAATCTCGAAGGCGAAGGGAAAAGGCACCATTGATGCTATTATAAATAGTTTATTATGCCAGCGTTTCACGACAATTGCTATCGTCGCACTTTCAAGGTTACAATCATTAAAAACCTTTCTTACAAAAATCACATTAAAACATCGATATATGCACATATATTACGAGACAAATACAAACTTATTATAAGGCAACTAAAAGCACGGGGAATAGGCACAAGACACACCTAAAGCGCAGAAGTAATAAAACTAAAACATAAGTTTTCACAAGAACCCAGCAAGAGCAAGAATGGGCAAGAGAAGGAAAACATAAACAAAGGTTAATCGATAAACAGTTGGACAGAGGCTGTCGTGAAACGTGGCCATAATGAACTACTGTATAACTATTACAGTAGTAATAACGGTGCCTTTTCCTTCGCCTTCGAGATTATATATATATATATATATATATATATATATATATATATATATATATATATATATATATATATATAATATGTGTGCGTGTGTGTGATCGGGAAAGGAAGGATATTAATTTGTTACTAAAGCACTTCAGTCAACGGACAAAGGTGGAAACAAATCGCGAGTGCGCTGTCAAAAAGGAGAAAAATCCGATGCCTTTCTAAACGTCAAGAGACAAACGGGCAACAAGAACAGGTGCGCGCGAACGTTGATGCTTCGCAGGTGGCGAGCATTATGAAAGAAACTTGCTACAGCGTTGGCGGGTGTGACAGTAGCGAATGTGGGTGTTGACCTCTAAAGAGAGAGAAAGAGAATAACCCGTGACGATGCCATACACGCAAGTCCTACAACATTCTCAGGATCGAAGAAAGAACTGCACTTACCCTTGCCATGCTCTCAGCAATGTCGTGCGGCTTTCTTTCTCTTTTAGGTTTGTCGCGTCAGCGGTTTGTCTTATCTTTTTTCTTCGCTCTCTCTGTTCTGTCTTCCTTCCTCCTTCTTGTTGAGTCGCTATATTACTGTTCATTAAGGCGCCTCCTTGTTTGGTTTTACCTGCGGTTTTTCTTTCTGACGTTCATCTTGCGACGAGGCGCGACTAAAGCTGGCGTGTTTATTCTGAGGAAAAAGCAACGCGAGGTTAGATGAATCGGTAAAGCAGATGCCTGTGGGGACTGAAGGCTGCGAGCTTCTGCTTGGGAATTACTCTGCAGCTTTAAAAGCGAAAGCGAGCGTGGTTCTCGCTCAGCATCTCCTTACGAAGGGATTAATTAAGCACTTATTAAAATATCTTTAACGCCTGGTTACGTTACTTAATCAGATAATTTGAGGCACATGGTCTCTCTCTCTCTCTCTCTCTCTCTCTCTCTCTCTCTCTCTCTCTCTCTCTCTCTCTCGTGCGTACAGCTGAAGTATTACCGACCTGTTAATTTTTAACGTCCACGTTTCCAGAGGCCAGTATTAGCATGTTGAAGATATTGAACAATCATTTCCCTACATGTATGAATAACAAGAGCAGAATTGAAGGTATCAAATAGAGATCTAGTGACTGTCCAAATTAGAGAAAATAAATTTCACAGTCTTCAGCAAAATCCTAGTGGCATCGTTATGGGGGAGGGGCCTTGCACCCCCCCAGTCAGACGCTTGGCCCCTCCCCACTGGCCCCCCAGTTGAAATTCCCTTTGTAGCTAAACTTTAACCCTTTGGCGGTCAAAAGCAGAATTATAGGTATAGGTTTTGAACACAAACGACATGTTTGTTCATGATATTTTGATCCAACTTAATGTTATCAACTTATGTATGAAGTGATTGAAACTATAGTTTCAGTTTTGAATGAGTGCAATGCAATTTGCCGAAGCTGCTTAGAGTTAATTTCCAGGGAGAGGAGATGAAGAAGAGGGAATGGGATAGGTTGACATTTTGAAGAGATTTGGAGGGTCATAAGTCTCTCGTGTTATTAATGATGTGCACTATTTTGATATATTTACATGACAAGGATATTATACTATAGTTGAAAATTAAAACTTGATAGTAGGAATGAGGCTAGTGCTGAATATAAGGTTGTGAGGAAATTTACATTACAGTATTTGATGCATTTGCATATGGTGAGAGTTGAAAAATAATTGAAAATTGAGCACTATAATTTCAAATGCAGGTTTACTAATTACTAATACTATTATTTTCCTTCACTCATATGGATAAATACATTTGAGAATAGTATATTTTGCTAATTACAGATTTGGTACATTCGTTTTGTGTCATTTTCTTTGACCCCCAAAAAATATCTCGGCCTCACTTAGGGCGTCCCACCCCCACTGATGGAATGCCAACTACGCCACTGCAGTGACCTTGGAATATCTATCATGATTTCTTATCGTTTTAAAGTCATGTGATTGCTAAATTATATAAATATCAATTATATTTTTACTTCCATATAACTGCTTCCTTTAACCGATAATGATATTAAAACCGCTCTAAACTTGAAACCATTAGGAAATCTTAACAGTGACACCTTTGAGACCTAAATCTGTATGTTGCCGTTTTCCAGAACGCATTTCTCAGTGGTTATGGAGGAGGTTAAAATGTTTCCCTTCAAAGAAATTTTGGTTGATGGATCATTTTTAGACTTTGTTTTATGTTCAGTGATAAGGCAAGCCAGTGGTCTACGACCAAAAATTAAAGAATTAAAAATAAAATATAAAAACAATAATGGACTAAAACACTTACACCAAGATAACGCCAACGCAAGGGAGTTAGTGCAAATCAAAACAGACACTGTAAGTGATAACTTGGGTAGCATTACAAAACGAGTGAAGTGGCTCTCAGAAATTCGTTCACTTTTGCAAACGGGTCAACTTTGATTTTAGCGCAGCCTAACAAGACAAGAGGAGAGGCCTCGATGTCTGTGGTATATCGTCATAGGTGAGCCCATGGATGAGAGCTTGTTACATGGTCGTGGGAACCAACAGCCACATATTATAGTTTGTAGTCATGTGGCCTTGCCATTGCCGTACCCGTCGGCTGCTATAGCCAGTAGATCGCTAGTTGTTTGATACCATTCTCTCGTAGCTAAATTTGCCGGACCGGTCGTGCCTCTTGCTAACTGATTTTTCAAATAAATGAATGTGTGCAGCATGCCACGTTTACCTCATATAGGCCTATTTGTCTATACAACTAAGTAGGCTGGTAGTTGGATCAAGCTTAATCTGGGGCTAAGCGTGATTACACTTTACGTTACGTCTTAGAGTAGAATTTGGGTTGTCGTGTTTACCCGGCATGCCAAAGTTTTCTTATATTTGGTATTAATGAAGCTAAGAAGGTTGTGTAGCCCAGCTAATTTGAGTTCAGGAGCGGGAGTGAGCTGATGGTATCACCCACGTGGACTGGTTGGTCTGGGATGTTTGTAACAGTCCTTGCATAGCTTTTGCTTCTTTTTCTTCTTCTCTTCGATAGCATCGGGTACTCGAAGTCTTCCCTCTTCCTTATTCATCTTTTTAATACTATGTCTATTTCGAACTATTAATGTCGACAGATGTTGTAATGAACTTGCCACTGGTGAGTTTAGCCAGTGTTTAAATCTTTGGTTTGAAAGACGGAATTTGAATAATGAAAGGGCAACCGTTTACTGTAATGGCCTAATACACCAGTTCTAAGAGAGATTATTCTCTCTCTCTCTCTCTCTCTCTCTCTCTCTCTCTCTCTCTCCTTGTATGGCCTAGACCCCCATCGAACTTTTAGTAGATTCTTAAGAATTATTTAGTGTTGAGCTGTTCACTGGTGTATTCTGCAAGAAGGCATGATTAAGCTCAGTTAAGGAAATGCTGATTAAATTGCTAGCGAGCCTTCTAAAATAAATAGTTATAGCTCTCGCACTGATGTAATAAATTTACTTGTTAATTGCATCGGATTCCCACTATACGACCTTCCATTTGCCCCCTCCCCTCCCTCTCTCTCTCTCTCTCTCTCTCTCTCTCTCTCTCTACCCCGTGAAAGCTTGATCCATCAGCTGATGGTCTTTTGACCCGTTCGATGTGAATGGGTGCTCGTTCTGTATAACTGAGACATGTAGTGAATCCGCAAAATAGTTTATAGCCGATAAATAACAGTGATGTAGAATGATGACATCATGAGAAAGTGATAAGGATAACTTGTGGCTTTCGTTTGACCTTAGAATAAAATAAATGCATCATTCATGGAAATAAATTGAATGTCATTTTTTTCTTGAGAGGTGACGAACGATCAATAATTATCCTCAGCCGACAGGTTCGCAACTGGTGGTGGGTGCTGAACACCAGCCTCCGGAGGTCACGCGCGATCAGCTTCAACGATCTCACGAATTTGTGGAGGGCCGTCTCAAGATCCGGAATATTAGTCCTCTCGCCACCGAAAAAAAGGGCTTCAAAACATACCGTCTGTGTTTAGTTTTAGTGAACTTTTCCTTAGACTTCTGTATGTGTTGCACAGAGAGCGAAGGAGGGGAGGGGAGCCTATGCACTGTTTAAAACTATAGCTTAGGTTATGTCATTGTTAGTAAGTTTTGCGATAACATAAAAAGAATGAAGGAAATAGATAAAGACTAAATAAATTAACTGATATGTACTGTAGTACGATTTTGTGCAGACAGATTTCTTGCTAAGGAGTGAACACCTTTGCCGATAAGAAGAAGTGTTGTTTGAAATAATAAACAATTATGAAATACTTTGACTTATCTTTCTGCAGAGATAGAACCATATTTCAGTTTGAAAGCCAAAATAAATAAGTTGAAAGAGCATTTTATTTCGGTTTCTGCATTTGTGATAGTTTCAACAATTAAATGTTCGGCCTGCTAATTACTGAACCATTTTTCAGATCAGCTCCGGAAGCAAGCTCTGAAACGAAGTTCCGCACAAGTTCATTGAACAGGCGTTAGCTAGATTTCCCAGCAAAATTTATTTGTCTCAGATTTTTCTAGAGCGGTGTGCATATCAAAATCTAAATTTATTTTTTTCATGGAATTAAAATTTGAAAAATTTAGGAAGACGCCACTGCGTTTCTTTGATGAATTAAATTACTAAGTGGTATATTTTGTACCTAAAATTTTGTCATAGAAATGATAACCCTCAACTCTGAGAAAGATAAATATCAAAAATGCTCAACTTAGATTCCTCACTATAAAGCTAGAGTTTATAATATTGCATGGAACAGATACATTTGAATATGAAGACCATATTTTACGTAAACCTCATCAGATTATGCTGAATCTCCACTTTGCAAACAAATTCTTTAAATGAGTTAACAGATTTGTCGTAAATGAGAGGGAGCAAGTGAACGACAGGCACAAAGCAGAGCCTGTGGAATGGACGAGGCAGATGTTTTGCCACAAAATTGAATCTGGGGATGGTTTTAAAATATTGATTTGACAAATATTCACTTGTAGGATAGGCCTAAATGTTGCAATGAGCAGCAAATCGAGATGGTTTAACCTACGTCTCATCAAACGGAAAAGAAAAATCCTTCAATCTGGTTTCTGGAATACACAAGTTCATGATCTCTGAATGCCAAGTGACAGAATTACCCGATAAAAAATAATTATGAAAAATGAGCAAATTTAATCAATTTTGTTGGATGAAAAATGTCCGCAAATACTGAGCATTAAATCCACAATATAATATAAGTTTTTCTGTTTGAGATTATGCCATGGTGGCAATTTATCATCCACTAAAGAATTAGAAAAAAAATGTGCAAAATCAACATATAAAACCGCCTCATACTCTTGTTTCTTACTGATAACTGCAGTGTCCCTTTCGTCATCAGCGTTTTCATCTTTCAAACTTCCACTAATTTAGGATGACAAATAGCGCCCTTATCTTTCTTAAGGATCTATACAACATTGGAAGTGCCCATTCATTGTTTTATTCACACGCTCTCAGTAAGATTGCACAACCATAAGTTGTCTGTTGTGGTTTCCGCAGTAAAGATGAGCAAAGTGGCTGCATGAATAGCTGCTATTCTGGCTTCAGATGATGCCGAAAGGAAGAAAAGAAAGGTGTAGATGAAGGAGTGATAGAGAAAAAGAAATAAATTCACACATGAAAACTTTCTACAGAAACTGGGTATCTCTACGCCGCACACTACCAGAACTTATTGCGTATGGACAAGGAAACATTTATCCATTTTCCGAAAAGAGCTTTCTTTGCCTCACAAAGAAACTATCATTCTGGATTGTGTAACCACTATGACTGAGTTAAAAAAAAAATCCATGTTTGAATTTAGTCATTTCCGTATATCATCTATCATACCCATTCACGCAGGACACTGGGCTCATCGCCAAAATTGTACAGTACAATCATGACTGACAATGTATTGGGGCCTTGACTATCAACCAGTTTTAGTATTTTAAGCTCCCATACTATGGGATTTCAGGCCTACACTCGACCAAAGGATGAATGCATTGCCTAATTTATTACTACTGCAATGTGTTGATTTTGTTATTATCATCAGTGGGCCATATGTGATCCTGGTTCTTGCTCATGGAGTGGCCCGAGGGAACTGTGGAAAGATTAGTGCCAATTGTTTACTTCCTTGCTTATAAAATAAGATGCAATTTTACTCTCATTTTCTTCGCTCTTTCAATTTGAAACACACCTGAGTATTCAATTCTATGGAAGCTTCCTAGTCCAGTAAATGGACTGTTTGCTTTGCAATATAAGTATAACATTCCAAGAGCAGTGATTGCCAGAAAACATTATAATTTTTGCTTATTATCCCAGTGTTGAAAGTGAAATAACCAGTAGTCTAAGGGAATCAGAAACTTCACAAACAGCTGTTGATAGTTTTACTCAAAAAGGGATTAGTACTCTTAAATCTTGTAATGATTTGTAATGAAGATATAATTAAATTCTTTTTTACAGTAAAGTTAACGTAAAGAAATCTTTGTCTGTTATTGTTCTAGAAATGAAGAATACTTTATGCTTTCTTTCCACGTATGACTGTTAAGTAGTTAAGGTACCACACCCATGAGGTTGTTTAGTTTTTATTTTCATGCATGGTGGTTTGGTGTTTGGCTGTCACAAGAAGAGTCTGTCTCGAGGCGGTTCTAAGGCAGTGCAGGGGACCCCTGACGGGATTTCACTCGGAACTCTTGAAAGTACTCCACAGTGAATTCTACAGAAGGCTGTCCTCCAAGACTTTTGAGGAGACTTCACGCTGATCTTCCGGAGGTTACATGCTGCTGTTGTTTCCTGCGCAGAGCAAGAAAGAATTTCGACGCAAAGGATTGTATGCAGTGAATTTCTGGTTGTTGACAGTGACAGGGAAAGCCAACTACTACTCTCGTATAGTAGAGTGAAGTGGTGCGCTTCACATTTTATTTTCACGACTCTAGCTTGAGCTTTTTGTTCAGCATTAGTGACTGCAATTAGTTTATGCTTGAGGCTGTATAGTTGTCGACATCACGGACTGGCAGTATATCTATGCATCCGACTGCTGCAGTGATTATTACTGTTTTCTGCTGTGGACTCTTCAGTTCCTTCTGCTGCTGCCTCGCAGGTCGTCTTCAAAGTGGGGCGTTACAAGGCTTGATTCTTTCCTAGATCCGGTAAGGAGCTCATTTAATCCCATGTTTATTGATTGCTGGATCAATGAATACATGCTCCGAGGTGATGGCAATGGATCTGGATGTCTTATTGTTGTAATTATTACGCATAAAGCGATACTTAGGTATTACAAATCTGCGGCTTAATACATTATGCAAGGAAAACAATTAATTAGGTGTAAATGGCTTAGGCTGATAGGGTTTTCTGCCTTCTACTCACTAGTGTCTCTTCCCCATTTTGATTGAACATAATTATGATTCTGCATTTGCAAGGTGCCAACACCCATGACATAAACCTATTTAATATTCCACGTCTTAGCTCAAGTCCTGTTTTGGCCTTAGAGATGGAAAACCTTTCAGATATCTCATAGTATCTTCATACAGCCTGGATATTGCTCCGACCTGTGACATAAGTAAATATGAGATTTTAGAGTGGGAGGATGTTGTAAATAAAAAGGAAGCTGGTCCAGTTTTATAGTTTATAAGGAAATGGATAGAAGGAGAAAATACTGAGTCAGAAAACATTTTTTAACCTGACTTACTTAAGTGGAAAAAAGAGAGAGTCTTGTGATAAGAAATGGCATTCTTTATAAGACTCATATGGATCAGTCATGTGGCGTGAAATATAGAGTAGCCGTTCCTGTTCATTTAAGATGGTGTTTAGTCGAAACTCATGATAAACTGGGGCATCAGGGTACAAACAATAGATAGAACTTACAAATTGCTACATCTAAGGTTTATTGGCCCAACATGGAGGGATTTGTAACGGATTTCAATAGAAATTGTGAAACTTGTTTGAGGACAAAAGATGAAATGCTTTATAAAAATACCATTCCTGTTCATGTGGTAACTTCTCAGCCTTTGGAAATTATGACGATAGATTTTTGTTCGGTGGAAAGACCAACCTCTGGAAAGGAGCACACTTTGGTTTTCAGTAACCTGTTTAGCAAATACGTGTGGGTATATCCAACGAAGTGCTCTCATTCAGGATGTCTGCAAAAGATTTAATGTAACGAATCACGCACTTCTCCATTTCACCCTGAAGGAAATGATCAAGTGGAAAGAATGAAAAGAACTGTGCGGACTATTTGGAATTCTGGGGGAGGAGAAGAGGAATAAATGGCCGTTATATTTGCAGAGTTTAGTATTTGCGTATTACGTAACACCTCATTCGGTGACAGAATTTTCTCCGTATTTCTTGTTTTTAGGAAGAGAACCATCTATTTCGATCTAGAGTTGCATGTATCTAGAAGATAAACGCAAATTTCAAGACGGAGACTGGTTAAGTAAGAATGCAAATGCAAAACTACTTCTTTCTCTGCATCTTTTCCCACTAATTTATGGGGTCGATGTTTCTGACAGCTTTCCTCCACCTGGCTCGGTCAGACACATTTCCCTCTGACAATTGTTTGTAAAAATGAATTTTGGGATTTGGTTAGAAGGAACACAAAAGAACTGGGTATCAAAAGCAAAGCCAGTGTTAGCAAAGTCCAGAGAAAGTGATTTGAAGGTAAGACAAAAGGTTTTATTACGAGAAAATAAAAGAATTTGGAAGAGCGAAACTAGGTGACAAATTTGATAAAAGAAATGGGTAATTGAAGAAGTGCTGAACAAGAACTGTGGTTTGTATAGACTGAGGCCGGAAGGAAGTGATGCTCAGGTTATCTACCGTCAAGTTAAGGATATATACCTTAGTTTAACCAGACCACTGAGCTGATGAACAGCTCTCCTAGAGAGGGCTGGCCCGAAGGATTAGACTTATTTTACTTGGCTAAGAACCAATTGGTTACCTAGCAACAGGACCTACAGCTTATTGTGGAATCCGAACCACATTATACCTAGAAATGAATTTGTATCACCAGAAACAAATTCCTCTAATTCGAAGGAACATAAACCGTTAGTCGTGGCAGAAGGGACTGAGGGGGAAGAAATATTGGTGATTTGGACACAGAAAAGAATAATCACTTGGAAACAGCAGATATGGATGACAGTGACTTAGAAATGCCTGATACGGAAGAAGTTTTATCTAGGTTCTGATTTGATTTTAGCAAACATGATGATAGTGAAACTAAAGGTAACGTTGATGAAGAGGATGAACAAGAGCAAGAGGTAACAATGAAGCCCCTACTATATGAGAAGATCAGAGAGGATACAAAACAGCGAACAGAATTGTCAACTGGTCTTTCTTTGCCAAATAAACTGGGCATTATGTTGTATTTCCTCGTTTTCTTTTTCTTATAAACAGCAGAGTCTAGAGCTCGCACTGCTTTTGAAAACGGTAAGTTATTATCAGACATGAAGATACTGTATATGAGCAAAAATTAAATCAAATTTAAATATTAACTACCAATTAACATTCTCTTTCCTATAAGGAATAACAATACTGTGGCATGTAATTCATAATTTTGGAATGTTTCCTCACGTAATCTATATCTTTTCCTTTATTTGTAATGGTCGTTGTTTTCCAGTTTTTTCGTTTTGGACGGATTTTTTTCTTATATTTATCAAATTGCCAAACTTTGTCTCGACAGTAAAATACGGATGTCCTTTAATGCAAAGGACTAACCCGGGACTACTGACCCAAAGCTATAATTGTTTTTCTCCTCATCATAATCTTCCCCTTAGGGTAAACGCAGATTTGATAATGCCTGAGGAATCGTGTTGCCTTGTCTTGATTAATATTTTTATAGGCTATTTCTAGCAATATTTAGTCACAAAATTGCCCTCAATTATTGTTAGAAAAATATGTTTCATATAGTCGTCTTTTAAAGAATCACGTTTGGCATCTCCGCTTCACCCTCCCTACACTCTTTTGACCAAGTGCGATCGACATACTTATAGGTTACAGTTTTATGACCTGGGTGTAATTGTCCCGGGTTCGATTCCAAAGTGAGGTAGAAATTTATTCATATTAATATCGGTATACTATAACTTATACTTATGAGACAGAGACTCACTCATTTTCTTGAAGTTGGTTGTTTTACGATATCTGACTTCAATAAAGGAAAAAAGTGAAACTGGCAGGCAGTGTGAGTGGAAAAGCGGCCGTCGATAAAAACAGAGAACTGCCTGATCCTGAACCCTGAATCCCTCAAATGATGGACGAGACGAAAACGAGAGGTCAAAAGACAGTCATTTGTTTGCCCTCCACATGATTATCGTGAAGATGATTTTTCTTCCCTATAAATTATAGGTGTGAAAGCGAGCTTCTGGTGAGAACAATAATCCTTCATAAGAAGGATTTTCCTTCAAAAAGACGTCAAAATTAGGCCAGGGATACCTGAAGACAGGTCACCCTTTATCAAAAACAACGTATCATTTTAGATGATTCTCGTCAGCAGGTACTGTACATCCGAGGTTACCGTTTGAAAAAACGGCGAGTTACTTTTTTCTCATGTTAGATATAGTTTCTACAAAATAATTATTGACATAAAAAATTTTTTTTTCATAGATTTATTAGTGTCAAATTTTTCAATGAGCCTGTCTTAGGTCAGGATACATGCGAATACGCTAAACTTATTAATTTCATCTTTGAACATAGTTGTTTTGCTAAAATCATCACTTGGGGAAACTTATGTTAAAACTGGATACGCTACTGAAAAATAATACGAATTTTTATAGTATGAACATTATAGAAATTTAATTACTGAAACTATAAATGGTAAAAATGCTTATATATATGTGTATATATATGTGCCACTTATACACGCGTGACTTTCTTCATAGTCCCAAATAAGCCACAAATTCGCTGTATACTCGTATCGTTGTTCTAAGCCAGGCCGTGGCTCCAATCTTGTCCAGCGCAGAGGCACTTGTCAATTATAATACTCCTTGGGTGTAAGTTGTAATGGGAAAATTATTCCTTTAAATATTATTGATTTGTTTAGGAATTGATTCATCATCCTCCTCTAATATCTTTATACTGCTGTTGTGAGAGTGATTGGGACTGTAAAATGTTTTCGTTTTCGTTGTGGACATCGAATGCATAGAAGTGTAGCCAGTCCCTTGTTTTGTTTTTCTTTCGCTCTGAATGTGGGAGCGCTGTCCTGAATCTTTCGTCTGCATATTGGTAACACTAAAGAAACATGTAAGGGACGAGAACGCTGTTGGTGTGAAAAGGACGTCAAGCGGTCCACCCTTCATTTTGGCTATTTTACCAAATTATTAATACAAGTTATTATCTATCCCTTGCAAGGTAAGCTTTTAAAGTCATAATATTACCGTTAGTTCATTAGTTGGAACAGATCAGTATCATGAAAGAACAGCAGCAGACGAAGATTAAAGTGCAGCGTTGTTGCATGCCCAGTCAAACGTGATTGCAACGCCTTAATGTGAAAATTTTCGTAGTCGTGAAATATTCTTCACATTCATTAGTTGTCATGATATTTTGCTGTGTTAGTTTGAGTTGTAACTTAGCGTTTGATAGGGTTGTAGAACGTTAGAAAAAGATAGTTGTAAGTATTTTGTTTATGTAAGGTTTTTGTAGATACCAGTGCCAAAAGGGTGCCACAAAATGGCCGTCCGACAGGGTATCTTGGGTTTACCCCTACCTCCCTCATGGAAGTTTCCACTGCCAATTACGATTTTAGACTAGGCTATACAGTAATTTAAGAAGGCCTACCCTAGACTAATTCTGTTTGAATGAGGAATTATGACAATTTTTGTTACAAATAGCTTAGGCTATATATATAAAAGTTCATGAAAACTTAATTACATAGGACTTAGCCTATACCCTCATTAAACTAACCTAACTTGTGGCCTATTGTAACCTAGTAAAAATCAGCCATGTAAACTTTGCATAGGCTATCCTTAACGATTTCTGAAGAGGCCTAGCCTAGACTATATCCTGTTAAAAGGCACCTTAGCCTAGTTTTACCTCGTTTTAGTTTAAGTGTTTCTCAGAAATCTTTCAGGTAGTCTTATCCGTTGACATATTTTGTGTATAAAACATTTAGTACTGTGTGGAGTAGGGTATCAAATGATTTACACCTTACTGTAAATTAATTGATTCCAGGGCTGCTCCATTTTTTATACTTATTCCGTTGTGAAGGAAAAGCAATTCCCATAGTATGTAGTTCATATTTTTTTTTTTTGAGATCTCTCAATATAGAGAGTTATTTTTGTTGTTTTAAACTACTCACTTGTATTGTTTTCTTGAAATAAAATTAAATAAAAGGAATATTTCCAGGGACCTAGTTCAGGAGTCCTGAAGAATATGTAAATTGGATCTAGTCCAGGAGTTCTGAAGACTATGTAAATTAACCAAGTCCGGGAGACTAGACCTGGGAGAAATTTGGCACGATGTAATGAGTAATAAAGAAACGAACTGAGTACCAGGGATTTTCTTCAATACCATCGTACCTTACCACTAAAAATGGAAATCAGCACTTCAATTGCCTCCCAGTGGGAAGACATCACCTGGCCTCATCAGTAATAAGACCCGTACACCCAAGGAATATCATGTAATAGCAGGTAGGGCAGGCCTACCCTAATTCCCAGGCAGCGTAAACGTCAGTAGTCTTCATACCCACCGTGTCAACTATGACACAGTACCATTCTCCGACCCCTGTCTCCAGGCAAGAAGACTGACAGCAGTGCATCTAGATAGTAGTATTATTATTCTCTCTTATCTCATATATCTTAATGTCTTGGTGGGGGAAGAATTCTCCTGTGACAAAGTTATCTCCAAGGTATAGTGAATGCGAGATATATATATATATATATATATATATATATATATATATATATATATATATATATATATATATATATATATACATTATATATATATATATATATATATATATATATATATATATATATATATACACAGTATATATATACATATATACATATGTACAATATATATATATATATATATATATATATATATATATATATATATATATATATATATATATATATATATATATATATATATATATATATATATATATATATAAGGGTTCAGTTTTTCTCTCACAGAGTTAGTGTTGTTAGTGTTGAATACCAACGCAAATCCAACACTAATAACTTTATAGCATAAGTTTTAGATTTGATGTATTTCCAGTATTGTAAATTAACATTATTACTCTAAGAACAAAAGAATTTAATCAGCTTTACATCAGCCATTCACTCGTATTTTCCAGTGAGCACGTGGAAAAACTAACACAAACGAAAACCGCAATGACGTGATGCGCAATTGGGCAGCAACGGGGATCGTCAGTCTTTGAATTACCCGGATGACTCTGAGAAGACCTAAACCAAACTGCAGCCGCTCGATTGCCTCCCTCGCACACTTTCTCTGAGTTGAGTCAACAAATGTCAATTCGCCTGTTAATGCTGAATGTAACTCTTCTCTCCTTAGATTTTAAAGATCAATTTCCTTACAATGTAACATCATGCAGTATATCTGTACCATTACACAGTACAGTAAATTAAAATGGGTTCAGTGTTAGTAGAAGCAATAGCAGAAATACCAATCAACATGAAATAATGACTGCAAGGACAACATATTGCTATCATGAATGTTAACTACTTTTAACTAGCTTGCAGTGGAAAGAAAAAGATTAAATATTTATATACCGAGGAATAGCGAAGTTTATCATTTCAAGGAAAAAATTAAACACTTAGATCTAAACAGATGCAATAACACAGTTTATCATTTCAAAGAAAAAATTAGACAGATCCAAACAGATGCCATAACAAAGTTTATCATTTCATGGAATAAATAAAACGCTTAGATCCAGTAGGCGCAAGAGCAAAGAGCACTCTTTCATGGAAAAAGTGAATATCGAGATCCAAAAGGAAGCACTAGCAAAATCAAAATAACATTCATTCTGAAAAGATAATGACCAAATGCAGTCAACTGTAATAACAGAAATGTTTCAACTTACACAATTGTCAGTCAAGATTCAAACTAAAGAAGGCTTATGAAGGCTACCGCCTAGTAGAAACATACTACAGGAAGTGTGTTTCATATTCCGAGATATTTTAGCTTCCTGTTCCGGGAGACGCTACGTCGTTTTGATGCCACACGCGTCGTCGGTCTCTTTTTTCCCTAAGGTTAAATATTCCTCAAGTTCACAAACGACTACTACTGCCTTGTTTTTATATTTTCAATATTCATTCTTTGAATTTTTAGTTTTTTGGTTTTTCAGTTTCACCAGTGTTACTCTTCCTTCTGTTATTGCTTGCATTTCAATTTCGTGAAGTTAGTTCTCTTGATCGATTTATTAAACGAGCAGGTGGCTTCTCTTTCGTTAAATATTCAGCCATATATTCTCACTGCTTTCATTATTGATTTCACAGGCGCCTGGCTTCTTTGCTTTATTCACTATTTTTTCCCTTTTATCTTACTTAAAATCAATGAACATTTCGTCTGTTTGACAAGCTTTGTTTCTCTTCTTTATCTTTTAAACTGATTTAATTTGTCATTCCGCAACAGCAGCCTTCTCTCTATGGGTTCCCTTCCATTGCTCTAATTCTCTCAGCCTTTTCATTCATGATTTGCTTCCTCGTCGGTAGGTCGGCAGTTCGTTAGCGGGATCATAAGTTCCTCTGTTCACCTTTAAGAAGGGAAGCAGAGGTAGGAATTAATCTCCCTTAAGGGCCTGAGGGACTTACTTACCCAAAGGCACCACTTTCCGCCTTCAGTGGGAGGAGAAGAAGAGGAGGAGCTGTGGGGTTGTTATTAAATTTGGTCATGAGTTGCCTTTTGTTATCGGTATTATGTTGCTTATTCGGTTTCTTTTTTATTACATAATGGTAAATTAATTCTTATGTTTACAGGGACTTCTAAAAAATGCAAATAATTATATTTCCGTAAACTGTACTTTTTTAAAATGTTACACTGCATAGCTATTTAAGCGTGTTGTAAACAACTGAAACTTCTGTTTAAGAATCACAAGTAGAAATACCTAAATAAAGAAATATAAGGATTTCCCATATCTTTACACCTCGCCACATAAATATTTAAAAAGTCCCAACTAAAACTGAATAAATAGACACTTTCTATTACGAATAAAGAATAACTAAAATTGAGTATAAAGTCATTTATCACTAAACTAGACAAATAAGAATCACTACAGTTGAATTTCCCCCACTGGCTCTTGAAATCCCATCAACACCCTGTGATAATTACTGGCAGATGCGCATGCGCTGAGACACACGAAGTCGTGGCACTGGCAGTGCCGCTTCGTCGGGACAACCCGAGACCGAGGGCGCCACTTCGCTATAATTCTGTGGCTGCTGGTACTCGAGGTTATGACATCCTGTGCGCCATCATATCCGGTGTGGATCACCAGCATTCATTCCTCTGTGCCCACAAAGGCAGCAGTGCCAAGTACTAGCATCGCCGTAATGGATCTCCTCGACATTATATTAAGTCATGACTTGGACTGCGATAGGTCTTGTCGTTTATGGTCCTGTTGGGACATCAATTTTTGGGCTGCATTGCTTCACTCAGAACACGTGTAATTTCTTCCGTGGTTCATTTAACCGTTTATCTCTTTTGTCATTCGTATTCGTTATCCTTCTCAGTAACACAAGAGATCTTTTCTGCTATCATATTTACAACAAAAGGCACCACCTGAAATAAATATATAAAATAAAATTTAAGAAAGCAGCAAGAAAAATTTGTCGGTAAAAACACAGCCCGGCGCTGTTATTAATATTGTCGTTACACCACATCATTTGGAAGAACGCAAATATGCCACTTTGATCACTAACGACTTAAAAATAAATACGGATGCAGACTGATATCCTCTA
This sequence comes from Macrobrachium rosenbergii, assembly GCF_040412425.1. Classification (NCBI taxonomy): domain Eukaryota; kingdom Metazoa; phylum Arthropoda; class Malacostraca; order Decapoda; family Palaemonidae; genus Macrobrachium; species Macrobrachium rosenbergii. Next base: position 5,812,420 of record NC_089776.1, read on the forward strand.
GCCTCAGCACCTCAACTACAACTGGCCAGACAACAAGTGATGTGAATAGGAGAGCTCCCGCAATCGCTCGCTCTACGTTGCCAGCCGAAGTATTCTTTGCTGCGACTGCCGTCACCTTCAAACCAAGTTGTTTTATTTTGAATTACGACAGGTATATGATGTACATTATTTGCATGAATCGCCGCTTTCACTTTTTCAAAATATTAGGTCAAACTATTCCCTCAATTATGCTTAACATTTGTTGGTGACCGCAATGCTTCAATTGGGCTTGCAAAAAATAAAATGCCGGGTAGCGGGCGATGGCGGTGTTGCTTACGCCAAACATCTTTTAATTCAGTGACGTCACGAGAGGACAAAATCACACCCATTCATCCTCACGTAATGGAATCAGGCTCACTGTCCGGCTAGAAATTGCATACATAGGTTAGGTAAATTCAAAGTATTCGTTTTCGCAGATAAACATTAACATGCATGTAAACCTGAACGCTGGGTATGATGCCCACATCCTCACTCTTGGGTCTAGTGCTGTGGAACGATGCATGGAATGCTCTCCCACTTGAGCGTATTTATTTCAGCGTATTTATTGTTGATGTCAACATATACCAGGATTCCACTAATCTCATGAACTATCTGGTAAGCCCGCCGTCCCGCCACTCTCTCTCTCTCTCTCTCTCTCTCTCTCTCTCTCTCTCTCTCTATGAGAGAGAGAGCAAGATTTTCCCAACATTCATATCATTATCGAAATCCCAATGAAGAATTTATTATGACTACTGACAAACTATCCTACGGATTAAAAGTTTCATGGGTTTCAAGGAACCGGCTAGACCACAGGTCTACCCCAAAGCCAAATCAAAGTCCTTCAAAGAACATCGTGTACCCCATACAAAAATGGGAATAAAAGCACGTTAAAAGAAGAAGAGAAGATACAGCCCGCAAAACCGATTATGAAGAACTCTTCTGAATTTTTGTGGAGTCTAGCACGGTGGCTGGGATGACCAATTTGTTTTTTTATCTCTCTCTCTTATATATATATATATATATATATATATATATATATATATATATATATATATATATATATATATATATATATATATAAATGTATGTGTGTGTGTGTTCTAAGAAAGAACGAGATGTAGAATTTTTACGACCAAAGCAGGATTCGAACCTGCATTCGGTATATCAGAACGAGGTCATATTGATCCATATGACCTCCTGACCAAATAGATTCGGATGGATTTGGATCTTAGACTATATATATATATATATATATATATATATATATATATATATATATATATGAATTACCCAGCTTCCACTTCATTTCTTAGATCATTCAGTCTTGCTCTGTCAAACGGTAAGGTTGATGTTACTTAAAACGAATCCTGAACGGTTTACTGATTGTGACCTGGCTTAACTAAGTCAGCCATTGTCCTATTTATACTTTCACCATAAACAACTTATTGATTTACTTACTTCAGCGTATAAGTGATTAATGCCTTATTTTCACCAGTATTCCATTCCATCATGGTTATTCTTCGTTTTTCGGCTGGTCCTCTCAAGCTACTGGGGAAGAAGGCATTTTTTTTTTTTTTTTTTTTTTTGTCTTGCCCCCTAAATGCCGTCCCATGCCGTTCAGTATATCGGTTGTATCCGCACCCATGTTTCATGAAGTTCGTAGATGAGTCAAAGCCATTACTTCCCTCAGATTTCATCTTGCATAAATCGAGTTTTAGATAAAGCAATATCAAACGGGAATAATTTGCCCTTATTTTTTCCCCTTTGCAGAAGTTGCGATATGGAAATCTTGTGCCAGTATAGGTCTGTATGCCAGGACCAAGAGGTCAGAAACATGATTGTGCGTCTGAAGGGCTGTGACTGGGAATGGAATTGTGTTGGGTTCTTTGGACAAGACGAAGGTTTTCTTTGTCTCTCAGTGACAAGAATAGTCATGCGTCACCGGCCACTATTAGATCTGGCTTTCATTGAAAATCCTATGAGCTGCCCAAGGTGCAAATGACATCGCTGGCACAAGGTTTGTTCAGTAAAAAATAAGCATTTGAGATTCGTCAATCCTTCACATGGACTCAGAACAGCATTTTCGAGCTTGAATGCTTATAATTATAAACAGCTGTAAGAGAAAGCTAGAGTTGACAGGTTTAAGCAATGAAAAAACCGCATTTCTTCTTCCGACGTCTGCGACATCTAGGGCGTGATGACTATTGCTCTCCAGGTGCATGTGGAAGTGAGCCGACGCCTTAAATAGGTAGTCAACAGCTGCAGCTACTCAAAGGAACTAAAAACCCCGTTTATTCCAATAACCCCGCATTAAAGCGCAAGAAACTGGCTGTCAATTGCTTCCTCTCGCTCCTAGTCATTAGTTTCGGGAAATGAGACCTTCAGGAATGTCGTAGTATTACATTTTTTAGTCTTATGGCTTTTTTTCACAGTAGCTATTTTTGTTTCTTGTTCGACCTGTCAGACTATAGTAGAAGGAACTAATTTTCAAAAGTATTCATTAGATGTCAATAACTAGCTTTCTAAATTCCGAGGGCAAACCATTACAAAAGCGGTTGCTTAATGATGCAAGCACCTGTGCTGGCTCGGTCCAATGGCCACAAACATTTATTCCAGAAATTTTAAATCGGATGTGCTTCAAACACTTGTTTTGCTGCAGTGATCCTGATATATATATATATATATATATATATATATATATATATATATATATATATATATATATATATATATATTATAGATATATATATATATATATATATATATATATATTATATTTTACAAGCCAGGTTGAGGTAAATCTTGAATTAAATGCATCACTGATGGAAATACATATCAATTAGTTATGATGAGATGATTTCACTGAAGTACAAAATATGAGTCATGATGTGAATGCCTGGAAGTATAGTATGCTGAGTACGCTTAAGGATTTGAAATGCTATTATTAAGAAAAATTACTGAGATTTAAAGGATAAAAAATTAAAATATTTACCGTGCGGCGAGATTGGGTCCAACTCGTTTAACAAACAGTTCATTTACTCTCCGTTGTTCTCCCTTGTTGCACCTTGTTCGCGCACTGTCTACTCTTGTTCCTTTATCTGCCTTCGTCATTCTTTTCCTGATCGAGTTCCTTGCTTTCATGTTTTTACGTGTTAAGAACATGATCGTCTTAAGGGTAATGAAGTGAAAGATTTTTTTTTACATTTAATGCGCCTAAGTGGCACGAAAAAAAAAATACTGACCTGAAACTCAAAATGGAAACAAAGACCATTGACGTACGATGAAAATCATTTCCGAAACCTCAGTAGCTGCGACTTCGTATGCTTATATACGTTTCAGCAGTAAAATATTTAGATGTAATAACAATGCAAAATTTCCATCATTAACTCCTTCCTTTTCAGTTTATTTTTTTTTATCTATGTAAAAATATTAAGCATTTTTTTCAGTTCTGTATAAAATAACATGTAGTCCACAATTTTTGTTGAAAAATTATTCAAGCTTAGGAAGTTATAAAACTTTGAAATATGTCATGTTTACATTCCTGAGTTAACTCGCAGTCATAGATTACACTAGTTGACTGTATTTTTAAATTGTGCAATATTATAAACAATTACTTCGGATGTTAGAAAGGTAAAAATAAGACAATAAAATTTAGATTCTTGCAACGTTCAAAATTAAGTATTTTTTCCATGATTTGAAAGTTATGAACTTAGAATTTCGCAGGCGCAGCATCTGACATTGGAAGGTCGTGAAGTTAACACGACACACCTCCATTGATTAACAAAATTGCATGCTAAACGCTTCCGACGGGAGAGGAAATATAGAAAACAGGAATTCGTCAAAGAATGAGTAAAGTAAGGAAGATAGAAATAAGTAGGAATGTTTTACGAGCGTGGACGAGTATTTTTGTAATTGTAAGAGGAATACTTGGTAGTTAATGACGAAAATGCTCCTGATAATCTTCACGTTCTTGTTCTTGTGAATATCGGAAATGTCCATCGTTATCGGTATCTCCGACCTGATTTTTTTTTTTTTTCGTTTTAAATACCCTCCAAGAGTACCCATGTGCAAAATACGCTAAGAGGCGTAAAGTGTGTCTGCCTTTTAAGGTTCCCCTCCACCCTTGAACCCTGATAATCGTAAAAAAATTTGCCAAAAATTATTTAATCAAGACAGGCTCATGAAATTTTCAGGCGTTATTACTACTATAATGACGCATATTCTCTGTGATTTTTATGATTCTACAGTGAAAATATATGATTTTATAAAGAAAAACGTGAAATTCAGCACCCCGAGAAATCAAGATTTTTTTTTGGTGCTGGCAAAAAACCATTGTTCTTAGAGAGAATTCGGTATGTGAGCATGCTTGTATATCCACCTGGAACGTGCATACAAAAAATTATCAAAATCGAACAGGAAATAAGTACATAACACGAAAAAAAAGGAGCACCACCTTTAGCGAAAACTCTGCTGACGAATCGATGGTTAGGCAGATAGAAAAATTTACCTAAATTCGATCCTTCTGTTTAGAAAGAAATCCTTCTGACAGTTTGTGGATATTATGTCACTTGACAGCCTAATACCTCTAAAAATCATATTATATAAGGCATAAAAGCTTAACACGCAAATAAATGACACCCATTTAAAAAAAAAAAAAAAAAAAATCGGAGAAATAGAGACTTTCCTCTGAAAATGGAAAAAGAAAAATTTTTATATCATAGTACCCCCAAAACTCATTCTTTCTTATGAGAGTAATCATAGAAAACGACTTCGACTTATTTTTGCGAGGTAGACCATACAACTCTCTTGTTTTCTTGCGTTTTTCTTCTTTTTTCCCTATTATTGCTTGTGGGGGGCGGGTGTTGGGGCGAGTTGGGTGACTTTTTTTTCTTTTTTTCCTTTTCTAAATATGCTAAATAACCATTTGAGCATAACCAATCGCATAATTCTCCGATAGCCAGCAACCAAGTATGAGGGGGGTTGTGGTTGACGGCCATGGGGAGGGGTGGCCTTTATAGAGGCGGAAGACGAATTCCACATGTATTATGATTTACTAAGAGATATTATTACTATTGTGAGTTAGTAACATGGTAAATAACCATTTGAGCATAAAAAAATCACTATTTTCCGATAGCCAGTAACTGAGTGTTGGGGGCGTTGACGATCATGGGGCCAGTATAGGGGCGGGAGACGAATTCCACATGTACCACGGCATTCTGCTAGGCCAAAGGAAGACTTTTAGCAAAAAAAAAAAAAAAAAAATTTGCCAAAATCACTTCTTCAAGGGTGAAGCCCAAAAGTGAGAAATATCAAGAAGACTCGCTTGGAAGTTAACTATTGTTCATTCCACTACTACCATAAGTCCAAATTTTCCTTTAGTTGGTCAGTGATATTTCTGGTATCTGAGTTAGGAAAAATAGCCATGACAATTAGCCTCTGTTAATTCATCTCCACTGTGATTACCTGAAGTTTTCGTTAAGCGTAGTAATGTTTGTTCATCTTCCTTAGGCTGTATAATCAAAGCTATTCCCACCAAACTAACAATGTTTCCAACTTGTATAAACTCGAGTTTCTGTTACTGCATTTAGAAAGTTTTATCTAAATGTTTTCCGGTCTCATCCCCTTCTTTGCGTAAACTGCTTCTGTTCCCACTAATCTGGAAGAACTAATTTCAATTTCATCGTATGTCCCAGTACCGCACTATCAACTGTTAACATCTTCTAAAGAGTAACTTTTATTACCTGTAGAACTGTCATTTCTGTGTTACTTTATTAACAAAGAAGCTCCTTGCATTCGAGCAAATTCTCTGTCTTAGTCCTACATAAAACCATTAAATAATCTTTATGCAAAAGCTGAAAGGCCTGTCAATCCAGCGTCCCTATCTATCGCAGGGAAATAGGTACATTGTGGGACCTAAACTCTCAAAAGGAAAACAATAGATGTGCTTAACGGCGTCGGTGCAAGTGGAAGCTGACTTTCGTCTGTTGCGAGTTTTTCGTCCTGGGGCGGCTCAAGGGCCAAAACATAGTAAATTTTTTAAGTAATTTGTATTTTTCCTAACATACAACCTTGAGTTCTTTACATAGGATTTAGCTTGCTAACGCAAGCTGGAACGGCTGTTTAACTTTCACACAAGGTCGTTAACTACCGATGGTAGGGAGGAAGCCCAGCTTTCTCGTCAGTCTGCACTCCACTCTGCCTTTCGGCCCAGGTACCAGAATGAGTTTGTATGTTAGGAGAATTACAAATTACTTTAAAAATACAAACCCTCTTTCTTTACATAGGAAACTTACCCATTGGTGGAGGGAAACTGGGTAAAACTTTGAACTGACTGGTATTTCTTCCCATCCAGGAGTACCTTCCTGGTCTGGTAGAACTGAGGAAGGAATCCCACACCTTTTGCTTGTTGAACATATGGGATGTTGCAACCACTAGACTACTGGGCTTCAAGTGATGAGTTTGTCATTATCTCAATAAAGGTTTGGATGAACCCAAAGTGTTGGAGACAATACAACTTGCTAACAAAACCAATGGGTTTGTTCTATTGTCACTCCCTCTCTCCCATTGTCTAGAGAGAAGGGGGGACATGCATCTAAACAATATACTAAAAGATGAAAGACAGAGTCCACTGTCGTGGTCAAGACTGTTCGAAGCTTCTCAAAAGCATGGAGATTTCCCACGAGGACGAGAGACCTACCCCCCCTTCAACCGAAGGACTTGGGTATGGGCAGCTCTACAGCCCTTAATGGCCAAAACTAAGAGAGGCTTCTCTCGGCAAAGAAAGACGAGAAAGTCTGCTACCTGCTGAAGAGAAGCACTGACTGGAGAGATATCCTATTGACGACATCTCCTTCACTGTGCGTCGAGAAAACCCTCTCGCTCGCCGGAGACACTGGATAGTCTCCAGGCTTGAAGTGCCAGCACTTCCACTTCCTGGTGATACCTCTAGACGTGTGGTTAGCACAGCAGGTTGTGCCACAGGATAGCAGAGCTAGCAGGTCTGGGTACCTCTCGGCATGTGGCCACTCAGGATCCATCAGCCTGAGATTCAGGGTGATCATGAATCATGACCCTGTTGATTACCTGACAAATTAAGACAGAACAGAGGGAGGATGTATGCCTCTAGGTTGTCCCATGGGTACTGGAATGCATCCTCCATCACTGCTATGAGTCCAGTACAATTGAGCAAAACACTGGTAACTTTCTGTTGTACCAGGTTGCAAACAGATCTGTGATCAGAAGACCCCAAAGATTGAGTAACCTTTCCACAATGTCTTGGTGTAGGGACCATTCCGCCCCTATCACCTGACTCTGGCGACTGAGCTCGTATCCCACTACATTCTGGGCCCCTGAAATGTACCTGGCTGACAGCTCTACCGAGTGCACTATCACCCACTTGTGCACCTGCACTGCCAACTCATGTAGCTGGAAGAAAACTACCCCTCCCAGCTTGTTGACGTATGTCACCACTGTGGTGTAGTCGCTCATCAGCACCACAGGGTACCCCATCACTTGGTCCTGAAACTCTTGATGAGCTAAAAAAGCTGCCTTGAGTTCCAGGACACATGTGGAGGTGTTTATCATTCTGGTCCCACACACCCAAACTAACAACTCTTCCAGATGTGCACCCCATCCCTCAATCAATGCATATGAAAACAGAGGCACCTCATGAGGAGAAGCGCCCAACAGCACTCCAATTAAGAGATTCCTGTTGTCTAACCACCAAGCTAGATTTTTCCTCACCTTTTCAGAGAGAGGAATAGGAATGAAACAAGGGTCCATCGCTGGGGACCAGAACTCATTCATCCCCCACTGAAGGGGACATAGGTAAAGCTGCCCATGAGGTACCAACTTCCCCAAAGACAACAGGTGACCCAGAATGACCTGCCACTGCCAAGCCAGTTGTTCCTGTTGAGACAGGAACTTCCGTGCTGCCTCTCTCAACCTGCTGATAAGCGAGTCAGAGGGAAAGGCTCTTACTGCTGCCGTATCTATCAGCATGCCCAGATGCTACCCTCTGCTTGGGCTTGAGATCTGACTTCTCGAAGCTGACCACCACTCCCAGGTCATGACAAAACTCGAGATGATCTCTGCCCTGAGGCAACTGCGGCAGTGACCTCGCCAGGACCAGCCATTTGTCCAGGTACCTCAAAAGACATATCCCATGCAAATGGACCAAAGCTGAGATCAGTGTGAACATGCATGTGAACACTTGGGGTTTAATTGAGACCCTGAAACAATGCCCTGAACTGGAACACCATCCCCCCGAGGGTAAAGTGGAGGTACTTGCGAGGAGACAGATGGATGAGTATTTGAAAATACACATCGTTCAAGTCCACCGAAAGCAATGCGAGTGAGAGAGCCCCTCTGCACAGAGTCACTCCAGTGACAGACCGGGACACAGACAAGTCAGGTCTGGGTCAACCTGTTTGGTCAGCAGTAGCCTCTCCGAGGGAATGTAGTATTTCTTCTGTCAAGCTAGAGGTGGAGGAAGTGTTCTGCTAGAGTGGCTGGAATAAAGAGAGCTCCCTTGCCAGAAACGAGGACCAGTACCAGTGCACCAGACATTGGTTGCTGCACTTGGCAGCGGGAGCAGCAGTACTCATAGTACTGCTAGCAAGAGACACATAGCCCGTTGTGCGATAGAGGGCAGGCCACCATATGCTCTACAAGACTTCCTCCATTTGCTAATTGACAGCACTCGACGACAATGACTTCCTTCCCCTCTTCTTCGACTTCCTCTTCTTGCTAAATGTGGCTTTAGACAGCAACATGTGGAAGAAGACATCACCCAATGACAAAGTTGATGGCAGCACTTGGGGGCACATCACCTAAGGAATATGTGGAGTTACCAAGAATGAGGTGGTCACCCTTGAGCCAGTGGATACCGCAACAATAGAAGTTGTCACTGTTATGGTTGAAGCAATAACAGGAAGCCCTTGCACAGACTTAAAGTGATCAGTGAGACAAATCACACTTGGCACCCCCGAGCGTCCTAAAGAGGGCTAGAGCTCCCCAAGTCCCTCGGGTCCCACAGCACCTGCAAAGGTCGGGTTAGGTGAGGCAGTTTTCCCATGCTCCCACAATGCATGTCAACCCGAGGACAACTCCAAGTGAAGCGAAACTGCTGGAGAGGAACAGGGCTGCTTGTCTTCCCCCTCCCCTCTGGCAGCTCTCTACCGACAGCAGTAGGAGTCGGCAAACGGAAAACCACTACCTTAGAAGTGGTAACAGCAAGTGGAAGTTTGGCTGGGGTCAGGAAGAAACTAAAAAGAATTTTTGGTGTCACTGGTGGAGTATTGCATTTCGATGACACTGGAGAAACTTTCTTCTCTCTCTTCTTCTTCCCAGCAAACTTCACCCACTGTTTAGAAGGCCAAACTCGGCACTCTTAACAAGGGCTTGATTGATTACAATAATATGGCATGACAAATACAAGGAATGAGGATCCACCTCAGCATAGGAGAGGGACTGTTTACAGGGCCTGTCCTTCCTTAGGCAGCACCTAGGGGTTAGTAGTTTCCTCTCCAAAGGTGGCTTTTGTGAATGAGGGGTTTGCATTCTTTATTAATTCAAACACAAAATAATAAAAAAGCAAGCAAACAGAAAAAAAGCATGAAAGCAAACAGCAGTCGGGCAGAGAGCGCAGATGTTTTCACTCGACAGAGGCCAAAAGCAAAGTGGGGTGCAGGCTTCCCCCCTACCGTCGGTAATTAACAACCTTGCCTGAAAGTTAAAGGTTATTCCAGCTTGTGTTCACAAGCTAAATCCTACGGAAAGACAGAAGGCTTGTATTTGTGTAGGAACAAAAGGTTGATATAAGAAGAGGTTGCTCGGACAAGGACAGCCTCTGCGTAGCCGCAACAATCAAGCTGCTCCACCCTGCATTCAACATTTTAACGTATTATAGATAGCCAAGATTCATTATTTTGTCTGTCTCGCTCATATATATTGATATGTTTTAGGCTGAATGCAATGGAGACTTACATAAAAAACTGACTATATCTGACTCTTAGGCCGAGTTCAGTAAAACATGCGCAAAGGTGTTGGCTGAAGGGCTACTTCCAAGGGGGGAATTTCAGATAAACACTTAAGGTTTCACTGACATGAGTATATTTACATTAAATGCATTATGAGGTTCAAGAGAAATGTCAAATGAGAGACTGATTCTTTATTATTCTCGACAGGTGTTTATAAAACAAAAGTGGTCAGAAAGGTAGCAGGCGACCTGAGGCCCCCTGCTGCGTCCATACAGAATTTTTGTTTTCTGACAAGCATAAAAATATGTACAATATTCGTTACATGGCATATAAAGATAGATATACATATCGGCAGCAAGGCCGTACAATGATGCATTAGATGAGGTACATAAAGAATCTGAAATAAAGACAGGTAATATACATGATGTGATTAATGTACATCTGAAGGGAGAAACACAAGAAAGGAGAGGCGATTTGTCGCCCTTGCAGTGTATCAAAAGAAGAATGAAGCATAAACTAGGACAGATAAACAGAATCCTGTCATTCCAGAGGAATAACAAACGACTGGAGTATTTTCACTGACGAGACTCATAAGGCCCACTTCAAACAGCACCGCAGAGGTGAGGGAGCAGGGGTTATACCACTGTGCACACAAGATGATGGTCAGATCCACAGCAGGTAACTCCTATCTGTAATCGGGAATACACATGGTACATAAGTGCGCAGTGGAGGGTAAAGTTAAGGGACCTCACTGCAAAAGAAAACCGTAGGCTCAGGAACGGCCACATGGGATTGCAAAGGGCAGCTCAAGGAGCAAAGTGGAGGACCAAGTGTCCTGGAATAGTTCCAACGTCTTCTGAGGGTGGTCAGGTCTTCTTCACTCGTCCTTTTAAGCCCTCGTAAGGATTACGTCATTGTTCATTCCAGGCGGCACTAGTGTCATTCGCTTGGAGTCCCATTTTCTATACGGTCTGCATGCAGAGCATGCGGGTCATTTGGCCAGGTGTTCAAGATGGCGCCAAGCACATGGTCAGTTGCTAGGTGCAGGCACCACTTTCTCTCTTGGCCTTCTAGGTTCAATAAAGAAAATATTCAACTGTCGCGGCGAAGTGGAAGAATTTCAGCAGGGTTATAGGGATGGATGGCTGCATGTGGCCCAGGGGAGCTGATTCCCATCGATGAGCTTTTAACTGGACAGCAATTTGTAGAAATTCTTGATGAAATCCTGATCCCATCGGTGAGGAAACTTCTACTACCAGATCATTTGCCAGTTTACTTTGTAATGGTCAACTCTTCTGTTCATAACTCAAAAGTGGTCAGTAAATGGTATGCTGAACAGAACAATATCATATATACAGACTGGTCTGCGAAATCTCCTGACCTCAATCCGATTGAAAATCTTTGGGGACAAATTGTAAGGGAATGGGATACTGGGGCAATAAAAACCAAACCTGCGCTGATCAAACACTGCCTGACAGTGTGGGAGTCATTAAGACCACCGAAAAGATGGGTGAGTAATTATTGTCAAACTCTGGTAGATTCAATGCCAAATAGGCTAAAAGCTATGACTGAATGATGGAGGTCATACTAAACATTAGCCTTAGTTTTTCTTATTTATATTTATGTTATAGGCTACAACTTAACTCATTATTCAGATAATGCATAGTGCATCTTTATAAAAAAGGAAATTTATTTACTGTTATACCAAAGGAATATTATTTTATATTATACAAAGAAATATATATTTACTATTACTTTTTATTCACTTCCATAATGTGTGAAACACAGAAGGAAAATAAAATTATTCAATGAACTGTTGTTAACTGTGAGAGAGACTATTTTTTATGCTTCATATTTCCATTTTCGTCTTACATGAGTGAACTGATTATTATAATTTATATTACTTTCTTAGGACATTTCACGTTTCATATTTCAATAAAATTTTCAAGTGAATTATTGTGTTTTTATTCCTTTTATCCTTTATGATTCAGTTAAAAAACAAGAGACTTGCATCAATACTTATTATATGCAAGATAAGTAGGCATTAAGTCTAACAATGAACAACTTCATACAAACAGATGTTTCTGACCAATAGACCTAGTAATGAGATTTAATTCTTAATGAGAGCTTGAAAATTGAAACCATACATAAATGATAAAGCAAAGGCTTTGCTTTTTATTTTATAATTTTTACCTTTTAACTTTCTCTCAAGTAAAAACATATCAGAGCCCGAAATTACAAGTAAACCACTACAATGATTTGAAAGATAATGTGTCCCTTTAAATCAGTCACTTCTCAGCAACTCTGCTGCCTACGGCACCCTCCCCATGCTGTAGTTGCCAGATGTTGCTTTCTAGGTAAACAATTTACCCGAAAATCTAGATTGAGAGTTTCGAGACTTTTGAATGTGACTGTACATATTGTCATCAGTGTCTTTGTTATAGTAGATAATGCCATAGTGCATCTGCCCAGCAGTAAAGCTTTATTGCTGAAATATCTATATCTACTGGGATAGTTATTGTATTATTTTCTATATAATTGTAAATAGCTGTGATTGTAAAAAAAATGGCAAAAGAATAACTATCGTACCATAATTATATTAAACAATGTTGGATGTGGTGTAAATAATAGTGTACAACGTTCTACATTACTGTTGTATATATATAATATATAATTTTAATGAAATATTGCAGTTTTTCAATAATAGTTAAAAAAGCCAAGAATGCTGAATGCATCTCAGAAAGTAGTGATATAAAATAAATTGCATTTAAGTAAGAGTTGAAGGTTTGACCCATTTTTGTAGACATAATTGTGACAGGATTAAGCTGTCAGCCGAGGAGGTTGACTGCCACAACATGGTGTCATATGAAATGCCTACGTAGCTGTTTAAATAAATGTCACTGATATTGCACACGTGCATATTTTCATTAATACTGCAGCGTGTGTTGAAAGAGAGCAACAGTATTTCGGCTGTGAATGCTCTTTAGGCCAGGAAAATGCAGTATGAATGATGGCGAGGCTGCCAGACTGGCCCTGTCATGCATTCAAATATTGTCTATTCCATACTCAAGTACAGTAAAGTAATGCATGTTTGTCCTTTCAACCCATCTTAACATCAAAAATATGTATACTGTATCAATTGACTCTGCTGTCTACAGTGCTCTAAGCAGAGCCTGTATATATTAGCTTTGCTCTAAGCTAATAGTTAGGCGCCATGGCCGTTTAGAGCACTGTGCACCTTCCCTTAAATGTAAACAAACATGGCGTCCTGTTATAATCCAATGGGAAGCCTTGAAGTGATGCGGCTCGTATGTATAGGCTCTGTTATTAGTTCACAATGAATGCAGAGGCGGAGAACAAGCTAATGAATATCAGGCTGCATAACACCTTCCTAAGAGGGTTAGAGAATTTACAAGGCCTTCTATGGGGGCCAGAGGATCACTCGTATTTTGTTACGGCCTTCAGTGCTTAACCAAATTGTCACTCATTCCCTGCTTCTTCAGCTCAAGGTCTAAAGAAAAGGAAGGTCAACCCACGGCAGGTAAATTGGGGGTGAGCCACGCCTGTTGGTGAGGATAAATTGTGACGTTAGAACGGACTGTTGTGTCAGCAGGTAGCCTATCCTTAGACTCAAAATTTTTTTATTTTTTGGACTAAATTGCAAACACAGTTGAGATGTATATACATAAATAGTGCTGCCATAGCTGTTAGTGAGTTTGTCACTGAGAGAATAAAACTTTCTGTGAAATTTAACATGGGTTATAGGAAAATGGTGTCGACAAAAATCCACTGCAGGATTTTTGCCAACATGAAACTCCCATCTAGCCGTTTTAACAATCGTTCCAATATGTGTTCATGAAAGTTGCAATCGCACGTGCTGAAGACACGTCGGGTCAAGCTGATGTGGAGGTGCATGGAGGTTCTGACTCGAAAATTACTGATGTCATTTCATTTGTAACATGTTCTTGATTTCTGTAAAGTGCACAGTAGGTTGTGCTTTTATTTACAAGAGGTTTGCACTAGAGAAACTCAAATGAGGAGTTTTCTTTGTAAATCTAGAATCTTGGAACATTTTGGAACTGGGCGTATAGAAACTGCTGCGCAGCGGTCCGTGCTTACTTTTCTCCAAAAATCCAAACGAGCAAGAACTGCAGCAGGTGTGTGTCCGACCCAGAAAGCCGGTTGATGGCCGAATCTGTGTAGAATGACTGAGTCCAGCACAGTCAATTCTATCGTTTCTGATCGAGGCCATCTGCTATTTTGCAAGGACATGTAGCATGTCCAAAGATACAGCAGTATACAATCACTTGTATGAGTCTCGGTTCAAGTAAGTTTGTTGAATTTTAGTCAGTTTTTTCTGTATTGTCAAGCAACCCATGCATGGTCCAGAATTCTTCCCTAGTGAGTAAAGTTACTTTAGTAGTCATTGGTAGCAAAGCTTACCTTGTGAAGTGTAAAGTTAAACACTGAGTACCTCAGTGCAATCCCTTTTTTCTGTAAGTTCAGTTCATGTGCTCTTGAGGATCATGTGGTCCTCAACGTTGTTAACCCAGCTATAGCCAGTGTAAGTGCAAGTTGGTTGTGTCATTTTTGACGTGCATAGCTCGGATAGATTTGTCTTGCTGGAGTTTATTTTTTTGTAATAGAATTTAAAAATTTCCTCGTGCTTACACGGCTGCCACCTGTTCGTGCTGGTTCAGTGTCAGTGTCTTTTGTAGACTTGTATCAGGCCCAGAACATCGGGCAAAGTATCAGTATTACTTGCCTTAACTGTCGAGAAAATTCTCGACATTTTGGTCCTTCGACGGCGGATACAAAGACACCAAGCCAGGACACACATGGTTAGGCTATGCCATTCACAGTAACGTTAATTGCAGAATTCTGGACACGTAGCTTACGAATGATTTTGTTGCCGCAATGATTTGGCAGTGATTAAGCTCAATCCCTAACTGAACATTTTTTTTTTCTTTTTTACTAAAATTTCATTACAAATATCAGTTAATTTTTTTACAAAATTTTCATAACAATTATATCGACAATATAACATAATAAGAAAGATTTTTGAAATGGACTATATTTCGTAATTTCAAATATTATTACAAATAACCTTAATTTAATATGCACAAATTTTCATAAAAATTCAACAATATAATATAATAGGAAAATTTTGGAATGGAAGTGCATTAATTTCATGAATTCAAATATTATTCACGTATTTACTTGTGAAATGTTTTTCAAGTTCATATGCATTTGATAATACCCATTTTGTGCACTTTATTTTACATTTTAATATTGAAATTATTTGACTTGGTAACACCTCGTTTCTACTATACCACATACAATTTACATACTCAATAATAAGTATACTTAATGTATTTTTCTTCTTCTTTTCTTTATAATCGAAATCCAACATCAATACTTTTTATTGGATACTGAACTTTTATATCACATACCTCTTCAATCAAATTCTGGAACCACTTCCAAATTTTTTAACATATTTACAAAAATAAACAACATGTAGATGATTTTCATTTTCCGTACATTTATTGCAGAAATTATTATCAGCAATATTCAATATCTTTAGTCTTTCCTTAGTAGCCAAGGATTCATACAAAAATCTATACATAATACTTCTTTGATAGAGTCAACAAATTTGCACGAAAGGTTACTCCATATATCACCCCAATTATGCAAAGGGTACCTCTCAATTACAATGGGCTTATGGGTTGGCATCAAATACTGATAAATATTCTTACTTTTGATATGTGGAAATTTAGGCATTCTCAATAATTTCCTTATATTACCAATAATTATATTATAATAGGGAGTAGCAACATAAGACACATTAGGGCAATCCTCTACAACCCACAACAAATTTATTCTAATACACGTGTAATATAAGGCTAACTCTCGTCCATAACTGTCACATAACATAATATTCAAGAACGTACTTGTTAAAATAGCTGCTGCTTTATAAAACACATTAATAACCCCAATACCACCTTCTGTTTACTGGTGACCTCCAGTACGAGTTGCTTGGTCCCCAGCTATTGCGTTAATGGAAAGAGAAACCCACAAGATTCCTGTGTATCTTGTTTACTTGTAACAGATTTGCGACGCCCAGGCGTGTAACTATTAAACGTGCACAGTAAGTTAATTGTTAACTTAACGTAAATTAACGTATAGATGGAGGCTAAAGTAAAAGCCATTATTACTCTCCTTCTCATTACCAGAAAGAAGCCAACCAAGAACTGCAACATGAGATCTTGACGAACAAACCGATATTTTTAGGTCTGGGGTCAAGTTAGGAGTAGTCACTAAGGGTGACTTGTGCAATACACTCAGTGATGCTGGAGCTACTAAAATCACCCTTCAGGCGAAAGTCTCACAACTTTCCCAGACTTATCAACTGCCTCAAGGTAAATTAAAGGAGATTAAATTGCCTGTTTTTAAAGGGGATATGAGAGAATATGCAACATTCAAACACCTTTTCAGTGTTTATGTGCACAACCGTTCGGGACTGAACCCAACTGCAAAATTCACACACCTGCTTAGCTTGCTAGGAGAAGAGCCACTAAAGTTGGTAAAGTCATTGAGAGTCACAGCAAAGAACTATGAAGTAGCGTTCCAACTGCTAGACAAGTTACATGGTATTTCGCAACAGACGTTAACTCTGTTATTCAATTGCCTAGGGGATTTGCCTATCCCTACCTTTGAGTATGAAAGCCTCAAGAAGTTCGCACCGAACTTAATATTGTGTTAGATCAAACTGACAGACTTAGTCCCGTATCAGGCGGGGAAGGGATCGTACTTGACTTAGTAAACAAGAAACTTGCTGGAGGGCGAGTCTATCTGCAAGTTGTCAACTTTTTTGTGTAAGTCAGATTATTCCATAACTGAGTTGTGTGATGCTCTAGACTCACATTCGTACTTTGAGCGATGTTGCGATAATGAAACCGTCCTCTGACTCAGCAAAGCCTAAGACTGAACAGCCAGCAGTGATGCTCTCATCAAATCCTGCCCCCTTTTGTAGCAAAGGGCATTCCATGAATGATTGTCACAAATTTGTTAGTTAACATTCTACACATTTTTGATACTGTAACATTGCATACTTGATTTAATTTTCATTTGTTAAGATTTCCTTTTCAAATCTTGAGCAATTCTTAATAGTTTAAATTTTGCATAGTTAACGTAATTTCTTGATAAATTAAAGTTTTGTGAATTAATTTTGTTTAAGAATTAATTAAATCTTGTGTTGTGTTTCAAGCAATGGTAATTATTTTCAGATTGTGAATTCTAATTATAAATTTTGAAGTTAAAAATAAATTTTTGTTTTCAGAATTATTAAACACAGTGTTTCATTTGGTGACCACCAGTGAATAGGGTTATATATGTGTGCATAAGGCAAAGTGATAAACATGTTTTGTTCTCCCTTAGTTTTACTGAAGTGAATTAAGACCAGGGAAACAATTATAGTTGTTTGATGGAGTGATGCCCTTTTTATCTAGTATATTTTAATACCTCACACATAACTTGATAAAGTTAGTTTGATTTTTCAAGTGATAAGTAAGTTTTAAAGGGATCACTGTTGCCATTAGATTGTTCAGTCATAATTTTATTGTTATGAGGGTTCAGGTATCTGGCTGAAGTGAGGTAAATTTTTGGATTTTGTGATTAGTTGTGTGATAACCAGGTACTTGGTACACTTCGTGACAATATATATATATATATATATATATATATATATATATATATATATATATATATATATATATATATATATATATATATATATATATATATATATATATAATATATATACACAAATAATTATATATTCGGTCTATATATATACACACACACACAAATAATTCCCTTTCGGTCTATATGCAAAAGATTACACTGTGTCGTAATTAGAAGAAATGAAAACAGAAAATACGGGGCGGACACTCCATCTGAGTGCATAATCTGCCTTTACCGCTGAGGTTTTAGGTTTAAGTATGGCGGTTTCCTTATGGGTAAAATGACCAAAATGTTCTCACCTGCGAACGATATAGTCCGGGAGAAACCTTCCGTCACCCGCCTTGACATTTTGGTTTGACTATAGTACCTACAAGTTTAAGGTAGTAGTATTTGGTGTAACCTCGAGCCCCTACCTCTTACAGCAAGTATTACAGACTCATCTGCAGAGGGAGGGTAGAGAAGAGCTCTGAAAGCGTTTTTACGTTGATAATTTTCTCAAAACATATGATTATGTAGAAAACATGAAAGTCAAAGAATTTTGAAGCACTCTCACATGCCGTTCAGGGGATGGGTTAGTAACAATGTGCAATATGATAATAAAGCTCATGTAGAAGAACCAGTAGGAATTCCAATTGTTGGAATGATCTGGAATCGCGAATCCGACGCTTTATCATTTAACCATTCAAGAGAAAGGGGGTGCCCACCAAAACAAAGATCATGTCCTTAGTTGTCTGCAACTTTGACCCTTTAGGTCTTGTTTCCCCAATTGTTGTTATAAGTAAAACTTTTTTGCAAGTTCTGTGGAACGAGAAAGTGGGTTGGGACGATGTGCTACCCCTGAGAGAGCAGCAGAAGCGAGAGAAATACGCGCTGATTTTCAAGAGATAGATAACGTAAAATTCAAAAGGGGAGTAGTTTCAGAAAATTCAGAGTTACATGTGTTTTCCGATGCTTCCATGAAAGCCTATGACGCAGCAGTTTATGCTAGAAAAGTCATTGGGAAGACCTATCTTTTAACTGCCAAATTGAGAATTGTCCCTCATAAGAAACACACACTAAATCCCACGACTAGAGCTGATAGCTTTACTCGTCGGGGCCAGACTAGCCAAGTATCTCAGTCAAACCTTTAAATTCAGTAAACTAACAATCTGGGGAGATAGTAAAGTGGCAATTGCATGGGTTGGTAGCAAGTTTGAAAACAAAAGTACTTTCGTAGCCAATAGGGGGAGGGAGGTAGCCTATCCTTTATCCTACAGGAGTGCGGATTCGAGTTGTAGTATGTCTCAACCAAGGAGAATCCCGTGGGGCAGGTCTCAAACAATCGCATGAGAAATCCTTGTGGGCAAGAGGTCCAGCCATGTTACACACCCCAGGACCCCTAGCAGCAACTGAAGACCCACGAGACGATGCATCCTCGTCAGTAGTAATGTCTGCGCTACGAGAGTTGCAGAGAACTTCAAGCAGCACCTCCTGCTCCGTTACTTCACTTTTGAGAAAGCATATCCAACTACAGCTCCCTTTACAGCATCATGCATCATGTTTGTAACTTCTTGAAGATTAGAGATAATCCATTGGCCAAGCTAGTTTAAGTTGAACAACGCCATCATCGGGCCACTTTGTGTAGATATTTAGAGAAAGGTGGAGAAGCTTTTCATGAAATAGTCAATTTTGCAAGACAATTAAATTTAGTATTAATTGATAATGTAATATATTCCAGATATAGATTGAAACACTCTAGTACCAAGAAGAATGACTTGATATTGTTTCCCCCTAAGGGAAAGCTTGTAGTGCTATACCTTAAACATATTCACAACACAATTCAGCACTGTGGCGTCAATACAGGCAAGAGTGTTGGACACCAGCGGTGAGAGTGCTAGCCAAAAGAGATGTCAGTAGCTGTTTAGACTGTAAAAGGACGCTCAGGGCTCTATTGTCGCGACCTTCTCAACCCCAGCTACCGAGCCCTCGAGTGACTGACGATAGCATTTCTCCACGTAGGACTTGATCACAAAGGTCTGATCAACCTTTAGGAGGGCCATGCGTAGGCTACATCCTCCTAATTACATGTCTCAGCACTCGTGCCGTTTACCTGGATCTGGTAACGAACCTCAGTGCTGACACCTTCATCCTGTGCCTTCGTAGATTTGCTGCCTGTCACGGTGCCCCAGCAGTTACTTATTCTGGTAATCATGCAACCTTCAAGTCTGCAAGCAATTTGTTAGCTGATCTATGGGACAAGGAT
The DNA here is from genome assembly GCF_040412425.1 of Macrobrachium rosenbergii. Lineage (NCBI taxonomy): Eukaryota > Metazoa > Arthropoda > Malacostraca > Decapoda > Palaemonidae > Macrobrachium > Macrobrachium rosenbergii. The sequence goes on from NC_089776.1 coordinate 5,832,403, forward strand.
GTGACTCAGTCGTGTTTAAGAGGAAGAGGAATACGCTGGAACTTCCAGACTCCACGTTTGCCTTGGAAGGGCGGAATGTATGAACGACTAATAGGGGTGACGAAACGTGCCCTGGTAGTCCACTCAATAGAGCCTTATTTAATGAGGAACAATCAAGAACACTAGTTAAAGAGGCGGAGTGTGTCGTTAACAACCGTTCTCTTATTGCAGTGATGCCCGAGAGGATTAAGTCCTCAGTCAGTCACATCTCCTACGAGGTAGGACTATCCATTTGCCGCACCGAACGAGAGTATGCTTGATACTTCCACCACCAAGAAGATTCGAGCTGAATACTTCAAATTGGTTGACGCTCTGTGTGCCTTTATGTTACGTTGGAGCACCGAGTATTTACAGGCTCTACGCCTCGTACGCCGAATCCAATCGGAAACGATGACGTCGTCTTAGTAAAAAAGATCGATCGACGTCGTAAATTCTTGCCTCTTGGAAGAATTATACAACTCTGCCCCAGAGAGGATGATGTCGTTAGTTCAGCAAAGGTTTTGTGTGAAGGTAAAAAATGTCTCGTGCCGATCGAACACATTATCATGTTAGAGGTGAATGACCAACATGAAGAGAGTAACTGTGATGTGTCAAGTTAAGTGACTATCGAGGACGAACTCATAAATGTTGAAAGAAATATCGATCGTACTGTGAACGATAGTAATATGGGTAATTCTAAGTATTAGCTCCGCGCCTGTTTTTACCTTGGAAACTGGTTTTTCTACACTTTTAGGGCTTCTGTTACTAGCGGTGCATTTGTTTGTTGTCGGCCAAATGGAATGTCCCTTCGCCATGTTTAGTACTGGCCCAGGGGCGGGGCGGTTACCCATACGTTAACAAGTCATTGCACTTGCCGGACGGGATAAGAACAGTTCCAAACAGACGTAGCCGTGCTCTGTCTTGTGAAGATCGCGTATGGAAACCCCTTGTTGGATGGACTTCAGGGGTTAATTACAGGTTAATTACATTCGTGCGACAAAAAACTGAAAATAAATCCATAATTAGCAACCAAAAAAATGTAGAAAAGGTCAAGTAAGAAGGAAATCGCCCCCGTGAAGCTACTTCTTAGATCTACCGTAATATGTAGTGGTGAATATTGACAATCGTGAACTAATTGATCATGAGTTAGAGGCAATAGGTGGTGAAAGTAGCCATAAACAGAATGATGTGAATGTTGACAGAGTTAGGGGTAGACCCTAAAGGAAAACTGCTCTCGCACAATGAGAGAAAATGAAATATTGGCTCCGAGAGGGTAAACTATAGAAGTTTTGAGCGTTGTGTATAAACATTGTTCCTTGAGGAGGAACGAAATGGAACTCTGAAAAGGTCCAGGGACCATTATAGTTAGAAAATTTTATAGTTTGCGTGCTACCGAGAGACAGGAGCACCGTTGTGCGATTCATTCGTTCCTGTTGTTCTTATGTAATGTGTTGAAAGATTGTAAGGCAAGGAATAGTGTCCAATACTGATTGTATTGCGTGTGAGGTTCAAGAGAAATGTCAAAAGAGAGACTGATTCTTTATTATTCTCGACAGGTGTTTATAAGACAAAAAGCGGACGGAGAGGTAGCGGGCGACCCAAGGACCCCCGCTGCGTCCATACAAGATTTGTGTTTTCTGGCAAGCATAAAAATACGTACAACATTCGTTACATGGCATATAAAAGGTAGATATACATGTCGGCAGGAAGGCCGGGCAATGATACATAAGATGAGGTACACAAAGAATATGAAATAAAGACAGGTAAAATACATGACGTGATTAATATACATCTGAAAGAAAAACCACAAGGAAGGAGAGGCGCGATTTGTCGCCCTTACATGCGAGCCAGCTGCAATTGTGAGGCCTCCAGTCTGCATCTGGGCTGTAAATCAGAACCAAACGTTATCCAATTCAGACGTCATTCTTTAATCTTGCTGTCTTGTTTGTCAGCTCCGCCTGGCTAGGAGGATATCGACAAAAATTTACTGCAGGATTTTTGCCAACATAAAACTCCCATTTAGTCGTTTTAATAACCGTTTTGTAATGATGGAAATTCTTCTCTTGAATTAATGACAATACCCTTCGTAATTGGTGGACTGGAAAAAAGAATTGGTTTTCATCTTATCAAGACGTTGAAGTAACCACTCGAAATTGAGATAGTCTATGATCGAGTGTGCGTGCGTAAGTGCGTAAGTTCGACTAAGTTGCGCAAATCAAATCGCACTGTTCAAGACTTGTACGACCACTTGAGAAGGAAAAGTAATGTAGCTCCCCGTATTTTCATTTGAAATGCCATATTTCTCCCTTGTAAAAGGTATGCACTTATCTTAGTTTATATTGTACACGTTACCATAACACTCAATAGTGTTCTTTTGTATTTTTACCTTAATGTATCAGCAAATTACCAAGAGTTGTCATGGTAATGTTACGTAAGTTGCACCTTGTTAAGATGAGCTTGCATGTGGTTGCAATGCCACCAACCGTAGGCTAAGATGTGCGATATTCTTCCATAAATTTATGAATACAGTATGTCAATTCTTGAGTTAAATTCCACCTGTTATGCATGTAAAGCTAGGCTAACTGTGTAATGCAATAATTAAGCTAGACATGAGTACAGTATATCCTAGGCTAAGGACTGCATGCTGTCTGGCACAAGATTGCTGTCATAAATGAACTTTTCGTATTACAGGGAACCAGTATAGGAATAAGTATAAGATCCAGTGTAAGAACCTGTATAGGAACCAGTTCTAACAGTTATGGAAGGAACACTAGGAATAAGTTGTTTACACCATGTATCCTCCTACTAAGAAACATTAAACAAACCGCGGGAGTCAGCCTTTCCCTCAACCTAAACCAGAAATGAAGATTCGTCCTTCTACGACGTCAAGTACCAGTTCAAGCTAAGAGTAGGCCTGGGTTTATTAACCTAGGCCGGTGTATCACACTTGTATTAGCCTATGCCCAGGATTGAATTGTTATGTGTAGGTTAGTCTGAGTTAATTGTCATAAAATGAATGGTAGCCTCAGGACAATTGATAGGCTATATCAAGCCACAAGTAGTAATAACCAAATTATTATTAAACAAATATTACAGTTTTAATATGCTTGTAAAAGTTGCAATCGTTCATGCGGAAGACACGTCGGATAGAGCTGGCGTGGAGGTTCTGACTCGAAAATTAATGTCATTTCATTTGTAACATGTTCTTGATTTCTGTAAAGAGCACAGTAGGTTGTACTTTTATTTTACAAGAGGTTTGCACTAGAGAAGCTCAGATGAGTTGTCCTTGTAAATCTAGAATCTCGGAACAATTTGGAACTGGACGTATACAAGCTGCTGCGCTGTGGTCCGTGCTAACTCTGTAATGATGGAAATCCTTGCTAAAATTGCTGTTCCCTTGACTAATCTCTTAAAGGAGAAAGAACCCTTTCCCCTTTCTGTGGACAAAAGGTTGTCAATCCAGCTTTGAGCAGATGAAACAAGCATTAATCACTGCTCCAGTACTAGTAAAGGCTCAGATGGCTAAACCTTTTGAATTATTCACTGATGCTAGTTTAGATCACGTAGGTGCGGTTTTGATGCAGAGACAAGATGATCAGTTAAAACCCATTGGATATTTCTCTAAGAAACTGAAGCCAGTTGAACAACGCTACAGTACCACGGACAGAGAAGCACTTGCTATTGTCTTAGCATGCCGCAGATTCCATCATTTCCTTTGGGGTGTTCCATTTACCATTCACACAGATCATCAGCCTCTAGTTTCGGTCTTCAAGAGAAAGACAAAGTCACCTAGAATGAGCAGATGGGTAATTGAGATGCAGGATTACAGTAGAGTATAGGCCAGGTAAAAATAATCAGGTGGCAGATCAACTAAGTAGACCAGTCAGAGCAGTCTTTCATCAGAGTAGGGACAATTATCTTGGTCTGAGCAAAGATGAGTTCAAAGGAAAACAGTTAGAGGAACCAAGGTGGGCTGAACTAATAATTTTTCTAGAAGGTGGTAATCTACCACGTAAGAAGTTTCCTAGAGCTTTGATTAATCAATTCCTGTTGTATGAAGGATTGTTGTATCTCAGCGCAGATAAAATTGATAACTCAATTCAGTTGAGATTAGTAGTTCTAAGGATTTAACAAAGGCAGCTTTGAAGTATGGTCATGAATCAGTGTCAGGTCACCTAGGTATACGTAAAACAATTGATGCTATTGAAAACCTGTTCTATTGGCCTTCATTGCGAACTGATGTTACCAAATATGTAAGTGAGTGTGTTATGTGCCAAAAACATAAAGCCAGTAGTTCGTTACAACAGCAGTTCCAAGAATTGCCTCCTGTAACTAAGCCTTTAGAGCGAATCAGTCTTGATTTAACTGATATGTTATCTGGTGCAAATGGTTATAGATATGTATTGACTGTTATTGATCATTACAGCAGGTATGTGAAGTTCTATCCATTGCGAAGTAAGTCTACAGAGGAAGTAAGCAAAAACTTCCTTGTCTATTTGAATGACTTTGGTGTACCTATGACAGTCATTCTTGATAACGGTGCTAAATTCACCTCAAACCAATTTAGACAATTATGCCAAGAACATAAGATAAATACTGGTTATATTACCCCGTATCATCCACAAGGAAACAGTGTAAGTGAAAGGATGCATAGAACCATGAAAACAGTACTAAATGTAATGTGTAAAGGACATCCTTATCAATGGCCTAAGTACTTAGGTGAAACGCAGAGTGTGCTCAATTCTGTTGTTCATACCACTCTTGGTGAACAACCTCACTATGTATTTTTCTCTCGAAGAGCACCCAGACAAGTGACTAGAGTGTTACCCACAATTGCTGATGATGTAGAAGACTCTGCCATTGCAAAGGCTCATGAAATAATGCAGAAAACTCATAGAGAGATGGCCAGCAAGTATCGTAAAATAGCCAATCAGAGGAGGAAAAATGAGAAAGTGGATGAAAACACTCTTGTATGGGTTAAAAATGAAAATGTGATTCCTAGCACTAGTAAGAAACTAAACCCCAGGTGGTGTGGTCCATATGTAGTAACCAAAGTGTTTAGAGATGGTGCGAAATATGAGTTGAAAAACATGTTTGACCAAACCATCATTGAACGTGCTGCTGACAAGGTGAAACCCTTTATAGGACAAGAACAGTGGTTAGTAAAAATGCAGGAAATGGACGATATCACTCCTGATGTAATGAATGAAAGAGTGCAAACCAGAGGTGCTAGTAGTATTGTTCTCCCTCTAGGTTAATCGAAGAAATGTGAAATCATTGAATTTTTTTTGTATAATGCATTGTGTATTTTTGTGTTTTCTGTGAGGAGTATTTTTGTATTTGCATACTTTAGACGATTTTTTATATATAACCATTATATTAATTTCCAAATGTATTCTTGTATATTGTATTCGTAGATCATAGATCTGATAATGACACTGCTTGTTTTGTGCATAGGGAACTTGTACTCAGTTGAGTTTTGTATGAAGAGTAACCCGCCCAAAAGCTTTACAAACTCTGGTTGAGTTGTTCAAGTTATGTGACTGATGTGTTAGTTAGTCATTAGGATGCTTTAAGAGGTATATTATCTTCAAAGGAAAGTTGTTCCTGCTTATGGTTGTTGAGTGAATGAACCTGCATGACGATGTAAGCAAGTGTTGTGAGAAAAATGATCATAAGTGATTGTACCCCTAATGAGGAGTGACTAGATCTTAACTGAATTTAAGATCACTCTTACATAAGTGTTTAGCTTGGTAACGTTATTAGGACCTTATTACTGATTAAACGTTGCAGTTTATATCTCTGGTTGAGATGGTTGAGAGATAGAAAGTATTCACTGTTTGCAAGACGGGTATTGTTATTGTTAGATTTAATAGTCTACCCCATATTTTGTAAGCCGAATCAATGTAGAACGATTCTGATCTAGGCCATCCGCTCTTTTGCAAGGACATGTAGCATGCACAAAGATAGAGCAGTATACGATCACTTGTATGAGTCTTGGTTCAAGTAAGTTGTTGAATTTAGTCGGTTTTTTCTGTAATGTCAAGCGACCCATGCACGGTCGAGAATTTTTCCCTTGTGAGTAAAGTTGCTTTAGTAGTCATTGGTAGCAAAGTTTATCTTGTGAAGTGTAAAGTTAAACACTGAGTATCTCAGTGCAATCCCTTTTTTCTGTAAGTTCAGTTCATATGTTCTCGAGGAGCACATGATCCTCATGTTGTTAACCCAGCTATAGCCAGTGTCGAATTAATGCATGTGTAAGTTGGTTGTGTCATTTTTGAAGTAAAAGTAAATGTGCATAGCTCGGGCAGATTTGTCTTGCTAGAGTTTTATTTTTGTAATAATCTAAAAATTTCTTCGTGTTTATACGACTGCCACCTGTCCGTGCTAGTTCAGTGTCGGTGTCTTTTGTAGACTTGTATCAGGTCCAGAACATCGGGCAAAGTATCAGTATCACTCGCCTTAGCTGTCGAGAAAATTCTCGACAAATGGTAAAGAAAAAGCGGATATAATTTATATAATCTATTGATCAATAAGAAAAAGACGTACAATATGATGAAAAGTGTTTATTGTTACATTTATACGAGATGCTGTAGAAATATATTATTTGTCATATACAAATACCCAAATGAGGCAGATTACAATTCTCGTCTATATACTTAAAAGTGAATCACAAACATGATAAGTAGGCATGCTTTTATATATATATATATATATATATATATATATATATATATATATATATATATATATATATATATATATATATATATATATATATATATATATATATATATATATATATATATATATATATATATATATATATATATATATATATATATATATATATATATATATATATATACTGTATATTCACCAGTGTATGACTACAGATTTCCTCACACCTGCCGTGAGGCGCTGGGCGCCTCCTGGTGACGACGTTGACCTCCTGCTCTGCGCCCTCCTGCTGGATGGTGCTGACTGGGTGTTAATGTCGCATTTCAGAACAATAAAACAATGAAACATGTACTTATCAAGAACTCCCCCGACAATACTAAAGGGTGTGTATATACTGTAAAATTCCGTGTAAATCTTGTGACACCTTTTATGTTGGCCAAACGGGCAAAGCACTGGAAAAGAGAAAAGAACAGAAAAAAAAGTATGAGATATGCGCAGGGGAACAGTGGTATTTTTGTACATGTTAGTGAGAACAATCAGGCTATCAATTGGGAAGGGACAAAAAGTATTGTATATTCTAATAACACACAGGCAGTCTGCCTGACATGAATAATACTCGAACATATTTACAGAAAAATGAGGACCAAGAACTCGGCCGCCTACTTCCCACCCCACCCCCCCCCACCCTGCCTCGCTTATCCTAAACGTTGTGAAAGATTGTCGAGAAAAAACGGATCCAATTTTTCACGACAGCATTTAACCTTTTTTCTTAGTATTTTGAGTCAAGATGGCGGCTAAAGCAACAGCTCTTAACTCTCCTTGGTCATCATGTCAAAAAGTCCAACCGAGAACTGTTACAGACTCAGCCTGTAGAGACGTACCGGAGTCTCATCAAAAAGATCGACCGAGATCATGACGAACTTACAAACATTTTTAGGTCTGGTGTTAAGTTAGAGGATGTCTCAAATGAAGACGTGTGCAATGCACTCAGCAAGGCAGGAGCTGCTAGAGGCGACAGTCTCACAGGTTTCTCAGACTTATCAACCATCTCAAGGGAAATTAAAGGAGATTAAATTGCCTATCTTTAAAGGGGATATGAGTGAGTACGCAACATTCAAACAGCTTCTCGAAATCTATGTGCGCAACCGTCCAGGGCTAAATCCGATCACCAAGTTCACACGCCTACTTGGCATGCTAGAAGATGACCCGCTTAAAATTGATAAAGTCATTGAGCCTCACCGTGGAGAACTACAATGTAGCAATCCGTTTTCAAACAAGTTGTATGGTAACTCACAACAGACCTTAGCCCATTATTCAATCGCCTAGGGGATTTGCCTACCCCTACCTTTGAGCACGAAGACCTCAAAAGTCCCGAATCGAACTTGATATTGTGTTGGAGCAAATTTACAAACTTAGTCCCATGTTAGGCGGGGAAGGGATAGTGCTTAACTTAGTGAACAAGAAACTTGTTGCGAGGATGGAGTCTATCCTCAAGTTGTCAACTTATTGCTTAATCAGTAACTGAACTGTATGATGCTCTTGACACAAGCAAAAGAGATTCTTCTTGTATGCTCTTCACTTCAGGCGGTACTTTGTTGTAAACTCTTGGTGCACAGTGTACAAATGCTCTCTCGCCTGACTTACAATTTGTTCTAGGTTCCAATAGCCTATATGCTTCACGTGCATGTCTGATTACAATATTCATTTCAGGTCTAAAGAAGCTTAAGCAGTTTCTCAAATATGTTGGTTCATCATATTTTAGTGCTTTAAAGACTGTAAGTAGTATTTTAAATCCTGTTCTAGCTTTTACTGTGAGCCAATGTAGCTCAATTAGTGCTGGGGTTATTCTGTCACGGGAACATGGTCCTCTTATTAACCTGGCGGCTCTATTTTGTACACCTTGCAATTTTCTTAGTAGGTAGTTAGGGAGACCATATAACGTTGCAGTGGTCAAGCCTCGAAAGTATTTGGTTGCAAATTGCTGTTTTCAGAGTATCTTCGTTTAGATATTTTCTAATAAATGCAATGTTTCTAATATAATAGTTACAGGTTTTTGTAATATGCGATATATGGTTCTTAATCGATAATTTATTATCAATAAATACTCCTAAGTTCCTCACTGCTGCTACAATATTTATTGTTGACGAACCAAGGGTTATTCTTTTGAAGTGTTCATATTTCCGTGGTGCACTGTCAGATCCAAATAGCATATCACTCAGTTTTGTCTTCATTAATTTTCAATTTCTTCGCCGACATCCATTTCTTTTTATATCTTTCATTATTGCATCAATTTTACTAATAGCGTCTGTCGTGAAAAAAATTGGATCTGTTTTTTTCTCGACAATTCTTCACAACGTTCAGGATAAGCGAGGGGGAGTGGTCAGCAGGCGGCTGAGTTCGTGGTTCACTTTTTTCTGTAAATATGTTTGATTAATATTTGTGTCCGACAAATTGCCTGTGTTGTCTGTGTCGGGAATGTCAGAAAGGCTCTTTTTTATATAATTCAAGTACCTCCTTTAGTAAAATAACCTACGTATAAATTTTGAAAAGGAACAGAGGTGACGACGAGGCATGCAGAAGGGCGGTATGCGTCTTTCTCGAGGGCATACCATTGAGGTAAGCTAAACACTCTCCAGATCGTCACCTTCCCAGCCAAAATCGTTCATTTTAAAGTCAAGAGCCGGTTCCTTTAGTATGCTAAATTAATCCCTTCACATTTTTGCCATCCGGGGCTTGATACAGTTAATGTTCATTTAAAGTGTAGCCTGACTGTTCGGAAATAAGTTTTGTGCAAAATTATAGCTTTTAGAGGCATGTATTTCCGAGTTTTGTATAGCTTTCAGCATTGTGTCTTGTACCGGACTGCGTGGTCCTTGTATGTTAATGTATGTTAAATTTAATTAGTCTGTTTTTTTAAATAAAATTTTAAAACCCTGCCTGATCTTGATGGACCTTCGCTCCTATGTTTGCTGGTGTGAGGTTCAAGAAATGTCAGAAGTGAAACACTGATTCTTTATTATTCTCGACAGGTGTTTATAATGCGAAAAGTGGATGGAAAGGTAGCGGCTACCTGAGGCCCCCGCTGCGTCCATACAGAAATTGTTTGTTAACAGGCATAAGAAGACATATATAATGCGTTACAGAACATGTAAAAGGCAGATATATATATCGGCGGAAAGGCCGTACAATGATGCATACAATGAGATACATAAAGAATCTGAAATAATAACAAGTAACATGTATGACGTGATTAATGTACATATGAGGAGCGAAACACAAGAATGGAGAGGCGATTTGATGCCCTTACAAATACTACCCGCCCAAAATAATAATTAGAGGAGCAATTATTGGATGAAACAACATTAATCACGCAATCACTGAGGTAGTTGGAGTGGGCCCCTACTCCTGGAGAACTGTGGGCATGGGGTGGAACCAACATCTGGGTTGGCTCGATGTGTCCCCTGGGCCACCCCAGACCCCGCTTTGGTTGGGGGCGGGTGTGTCTGCAGGGAGGTACTGAGAGGGAACTGTGGGGCGCCTGCCTGCCTCCTCGTGAACTTCGCTGTCCAACAGGAATGCCGGCTTCAGTCTGTTGATGGTGACCTAGTCTTCATGCCCATGGATGTCAAGGAGGTATGCCTTGGTGGCCCGCCTGATGACTTGGTGGGGCACCCTGTAGGGCCTGGTTAAGGGCGGTCAACAGGCATCCACCCTGACAAAGACGTAAGCGCAGCAGTCTAAGGCGGGTGGGCTGTAGGTGGAGGTTCTGTCGGTGAAGGTCTTATGGCAGGGCACGAACTTCTGTGCTAGTTCCCTCAACCTTGGGAGTGGGTGTCGGCGCCATCGGCCGACGGCGGGAAGAATTCTCCAAGAACAGCCAGTGTCTCCCTGTAGACTTTCTCAGCAGGGGAGGTGTCGCCATTTGCTTTCGGTGCAGTGCGGAGACCCAGCAGGGCCCAGGGGAGCTGTTCCTTCCGCCTCTCATGGGTGCAACGTGCCTTAAGAGAGAGGTGCGCCCTCTCGACCATGCCATTCGCTGCGGGGTTGTAGGCCATTGTGCTGTGTAGTGTTGTATCCATCAGGCATGCCAAGGAGACCCAGAGCTCTGACAGGAAGGCTGGACCCCTGTCTGTAGTGATGCTGTCTGGCACTCCGAAACGGCTGATCCAACTGGAGAGGAGGGCCTCTGCGCATGACGCTGTTAATGCCTCCTCCATGCAGGTGCGGATTTACATTGAGGCTAATGAGGCTGCAGCCTCAGGCCCCGGGTACTGAAGGGGGCCCCGATGAGGCGATGATTAAAAAAATAAATCAATAAAATAACTGGCAATAGTACATTCACGATACTTGGCAACCCTGGTCTGTGTACGCGTTCAATTCATGTCGGCTGGGTGCAGCGACAGGGTAGGCGCCATTGAGCCTTGAGGTAGTGGTGTGGTGTAATGTAGTATGATGCATGGTGTAAGGCAACCCTGTGCAACCTTCGGCCCAAGGGCCGCATGCGGCCCTCAAAGGCTTTCATTGCGGCCCTTTCTCCTAAAAATATATAAGCTATATATAGTGTGGTCTTCAGAGAGAGAGAGAGAGAGAGTTACCAACTAGAGCCCACAGAAAGTTTGACTAAATTCATATTCTTGTGTACCAATTTCACCATATTTTTTCTATTTCGTTCACTAAGGTACATATTTTAATTATATTTTCTGTTACTCAACTTTGTAATGGAATTGCCTCTTTTTTAATACAGTATGATACAGCATAATAGATCAATCGTTTCAATATAAATTAAACGCAGATCCTGCCGAAACATGACACTAACTACCACTGTTCATATCGAAACATGTACTAAAACAAAATATCATAAATGTGTACGTGTCTGTTAAAAATCCCCCTGACCTGAAGTAGCCTCGGGCCCCAAGTACTGCTAGTCCGCGACTGCCTCCATGGGGGTTGCTTGGGCCAGCGGGTGGAGCGGTCTATGATCGTCAGGAGGTATCTGGTTGCTCCCGACTGCGGAAGAGGCCCGACGACGCCGATGTGGATGTGGCCGAAGCACCAACGAGGCTGGGGGAAGTCGCCAACCCCTGATTTTGTGTGCCGGGATGTTTTGCTCGCCTGGCATGGGATGCAGCTCCTTGCCCACTGTCGGACGTCCTTGTTGATGCCATGCCAGGCGAACTTGTCAGTCATGAAGCATGGCTGCGGGGTTGTGGTGAGTCAAGGTAGTGGCATTGGCGAGGGCTGTCTTTGTTTTTATGAATGCCTGCTGCTGCGGAGCCTCCCTGATCAGTGTTTTTGGTTTGCCCTTCAGGATTGATATCAGGGGGTAGCCTACATAGTGCGGGCGATGTCTGGGATGAAACATCAGTAGTAGTTTATCATCCCGAGAAACTCCTGAAGGGCCTTGAAGGTTTGTGGTTTCAAGAAATTCTCTATAGCTTTTACTTTAGAGGCCATGGGGTGCAGTCCTGCTGGAGAAATCTTGTGGCTGAGGAAGACTACTTTTTCTGTCCTAAAAATGCATTTGTCGAACCTGGCAACTAGTCTGCTGTCCTGCAGACGTTTCAGGACGGCACGGACGTGGCAAAGGTGTTCCTCTGGGGACCTGGAGAAGATGAAAATGTAAAGTCACCACATCGACGTCAGCGGAGTGCTTCGAAGACGTCATTAATTAAGTCTCCACTGAGCAAGTTTTCTTTGGTGACTTCCCACTTTCTTCGCACTCAGTTCATCACGCCTAACGTGCCAGGTCACGCATTTTCTACCATTTCAACTTTATATGTATTTGTCGAACTGTCATAAATCATGTATAGTATGTTTCTTTATTCGCAGGCATCAAGACTGTATCCATATTGGAGTTCTGTATGTTTTTGTATTGTAAATTGTACTTGTTCGCCGTATATTATTGTTAATTGTTTTTGACCTCAGGTCATGCTCAATGTCATTGTCTTCCGCGGTTCGGTGCTAGTCGGCCGCTATATAAACTGCCTGAATCCGACGGGCGCCGAACCGCGGAAGACAATGACATTGAGCATGACCTGAGGTCAAAAACAATTAACAATAATATACGGCGAACAAGTACAATTTACAATACAAAAACATACAGAACTCCAATATGGATACAGTCTTGATGCCTGCGAATAAAGAAACATGCGATACATGATTTATGACAGTTGGACAAATACATATAAAGTTGAAATGGTAGAAAATGCGTGACCTGGCACGTTAGGCGTGACGAATTGAGTGCGAAGAAAGTGGGAAATCACCAAAGGAAACTTGCTCAGTGGAGACTTAATTAATGACGCCTTCGAAGCACTCCGCTGACGTCGATGTGGTGACTTTACAACTGACGAAAGTTCTCAAAGGCTAACCAAAGTTCCTGTCTTGGGGACCCAGCCAGCAGCAGGCCTTCTCCCTGACGAAGGCCGCCCTCGCCGAGGCAACCGCCTTGGCACACCAGGATCCCAAGGCCCCTCTCCAGCTAACAACAGATGCCAGTAACGTTGCCTGTGGTGCTGTCCTGGAGCAGGTCATCAGCGGCGCCCCCAGCCCATCGCCTTCTTCAGCAAGAAATTCAGTCCCACAAAGATCAGCTACAGCATCTTTGACAGGGAACTCTGCGCGATGTACGCGCAGTCCGGCACTTCAAGTTCCTCCTGGAGGGGACGCCCTTCACAATTTTCACGGACCACCAGCCATTGGTTCACGCCTTCACTAAGCAAGGGGACGCATGGTCTTCCAGGCAGCAACGCCACCTCTCAGCCATAGCCGAATTCACCTGCTCCGTCAGGTACCTCTCCGGCAGGAAAAATCTTGTAGCAGACGCCCTCTCCAGAGTTGAGTTGAACGCAGTGCAGCTCGGAGTAAACTACCAAGACCTCGCCAGAGAACAGGCCGCTGACCCAGAAACCCCAGCCTACCGCACCGCCATCACATCCCTTAAGTGGCGGGACGTGACCCTCGCCCCCGGAGGCCCAAGTCTCCTGTGCGACATCAGTACGGGTCAGCCCCGCCCCTTGGTTCCAGCCTCACGCCGCCGCCAGGTATTCGACATAATTCACGGCCTCTCACATCCCTCTGGCAGAACTACGGCCAAGCTGCTCTCAAAAAAGTTCGTCTGGCACGGGGTGCAGAAGGACGTCACGTTCTGGGCGAAACAGTGCCTGCAGTGCCAAACCAGCAAGGTGGGTCATCACACGCAGTCCAGGGTAGGCAAGTTCCCGCAGCCAGAGCGCCGCTTCGGCCACATTCATGTCGACGTCGTCGGGCCCCTTCCCCCATCAGGCGGGTCCAGATACCTCCTGACGGTGGTAGACCGCTCGACAAGCTAGCCCGAAGCCACACCTATGCAAGAAGCCACCACCAGTGCGTGTGCCGAGGCCCTGCTTTCCAGTTGGGTTAGCCGCTTCGGCGTCCTGGACCACATCACAACCATAATTCTTGTCCGAATTATGGTCTGCCCTGGCTCAGCTGCTGGGGACCACACATCACACCACCACGGCGTACAACCCGGCGGCCAACGGCCTGGTTGAGCGGTTCCACAGATCCCTGAAGGCGTCCCTCATGGCCCGCTGCACCACCGAGGATTGGAAACATCAGCTGCCGTGGGTCCTCCTCGGTTTGAGAACCACCCCCAGAGCCGACGGCACCCCGTCCGCAACCGAAAAAACCTACGGAGAGCCCCTCGTGGTCCCGGGCGAACTTGTGACAGAAGATCGCCACATCCCATCACTGCAGAGGCTCCGCGACGTGGCCAGCAAGTTCGCCCCTTGCAAGCGCACGTACACCGGCAGGTCGGCCACCTTCACACAGCCAGAACTGTCATCCGCTACCCACGTCTTCATCAGGGTTGACGCCGTCCACCCACCACTGACCAGGCCCTACAGGGGCCACTTCCGTGCTGGAGCGGAACAGCAAGGCGTTCCTGCTGGCACTCCCCGGGAGGAACAACTGGGTTTTAGTAGACCAATTAAAGCCCGCCTTCCTGGAGGAGAGCACCGACGTCACCGCAGCACCTTCCCCGCCCAGCCGCCCTTCGCCACGCCCAGGCCCCCGCAAACAGCAGGCGCGCGGCCGTCCCAGGAAGGGCCCGCCCGCACCAGCAGCCCAGCACCCTCACACGCGGGAGGCCCCTCCATTGTCCTCAAGGAGCCGTGATACCCTTCAGCGTCCCAGCAGATACACAGATTGGTCAGACGTGTCCCACGTCTTGGGGGGGAGTATTTGTAAAGTCACCACATCGACGTCAGCGGAGTGCTTCGAAGGCATCATTAATTAAGTCTCCTCTGAGCAAGTTTTCTTTGGTGACTTCCCACTTTCTTCGCACTCAATTCGTCACGCCTAACGTGCCAGGTCACGCATTTTCTACCATTTCAACTTTATATGTATTTGTCCAACTGTCATAAATCATGTATCGTATGTTTCTTTATTCGCAGGAATCAAGACTATATCCATATTGGAGTTCTGTATGTTTTTGTATTGTAAATTGTACTTGTTCGCCGTATATTATTGTTAATTGTTTTTGACCTCAGGTCACGCTCAATGTCATTGTCTTCCGTGGTTCGGGGCCAATCAGCCGCTATATAAACTGCCTGAATCTGTAATAAACCAGCAGTAACTTTTACCTGCTCATTTCTTTTGCACCTCTTACAAGAATGTCGCTGATGTAGCAGATGCAGAAAGGCAGATCCCCAAGATGGTGTCCATCAGGCGCTGGAATGTGGCACCTTCGTTCCTGAGACCGAAGGTGGAATAGGAAAATGTATAAGTCCCGAAGCGCATGATGATGGCAGTCTTTGGGACGTCGTCAGGATGCACAGGGACTTGTAAGTATGACTTCAGCAGATCCGTCTTGGAGAAAATCTTCGCACCATGGAGAGCGCCTGTCTGGTCTTGCATGTTAGGGAGTGGGTAGTGGCCTGGTGTTGTCAGTAAATTCAAATGCCAATAGTCTCTGCAGGGCCTCCATGAACCATCAGACTTCTTTACCATGTGGAGGGGAGATGCCCATGGACTTGATGCTCTTTTTACAGCTGCCCATTATGTTCCATCTCTGCGAAGGCCCGTTTGGCGTCTTGTAACTTTTGGGGGGACAGTCATCGGAACTTGGCATGGGTCGGTGGCCCCGTGATGGTGATATGATGGAAGATGCTGTGCTTTGCTGAAGCCCCTGGTGACTAGCATAGCTCTGGTTTGAATATGTCCGGGAGCTCCTGTAGGAGGGATGTGTAGCCGTTGGGGGCTGTGGAGCAGATGGCGGGCATTCCAGATCCGGTGGAGAGCTGACAGGAGTGGCAGGTTCCTGGCGTTGGTGACGAATTTTCTATGGAAGAAGCACCACGCTGGGTTTGACCATGTCCTGTGTTCCTTGAATGGTGTCTTCTTCCTGTAAACGGCGCTGATGTCTCCCTCGCTGTCGTCGTCCTCCTCTGTCAGGCTGCAGACTCCCAGGGCGGTGGCTGCGAGGACAGCGGTGCGTTTCGAGGTCTTGGTGGCCTCGTGTATTTTCTGGGCGACGTCGACTAAGGCATCCATGTCAAGGGCGTCCGCATCTTTTATCTGGCCCCTAACTTCCTGTATGAGGTGCCAAAGGAAGATCACTCTCATTAAGTCTACCTTCCTCGTCCTCCCGTTTTCGTCGCGGCCTGGCAGTGTTACCAACCCCCTTAGTTTGTCCCAGGCTTCCCTGGGTGATGCTTCTCTGAGGGGCTGGGATAATAGGTCGAGTTCACACTGTGCTGTCTCGGTCACGGACATGGAGTAAGTTTGGATGAGTTTATCCTTCAAGGCCGCGTATGTGACCTTGTCCAGCTGTGCATCAAACCAGGGGGAGATTCTGTTGAACACCTCTTCTGAGAGTGCCGTCATGGTGACATCGGATTTGATAGCATCGTCTAAGATGCGCACCACACGAAAGTGCACGTCTGCATGCAGGAACCATGATGCCATGTTTTGCCGCATAAACAGAGGAAGTTTGACCACTTCTGGCTTTGTTGGCGTGAGGGGCGTACAGACGATGCTCGCGGGTTCGCATTGAAGTTCAGCTTCCGACATATTTACTACTCGCACACCAAAACGCGGGCAAATGTGCCATTTTGAGTCCGTTAATGGTGCTGACTGTTTGAGTGGTCGAACGAAGTGCCAAAATGTGCCCTTTTTGGGTACACCATATTTAGTCTGTTAATGGCACGGTTTCCACCAGGGAGGGAGCTATCAGAGGCCTAAACTTTGACGACGTAATTAGTCCGCTAAAGGCTCTCTGGCTGTGGCCATTTTTAGTCTGTTAATGGTTGGGCCAAAACCGCGCTACCTGTCACTCCGGGGTCACCAGTGTGAGGTTCAAGAAATGTCAGAAGTGAAAAACTAATTCTTTATTATTCTCGACAGGTGTTTATAATGCGGAAAATGGACAGAAAGGCAGCAGGCGACCTGTGGCCCCCCGCTGCATCCATACGGAAATTGTGTTTGTTAACAGGCATAAGACGTATACAATGTGTTACAGAACATGTAAAAGGCAGATATATATATCAGCAGAAAGGCCGCACAATGTTGCATACAATGAGATACATGAAGAATCTGAAATAATAACAAGTAACATATTTGACGTGATTAATGTACATATGAGGAGTGAAACACAAGAATGGAGAGGCAATTTAACGTCCTTACACTGGTAGTGCCCTTCAGGCCTGACCATCCGAGTCCCATGCCATCAGGGACTTACAGCCTTCCCAGTCGTGGGGGAAAATTCGCGACAGCGTCTTCTACCGTTTCGACAGGAAAATAGAACTGAGTATCATCAGCATACAGTTTATACTTAACCATGTGCTCATTTAGAATTCTAGATAGTTCCATTGTGTAAAGGTCAAATAGCAGTGGACCCAAAACGCTGCCTTGGGGCACTCCTTTTGTTAGGCCTTTCTTTTCTGATTTCAAAATTTTATATAACCACTGTAACCTTCCTGTTTTCTAAGTAGCTTTTGTGCCACTTGTGTACATCATCTTCGATGCCTACTGCCCTCAGGTCTTCAAGCAGTGGTCAACTGTGTCAAAGCATAACCAGGGTGCCCCATTTTCCATTTGCCATAATTTCTACCATATAATTTATAATTACACAATGTAGTCTGTGATGAGTGGTTTTTTCTGTATGCTGACTGATCATCAGGTATAATGTTGAGTTGTTTCAAGTGTTTCCGTGTTTGTTTGTGAACTTCCGTTTCTATAAGTTTTGATAAGTATGATAGGTTCGATATTGGTCTATGGAAGCTTAGGTTTTCTTTATCGCCTTTTCCTTTATAGGCCGGCTTTATACAAGCAAGCTTTTCACTATTTGGGAAGGATGCCTGTGCTAGAGTCATGTTGACAATATTAAAATATAGCTCCGGCAACTGATCAAAGTTTTTTGCCCCTTTTATATCGCTCATGGGAAACGGGTCATTTTCACAATAGGTGTATTTTACTTTTCTCGTCGTTTTTTCAAAGCCATTCATGTTCAGTTCCCTGAATTTGCCATTTCTCATTGCGATCACTGGGAGATCAGGAGGGACCTGCTTATCTAAACTATGACAGATTCTTTCAAATTTTACTTCAAAGTAGTTCACAAAGTTATCGGCCAGGTTTTTGTAGTCTCTAGTTACAGCAGGTAGAACTTTTTCTTTCTTGAGTCCCAATATTCCGGCTACATTGTCATGGATTTTGGGGGGATTTTTCTCTACACTAAACATTTTATTGTAATATATTTTCTTGGTTTTCATAATAAAGTCGTTTTGCTGTTTTCTAGCTGTTTCAATTTTCACTACTTAATTCTTCCGATTTTTTCCATAGATCTTCCATTTTTCTTTTCCTTTTCTTAGCTTCACGTAATTCACTGTTAAACCATTTGGCATTTTCTTTAACTATTATTTGCCCTATTACTTCTGGACATTTATCATTGTAGCTTGACTCCAATAAACTTTTACTATAGAATGTAAGACAGCTTACACATATTTGGTCGCCTGTGAAGGTATTCCTCAAATGACACCTGCACTCCTGGCTTGCTGTTTCTCTTATTTTTTTATGCTCTCAACAATAAATTCGTCAGCTTTAAAGTTGGTTTTGTTTCTGTAAGTGATAGTTTTTTTCAGTGTATAGCATTTCCAAATAGTTATACTAAATGTAACTAGTTTATGTATTGGAGATATCACGCATTCAGGCTCAACTTGTATGCCACTCACAACCTCGTTGTTTGTTTTGTATCACTAGGTCAATGGTATGGTTCAAAAATGGTGTTGGTTTTTTCACAACATTTACGAGGTCGTGGCTTTCAAGTAACACTATAAATTCCTTGACATATTTGTCTTCGTTATCATCCAGATGTAGGTTGAAGTCACCACAAATCAGTATATTTTTATCAGTTAACAAGTCGAGGAAGTCACTGAATTCACCTAGGAACCAGGATTAATAGAGTACTCTATTAATCCTGCTAGGAACGATCTCTTACTTGTGCTTGATGGTTTATAAATTATTATGATTTGTATGTGTTTGTTATGTGTGTAATTTTAGTGTTGATGTATTAAAATGTACTGAACATATTTTAGTTCATCATAGATACCTTGTACACTTTTTTAACAAAGATTGCCACTCCACCACAGTTTTTTTTTCTCTCGGTACATGGTAAAAGTAGTGAGACCCTGACGTCATATCGTTTATCTTAGAATAATCACTTATCGTTTATCTTAGAATAATCACTTACATTATTGATTAGCCAAGCCTCCGTTACCATGCATATATCTAGATTATGATAATTTATAAGATTTATATAGTGTTAGTTTTATTTGCTACGGACTGTATTTTTATTATTTTTCACCTTTGACACATGTTCTTTATACGCTGTGCACTTATTGCCATCATATGTTTTATGTTTAGTGTCACTTTGGCCTTCCTTTACACAATTTTTACACTTGAAGATGTTGCTAGGACATTCATTTGATTTGTGATTTTCACCACATCTAGGGAAAGCTTGGTCATTTCGACAATTTGTTGCGCTATGACCAAATTCCCGGTATTTATAACACTGATTGGGCATGTAACAGTCGTATACTTTGCAACGGCTGTATAGTGTACACAATCTGTTACCTCTGTCATAGGTAGCCTTTCGTATTTGTGGCGTGCATTTGATGATACAGTGTTTATATTTGTCATCTTTGGCTATCATTTCCTTTACAATTTTCAGTTTGTCATTATCAGATATGAGGTTACCTATCCATGGATTTTTCTTTACAACGTTATTGACAATGTCATCTTCATCCTTCGGGACATAGACTACTTTCATTTTTGGTTTAAGTTTACCCTTCTCATTTACTGATATATTGCTGATTTCCTGAATCTTCATTTTTGCCTTTTCTATGTGTTTCCTGTCTGGAAATCTTACAAGTAAGCGTCCATCTCTTGTTGTTTTAACCTGTTCAACTAGCGCCGTTATCTTACTCATAATTTGTCACTTTTCATTTGCTGCTGTGCTCTCTTCGTGTGTAGATTTGATCAGAAGCACTTTTTTGTCTTTATTGATTCAGCATAAGTTTTGTCCATGTTTGTCTTTATCAACATTGTCAATTTTGTTTTGGATTTCATCTATGTTGATCATTACGTCACTAGTTTTCTGAGCCGAATCCTGAGTCAACTTTGTAAATATCTTTGTGTTTTCTTTTATTTCTTCAAGTTCATCTTCAATGAGTTTGTGTTCTTTGTTCAGGCCTCTTGCAATTATTACATATGTACAATATAGTGTCACTCCGAAGTATGGGTGTGTATCTGACCTCGATACCTGAAGATTCATAGTGGAACCATGCATCACACATTTCACAGCGAGTTCCTTCATCATCAACTTCCCCAGAGCAGTGTCCGCAGGTTGCAGGTCGCTGATTTGTTGGTGTCAAAGAAAGAGCAGGTAAAAGTTACTGCTACATTTATTACAGATCCAGGCTTCGATAATTATTGAGATAATGTTCGATGATAGTTTGGGCTTACCTAGACAATGGATTTGAATCTTGACCAGTGTTTGTCGAAACCTTAAACTTCTTAATATTCAGTGAACGAACATCGCGCAAGTCAAAACATACAGAGCACAATATGGATACAGTCTTGATGCCTGTGAATGAAGAAACATGTGATACCAATGTGAGACATTTGTCATAAATACGCATAAAGTGTTTCGGCGGCGCCATTAAAATAAGTGACTCCGCTGAGCTTGTTTTTTGCGTGACTCCCATTTTCTTGAAGAAAATTAGTCACGCCTAAAACAAGCCAGCGGAGACATTTTAATCATTTTTGGCGCCGCCGAAACATTTATCCTGGCGCCGATGTGGTGACATTTTCTTCATTCACAGGCATCAAGACTGATCCGCGTCCTCGTCTTGTTTTGTATTGTAATTTGTCACTCGTTCATCTGCATATTATTGTTTATTGGCCTCAGGTCACAGTCAGTTCCATTGTCTCTAAGTCTCCGCTGCCTGGATCTGTTAAAGTAGGTGACTTTTACCCCTCCTTTCTTTGACAGCTCACAGTGGTGACGCCTAAAACGTGCCAGGTCACGCATTTTAATCAGTTTTTACTTTATGCAGGATTTATACAAATGTCTCTTATTGCCTAATCACATGTTTCGCTGTAACCAGCGTTTGAGCGTGCTGACTTTCGTCGGCGTAAACCACCAGAGTCCGCGTGGTCCACGTTTAACTGCATGAAGGAGGATATCCGCGTCCATGCTCGCTCCTTTGACCCCTTACTCCAGTGGGGTAGGAGCGTCATGTACGCATATCGTGCGCCTGGTTCCGCTAGTGACGCTGGTGGGGTACGCCGACGAGAGTCAGCACTCCCCTCAAACGCTGGTTACAGCGCCGTGTTTAGGCCGCTCAGAGCTTTTGGAGAAACAACGGCTGGGCCAAGACTAAGTCGCCCGCCCTCAGTCCGCTAATGGCTCCGGGATACCTGGGGTCACCATCTGTGGCTGTCAAAGAAACGAGCAGGTAAAAGTTACGCGGCTACTTTATTACAGATCCAGGCAGCTTATAGTGCTCGACTGACGCCGGGCCCGAGAGACAATGGAAAACTCATGACCTGAGGTCGAAACAATAAACAATAATATGCAGCACGAGTACAAAAAATACAAAACATACAGAGCTACAATATGGATACAGTCTTGATGCCTGTGAATGAAGAAACTTGCCATACACAATTGTGTGACATTTGTATAAATACGCATAAAGTCAAAAATGATTAAAATGCGACCTGGCATAGTTTTAGGCGTGATTAATTGAGCTTGAAGAAAATGGGAAGTCACCAGTCAGCGGAGACTTCAAGCTCAATGGCGCCGCCGAAACACTATCCTGGCGCCGATGTTTTGACTTTACAACACTTTCTCGATTTGTTGACATTGTCCTTCTCCAGTATTTTCTTTATGTTCCATCTTTACGTGCTGCTTCGATAATTATGAGATAATGTTCGTATGATAGTTTGATCTTACCTATACTCGATTTAATCTCTACAGTATTTGTTTTCTCTTTTTCCTTCCTCTTCTTCGTATTCACTTTGAACATCGCGCAAGTCAGGCACTTTTACACAGAGCACCTCACAGACACGTCCTACCCGCACAAAAGCTCCACAAAGACATACTGAGAGGTAAGATCACCTCAGAAAAAGAATGGATCAGGATATACGACGAAAATAAGCAAGAGATTGAGGAAGAAACCCTAGCGAAAGAGCCTGTAAAATTCTGGAAGACAACATAACAAAAAGAGGAAAACAAAATAAGAAAGATGTGGAATGAAAGCAAAAAAGAACAGTACAAACACGACATGGAAGAGATAATGAATAGGCAAGATTAGAACAGCATAATATATACCATACATCGTTAAGATAATACATGGATGTAGTGTACGACCTAACAGTGACAAATTAAACCCATGGAAAGCCAATATAACTGAAGAGGATGTGAAAATTCAACTTGAGAAAATGAAATCAAACAGAGCACCAGGGCCAGACGGGATGAAGCCAGTTCTGTTCAAACTGTTTTTACAAAGCACTAACCTTAACAGAGATTGGCGGAATGTTTAAACAACATACTGAAAAGCAGGAAAACACAGAACACCTGGTTTTAAGTAAAAAACGACACTACACCCAAGAAACAACACCCCACAGTCAAAGATCTCAGACCAATTGCATTAACTAATGTCATATAGAATTTCCATGGAGATCCTGAAAACCAAAATAGGAAAGCATATTAAAAATATAAGGGAAACGCATGAACAGCAATCAGGCTTTACTACTCAAAGAAGAGGAATTGATGATTTGTAAATCTTATAATATTGCATACAAGAAATGTACAGAAGAAAAGACTCGTTATTTGTGGTATCAATAGACTTCCAAAAAGCATTTGACTCAGTTAACAGAAAAAAGCTCATAGAGGTCATGGTGAAATATGGGCTACATGCAGAGGTAATGAGTGCAGTAGCAAAGATATATGCAAATGACATAACAAGTCTGTCTATGCCTCAATAATGTAGGACAAAAAGAGCTGAGTGTAACAAATGGAATAAGGTAGTGATGCAATGGCTCCACCATATTCTTTCTGCTAATAACTTACTTGATAATCGAAAAATTAGAAAGTACAACGAAAGGTTTCAGAAGTGAAATTATAAGGATAGTGGCACTATTATTATAAGCAGACGATGGATTAATCCTAGGACACCCTTGAAGAAATAACAAAGGCAACAGAAACCCTTAGGGAAATAGCAAGTGAACGTGGCCTAAATATAAACAAAGACAAAAGCAATATATATTAATATTCAACGACTGGTATAGTATGATAGAAAATATGCATCACATAGAAGGAATAAAAATAGTTAAGCAGATAAAATACTTGGGTGTAACGATCAGCAACGTGAAAGAGAGAAGCTTCAGAAAGCAGATAAAAATGGCACAAATTAAAGGCAAATATGGCTTGTGCAGTCATCAGTAAAAGCTGTAGCAGGATGAAAATAGGAAAACTGTATTGGAAAGGATTAGCGATGCCATCCTTCATGGAAGTCATGAAACTCGACAAGAAAACCATAAATGAACTACAACAAAAGTAGACAATCAAGTATAGCCCATAAAGCAATTCTGAAAGCCCCAAGTTACTCAACAAATTGTGTTCTAAGATTCGAAATAGGGGCCTCTTCCTGCCACTCAAGAGATATGAAGAATAAACTATTCTATCTGAAACATGCACTTGAGAGTGGTGGAAATTGGCTTCTATACGAGATAACCATGGATCAATATGAAAATAACACCGTTTGGATTATGCAAATAAAAGGGTATATGAAAAATTAAACATAAACTTCAGTAAAATTGAATCCCTTAAAGGTAAGCAGTTAAAAGAAATGATACATAGCTCGGACAAAAAAGCATGGCAGAAAGAAATGAATAACAAGTCAACCTTAAGAATCTACAGAAAATATAATGAAAACAAAGGTGAAGAAATCTGGTATGATAACACTGAAAAACAGTGCTAATTAGCAGGGCTAGACTAGGCACACTAGGATTAAATTATAGGAATAGGCTAAAAGGGGGAGATACAAAATGTTTGTGTTGTGAGGAAAAAACGAAAGGTTAGAACATTTCTTACTCTACTGCCCAGCATATAATGAGATTAGAAATAGATATAGTTTTGTGCAGCAGCCATATCAGGAAAATAAAGAGGAATTGATAACTAATATACTTTTATCTCCAGATCTGTTGAAGGTGGAAAATGAAAATAGGAAAGAATTTATAAAAGATTTACGGCAGTACAGAGGCAAAAAAATTAAACAACACAAACAAATGAAGAACAAAACGAGCAAGGGAGCAGTTTCAAAGGAAAATTTCACCTACTACTACTACTACCACTGCGATAGAGGTAGTTTATTGATGATACGTTTTGACGTTTTAGTGTTGTTCTGTAACGCTTACTTGTAAAAAGACTTACAGGTACGTATGTAAAACATAATTTTATCTTATGGTAGGCTAAATATGATATGGGATGAACGAATTGGGTGTTAACCATTTACATGAGTCATAGGCCTAGGCCGGACAAAAACTCGATAAGGCAGAACTTTGCTTTACTTCAGTTGCCACGCTGCCTGATTCCCACCAGTCGTCGACTGGGACAGGTTCCTCATACATAGACAAACCTTCCCCATAATGCCAGGTCCTGACCTAACCAGATTTTATCTACCAAACCTAGACTAACTTGGGGCAACGTGCCCTGACCTTCCCGGGAAGCCCCCCCTGGAACCCCCAAAAAGGCTGTAACCCGTCCCGGTCGGCGTCTGGCGAGAATCAGGCCGCACAACTAAAATAGTTTTACCCTAGTTAAATATAGGCATACGGAGTGGGGGCTCACGAATTACTTGGGCAGGGGGTAGAACTAAGCAAGAGCTCCACATCGGGCATTACTTTGGAAATTGATTTGGTAATTCTGAGTATTAGCTCCGCGCCTGTTTTTACCTTGGAAACTGGTTTTTTCCCCACTTTTACGGCTTCTGATAACGGAGGCGAGTTTGTTTGTTGGCGGCCAAGTGTCATTTGTCCCCTAACTTGGAGCGCCTACAGTTTAGGTCGGCAAGGCTGTCGTCTGCCAGTTTTCTAGTCGGGACCCAGGTTCCGACTAGGAAACTGGCAGACAAATACAAACAAGATGGCAGCGGCTCGGAAGCCATTGTATATATACCAGCATTTTCATAACAAACAGACCTAACCTTTCCCATAGTGCCAGGTCCTGACCTAACCAGAAGTCACATAACCTAACCTAACACAGGACAGCGTGCCCTAACCTGGCCAGGGGGGCTTTGCCCCCCCTGGACCCCCCCCAGTAAAGCCAGCTAACACAATTCGTGCAAAATGCAAGATTGTGAGCTAACCAGAACGAACCGACCTAACCTTAAACAAGACGGTGTGCCCTGACCTGGTCGGGGGGGGGAGGCCTCCCCCCAAAAAAAGCCACTAAAATGTGTAACCATAAATTAATAATAAACTGCCTTACCTTAGTAGAAGTCGGAATCATCGGAAAATTCGGACGGTGGCTCGATTCTTCTTCACTTTTGGGCTGGGACTTCTGGTTTTAGCATGATCTGGACGACTGGAACAAGCGGAACAGGGACGGGTGTAATTGACGAATCCGTTTGTACGGCGACGTCTCGGGATTGTTGGGTTTCAGTGAAATTAGGCCGCATCTTGGTGGGTGTTGAGTCGGCTCGACTTAAAGGATATGTACGTTTAATTAATTCCAAAAAGGCTTTAAACGGGCAATCAACATTTGATAGGTAGCATTTCTTAATACAATACATAGAGAAATACGAATCATACAAATTTTTTACTGTACCGCTTTTAGGCAAAACATTACCCTTCAACACCCGCCAAGTAGATTCTATTGTGTTTGTGTGTATGCTTCTGTCTGCTGGATCAACAAAGTGTAATGAGTGGTTAATGTTACGGTGTGTTTTGAAATGTTGGCTTAAAGTGTGGTATGATTTCAAGAGTCTGAAATTACAATGGAGTCAGGGTGGATGTTTTCAATTAAAATTGGGATGAGTGTTTCTGCAGTTCTGTCGGCAACAACTTGAAAAAATGCGTCCTTTGTTTCCCAGTCAGTCCCGCCAAGTACCCAACAACTGTCGACACGTCTACCCTTGTGAAGTTTTCGCTTACCAAATTTGGATCCGTCAATTTCCACGACGTGTCCTGGCCCGCCGATTTTCCGGTTGTCCTGCAATAAAATGTCTATACAAACTTCCCGGCAGAAATTGTACCAGTCCACTATGGTGTTAGGTGACCCGATTTTCAGAGTCATCTGCGTATATTTCTGGGGAAGTTCGTGAATCCAGCCGTGAATGAGAATTAAAATGGTCCTAAATGAAAGGTGCGAACCGGAGAAGAACGAGCCACTCCTAGACTTAGCAGTGCTGTGCAATGACAAATGCTCTTTACTCGTATTTTTAATGAAAAGTGGCCAGATCAGTGATTTCAGTGGTGTTTGTGGCCACTGCAGTGGCGTGCGTTACAACACCACTGAAAACTGTCGCCACGTTTGATCAGTCCAACTGTTCCTTCTTTGCAGTGGCCACAAACACCACTGAAATCACTGATCTGGCCACTTTTCATTAAAAATACGAGTAAAGAGCATTTGTCATTGCACAGCACTGCTAAGTCTAGGATAGTCACTGGGTTTGTGGCAGCAAATTGCACGTGGGAGGGATGCGCAGACTGGACGGACGACATCTTGGTAAACTGGCAAGAGACTGGGTCATATCTTGGGGCACGCAGGTTGCGGGGTCGGGTCGCAGAACTACTTACCTTGGCGGAGTTATTGTAGCCCGGGCAGAAGGTGTTACGCGGCCTGGCAAACGAAACTGTAAACTACCCCCTAACTCTACATAACAGTAAAGGGGGACTGGGAATCCGGGTTCTGGGTGGGGGAAAACAGAGAAGTGGAGCGGACATGTTTACGTTATGGGGCGCTGGCAGGAGGGGAAAACGAGAGGGAGCCATACGCAAAAGGGAGGGAGCGGCTGAAAGGGTGGGGGGTAATGAGGCAGGGAGGGAGAAATTTCCTCATGTACCCCAAAAGCGGGGTTAAGTGGGGAGGGGACAAAGAAGGGGTGAGAGGAAGGTGGCTGACAAAAACGTGTGGGAACGAAAAGCGGGTCATCAACTGGGGGTGGGGAGGGGAGGGAACACTGCCTGCTAACAGAGACGGGGACAAAGATTATGGCTGACAAAAAACAAACTTCATCAACTTTACCAGAAGCGGTAAAAGTGGAGAAAAAACCAGTTCCCAAGGTAAAAACAAGAGCAGGAAGGCACTTAGCGCTGGCTGAAAGGAGCAACCTGGCAGGAAAAAATAATTTGCAGACAAAAAAAAAGTTGACACCATCAGAAATAGCTGGCCTTACCTTAGGGACCAAGAGGGTAGAGATCAGCCGCTGCTTTCAAAAGTGCGTGAGAAAACCAGGATTTCCAGAACAACAGTTGGTAAAAACTACACCTCTTCTGGCCCTTCTTCTGTGCTGTACCGTAGGTCCTGCCGCACCTAAATGCCCTCTTCTGCAGGTCGTGACGGCACTCCATCCTGCAGTGCGGACAAAAGCAGTGTTTTTAGCAGGCTGTGATCTTGGCAAAGCCTGTTAAGCATTCGTAATTGCACAAGTAATAGGCAGAAAAGTTGCGGTAACTGAGATAGCAGTTAGCGTAAGACACTGGGAGAGTGTGCCAGGTTATTGGCTCAGACGAATGCGACGTGGACGGAAGGGATTCAGCCACTGTACTGAACAAGGAAGCGCAAAATGTGTATGTTTTAAGGCGTAGGCCTGGGTAGCAGATAAGGGTTGTGGTGGGTGAAGGGGAGGTGGGATGTGGGGGGTTTTGACACAATTGGGTGTTTGGGGGAAGGGTTTACGTGAGGGGCTTGGGGGGGAAGGGGGAAACTTACGCGGCAGTAACAGGAATGGTTTCATTGAAAAGCTTCGCGTTGGTTATGACAGTAAGCAAAGAAACCAAAACTGGGTGAGAAAAATGTGGCTGGGCAAAATTTTTTTTTTTTTGGGTACAGATACGCTTTCGCCGTGTTTAGTACTGGGCTGGCGGGTTAAATTCATTTCGCCGTGTTTAGTAATGGGTTCGGGGAAATGGAATCCCGGTGGTTATGAGAATGAAGCAGGGAAATGATACTGCCGTGTGAAAAATGTGTGTAGGGAAAGTGTTTGTTCCGACACAATATACAAACCCTCGGTCCTTTACATTAGGATTACTTTCAGGCGTAGGCTGCAAACGGCTGTTGAACTTCAAACAAGGTGGTTATGCAGTTAACTACTGTCCGGGAGGCGGGAGTACTGCCTGCCCGGATGTAAACATTCCAATTTGCTTTCGGCCGTTGTAGCGCACGGACGTTGTTCTTCGCCACTCTCTGCCAGACAGCTTTCTTTCTTCATAATTTGGTGGGAAATCTTACCTTTTTTGTTATGGATAAATCAACCAAGCCTTCCTATCCCCAGCCTGTATGTCCTGGGGTGGGAGGGAAAAAATGTAACTCTTTTCAGTCTAGAGTTGACGTGGACCCACACGCCCTCTGTGCATCTTGCAGGGGACGTGTGTGTTCACACAACGACCCTTGTAGTGAGTGTTGCTCTTGGTCCCCCGAGCAATGGAGGAAGTTCGAGGGGAGGAGACGTTACCGTCGTAAGCCTACCAAGGAGTCATCCGAGGGAAACGCCCCGACGACTCCAGTGGTGGCGAATGTGTCGGGCTCATTTCTCCCTCCCGGCAAGCTTCCCCTGCTTGCTACCTCTCCCTCAGGTGAGGATTCCCCCTCCCCTTCCTCTTTTGTTTCATCGTTTGTGGAATGGCGCGGGGGAGAGTTGGACCGGGACATCCTCTCAGAGGTCTCTTCCCGTTCTGGAGGGGAGTTTTTTCCTCCAGAGCGGGTGGAGGCTTCCCATACTAACCCGACTCTTGCTTCAGGTCTCGGGCTGGATAGCCAGGCTTCGAACCCAACCCCAACCTGGCTACACCTGGGCCTACTGGGTACGTCACTGGAGGGATTGGCTCCACTGTCCTCCGCTCCATTTACCACTCACTCGGCAACGACAGCCACTACTACGACTGTCACCATGTCCAGGTTTGTGCAGCTCCCGGTGTCGGTAGCCTCACACCTCGACACCCAGGTTTCGGCTTCCCCTGCGTTGCAACATGCTGTACCGCTGTCGCCTGGCTTCCTGGCCCCGTTCACGCGAGCTGGTCCCTCCTACATGGTGACGTCATCCTACCCGTATGTGACTGTCGTTGCCCCCGTTGCTGACCCTGGCTTGTCTACAACCACAGTTCCTCACCTTACGTTCCAGCCCGGCCCTTCATCTGTTCCTTTCCCCATCCCATCGACCCTGGTGCGGCCTGACATGACTATCCATGCGGGAGGGGCGGTGCCTGCATTCCCGGCCCTGCCCCCTTTTTTGTTCCTGGCTGACACGCGGTTGCTTCCACCCAGGCAAATGGTGGCTCAAGCTCCGTGGTCTCTGCCCGGAATGTACCTTCTGCTGCAGCCCCTCCTGCTGTTCCTGAGTCTTCGTCCACGCCCTCCTGGCTTGGGGATCTGACAGCGTTCCTGAAGCAGATGGTGAAGAAGAAGAAGAAGAGGAGGTCTAGGAAGGTGTCGTCATCTTCATCTTTGTCTTCATTATCATCGTCGTCTTCGTCTGCTGCCTCTCCTGCTTCTCCTTCCGAGGCTTCGCAACCAAAGAAGAAGAAGCCTGCCTCTCCCCCCCCCCCAAGAAACCTCGCACCGAGGCTTCTAAGGGTCTGCTTCCTTCCACAGGGGAGGCAGTGGGATCTCTCGTCGGCTCTTCCTGATCCTCGGATCAGGGAACCGCTGCCCTGGCCTCCGGGTCAGTGGCATCGGGAGCCAAGGGCGTGCAGACCAAGTCCTGTACTCCCCCCGCTGTGCCTAAGAAACTTCCTGCTTTGAAGGCCAGCGAGCCCGCGTCGGACACTCGTTCACGAGTTGCTCCGAGTACCTGGGTCCCCAAGGAGACCCGGGTACCCCAGTCTGATACGGGAGAAACTTCTCGCTGTACAGACCAGGGCGTGGGGCGAGAGAAAGAGCCCGGGCATGCAGGTGCTCCGGCTCTTCCTTGCTTCACCTGGGCTAAAGCAGTCTCCTCGACCCGGGAGCTCGTCATCACCGCGGGTTGGTGACCGCTCTCGGCCCACTGCCTCTGCTGGTTCTGGCAGTAAAGCCAGTGAGAGCACTCGATCTTCCTCGCCTGTCCCCTCCGCCCCTTCGGTTTCTTCCAGGGGGTGCGAGTCGGAGAGGATGAACTCTGGGGAGTGTTCTCCTCAGAGTTCTACTGCGTGGGGGTACGAACCTGGCTCGGTCCTCGGCTCGACCAGGTCTTACGTCCGCGTGGCTCAGGAAGGTTCACGCGGGTCTGCTGAGGTTCTCCCTCCTGCGGGGAGAGTAGTACAGGAGGACCGCACTCAGGGGGGACTCAAGGGTCCTCTGCCCCGGGATGCGGACACCCCCGAAATACAGAGGACTTTTGCGGAGGTTATCGCGCTGATTCGTCAGCACAATGACCTCGGGGAAGGGACCACGGCCTTGTCTGTGGATCGTCCGTCGCGCCTCGAATCCTTCTGGGGACCCAAGAAGGAACCCAAGGCTTCGGTGGGGCTGCCATGGTCCACTCTTGCCAAGGGGGTACTTGACCAGGTGAATGGTCTTGTGTCTGGGCAAGACAGTTCACTTCGTTCGAGCTGCTCAGACAAGCTTCTTCCTCCTCCTCTGCCTCGACAGAAGCGCTTCTACACCCCAGTTGAAGGGGCGTTACTGACTAGGCAGGTTGACCCAGACCTGACTCGTCTGGATCCGGGTCTGACGTTGCAGCAATTGACTGCAGAGAGTATCTCCCTCTCTCAGCAAGAAGCTGCAACCCTGGAAGCCACCGCCATGGCGGCCTTCCAAGCAGTTTCCTGGCTCGATCTGTGGTCCTTCACAGTATCGAAGGTAGCTGCTTCCTCAGGCGCTATTGTACCTGGGGAGGACTCCGCCTTTGGGAGACTGTGCCAGTCTGGGGGTAGGGCTATCTCCTACCTCGCCCACCAGACTGTGAACCTGTGGGCGAACCTGGTGCTAAAGCGAAGGGATGCCGTTCTCTCTCGCTTCGCCAGGTCTGTAGGTCCCGAGTCAGCTATTGCCCTGCGGAATGGACCTTTGCTGGGTTCCTCCTCTCTCTTCCCCAGAGAGCTGGTGGATGCCGCAGTAGACAAGTGCCGTGCCGATGACAGCGACCAGCTTGTCCACCAGGCAGTGGACAAGACCTCCGGGTCTTCGCATTCCACTGCAGCCAGGTCTTCGGGCCAGGCTGGCACTTCCTCGGCCCCTAAGAAGTCCCAGTCTTCGAAGGGGTCCCAAGGAAACACCCAGCCTTCTTCTTCCTCGAGAAGTGGGGGTCCCTCCCGCCCTTTTCAGCCCACTTTCCAAGCCGGTAAAGGGGGCAAGGGTAAGATGAAGAAGGGGAAACGCTAGGGGCGGCGTTCCCGCCCAACAGCTGCCCAAGGGGGGGGGGTTGCCTGTCGAGCCATTGGGCAACTTGGCAGCGACTTGGAGCCGAGACCTGGATAGTGGATGTCCTTCAGGAGGGATATCTACTACTCTTTGAGTCTCGGCCTCCCCTCACCTACTCTCCGGTCCATCTCCAGACTTATGTTCCGGGATCATCGAAGGACACTGCACTACAGCAAGAAGTGCAAGCGATGCTGAGCAAGGGTGCTGTAGAAGTCATGTCGGACCAGTCTCCAGGCTTTTACAGCCGTGTATTTCTCGTAGAGACAGCCTCAGGGGGATGGAGACTGGTCATAGACCTCTCTCCCTTGAACCATTTCGTTCGCCAGACTCAGTTCACAATGGAAATAGCGCAAACCGTGCTGGCCTCCATCAGGGAGAACGACTTCATGCTTACGGTGGACCTGAAGGATGCGTATTTCCAAATACCCATTCATCCGTCCTCTCGCAAGTACCTTCGCTTTGTCCTCGGGGAGTCGGTCTTCCAATTCAGGGCACTTTGTTTCGGGCTCTCGACCACTCCCCAGGTGTTCACAAGAGTCTTCTCCCTCGTGTCAGCTTGGGCCCACTCGCACGGGATATGTCTTCTGAGGTATCTCGACGACTGGCTAGTCCTGGCGAGCTCTCGCTCGCAGTTGCTACAGGACAGGGATCGGCTCTTCAAGTTTTGCCAGGATCTAGAGATCGTGGTAAATCTGGAGAAGTCAGATCTCACCCCCAAGCAGAGGATAAAGTACCTGGGCATGCTGATAGGTATGGTGGCAGCGAAAGTCTTTCCCTCGGACTCTCGTATCAGCAAGTTCAGGCAGGCAGCACAGCTGTTCCTGTCACGGCAGGAGCAGCCAGCTCGGCAATGGCAAGTCGTCATCGGTCACCTGTCGTCTTTGGAGAAGCTAGTACCTCATGGGCGTCTTCACCTGCGGTCTCTCCAGTGGAGACTAAAGGAGCATTGGTCCCAGTCCCAAGACCTCCAGTCCTTCCTCATCCCTCTTTCCGAGGAGGTGAGGAAGGACCTTCGCTGGTGGTCAGACGACAGGAACCTCTTGATAGGAGTATCCCTGCATACTCCCCCTCCGGACATGCTTCTGTTTTCAGACACATCGACCGAGGGATGGGGCACACACCTGGAGGAGTTGCTGACTTCGGGAGTGTGGCACCGAGACGACGAGCACCTTCACATCAACATCCTGGAACTCAAGGCAGCCTTCCTGGCCCTCCAAGAGTTCCGGGATCGAGTGATGGGACACTCCGTGGTACTGATGAGCGACAATACCATGGTAGTGGCATATCGTCAACAAGCAGGGGAGACTGGTGTCCCAACAGCTTCATCAATTGACGATGCAGGTGCACGAGTGGGCTGTGGCTCACTCGGTAGAGCTGTCAGCCAGGTACATTCCAGGCAAGAGGAATGTCATGGCAAACAAGCTCAGCTGCCAGAGCCAGGTGGTAGGGACCGAATGGTCCCTCCATCAGGAAGTAGCGGAAAGGCTGTTCGACCTATGGGGGCATCCAGCCATCGATCTGTTCGCCACCCGGCACAACAGAAAGCTCCAGGTCTTCTGTTCTGTCATGCCGGACCCATGGGCCGCTGCGGAGGACGCGTTCCAACACCTGTGGGACAATCTCGACGCATACGCCTTTCCCCCGTTCTGTCTGATTCGCCGAGTGATCAGCCGAGTGATGATCACCCCGAATCTCAGAATGACTCTGGTGGCACCCAAATGGCCCCAGGCCGTTTGGTACCCAGACCTGCTAGCTCTCCTCTCCGAGGCCCCAAGAGAGATTTCCCCCCTGGCCCAACCTCCTGCGTCAACCTCACGCAGAGTGGTTCCACCTGGCAGTGCATTCCCTGTGTCTTCACGGCTGGAGGTTATCCACCATCTCTTGCAAGCGAGAGGCTTTTCGCGCCGCGCTGCAACAGAGATGGCAGGATACCTCAGAAGATCCTCCGCAGCGGTATACCAGGGAAAGTGGTCCGTCTTCTGTGGCTGGTGTCGTTGAAGGGGTATCTCGCTGGTCGGAGCTACTGTTCAGCAGGTCGCGGACTTCCTCGTCTTCCTTCGCTGAGAGAAGCTTCTCTCCGTTTCAGCTGTGAAAGGCTACCGCACCACACTTGGCCTAGTCTTATGGCTGAAAGGAGTAGACATCTCCTCCTCCTTCGAGATTTCCCTACTCATGAGAAGCTTCGAACAGTCTTGCCCACCCAGGGATCTCAGGTCCCCTGCTTGGGATGTGACTCTCGTCCTAAGGAGCCTGACTCGTGCACCGTACGAGCCTTTACGAGAGTCGTCAGACAGGGATCTGACCCTCAAGACCGTCTTCTTGCTAGCCTTGGCATCGGCGAAGAGAGTTGGCGAGCTTCACGGACTTTCCTTTGATGTTAAACACTCAAGGGGATGGGAATCAGTTACGCTCGATTTTGTCCCAGATTTCATAGCGAAGACTCAGAACCCTTCGGTCCCGGACGCACGGTTCGAGTCCTTCACGATCCCCTCCCTAGAGGACTTTGTAGGTAATGAACCAGACGAGATGCTACTGTGTCCTGTTAGAGTGCTGCAGCGCTATCTGAAGAGAACTCGGCGCCTCAGGCCTGAGTGTCGACGACTCTTCGTTAGCACTGGCTCGACCAAGAAAGAAGTGTCCAAGAACACTATCTCTTTTTGGCTTTGTGAGATGATACGGAGAGCGTACTCTGCTGCAGGAGAAGACGACACCGGTACGCTTCATCCAAGAGCTCACGAGGTCTGCAGCACTGGTCCGTCCCTCGCATTCTGGAAGAATATGTCGGTGTCACAGGTGCTGAAGGCGGGGGTGTGGTCCCAGCAGACTACCTTCACCTCCTTCTACCTCCGGGATGTTGCACACAAGTCCTTGGACACTTTTTCCTTGGGTCCTGTGGTGGCTGCTCAACAAGTTGTGTAGCTTATCCAGCTCCTCTAACAGGACAGGTTGCAACTCGCCTAAGTTGTACGGTTGTGATTGGGAGATTGAATGTTGAGTGACTGGCCTCTCTTCTTTCTCCCCATCCTGGCTCTCTTCCCACGGGCAGGGAGCGGACGTGCCGTTACAAGCTGGATCTGGCGATCGAGGCAGGTAAGCACATAACGGCAGCTCCCGTTCTATTTCCATTCAGGTTAATAGAAGCAACCCCACTCCTTCCTCTTGCAAGGGGAGGAAGAAGACCATGACTGTAAGACAAACCCAATGCTTGTATTTGCCTCATTGTCATCCGACATCAAATTCTTCCTAGCCTACTTTGCATGAACTGATGTCTCTTCTTTCATGCAAAGGGACCCAGAAGTCTGACTGATCCTGCGTTTCTTACAACCCGATCTTTTGTCAGAGGCAGTTTTTCCCTTCCTCGCTCTCACGACCAGAAAGGGAAGACAAGGTGGTGAACTCCAGTCAGTTCAGAGAGACTTTATCAGATTCCTCCCTCCAATCAGTAAGTCTCCTAATGTAAAGGACCGAAGGTTTGTATATTGTGTTGGAACAAATAACAAATTTTAAAAGTAAATTGTATTTTTCCTAACTATACAAACCCGAGGTCCTTTACACTTTATGCCCACCTCATGCCACCCCTCAATCTGATACCTGGGCCGAAAGGCAAATTGGAATGTTTACATCCGGGCAGGCAGTACTCCCGCCTCCCGGACAGTAGTTAACTGCCTAACCACCTTGTTTGAAGTTCAACGGCTGTTTCCCTAATGTAAAGGACCTCGGGTTTGTATAGTTAGGAAAAATACAATTTACTTTTAAAAACTGTTATTTTTTTGGGGTACAGATACACTTTCACTGAGTTTTTATTACTAGGCTGGCGGGGCAAATGCATTTTGCCATGTTTAGTAGTAGGCTAGGGGGATATAATCTCCCTGCGCCGTGTTCAGTACTGGTCCGGGCGGGCACCTGTGTTGCAACAAGTGCGAGTAAGTGCAACCAAGAACGTTGAAACTTTCAAGAATAAACTCAAAAATGTATATGTGTTTTCTTCTTTGCTGTGTTAACTTATAGTTTGGGAGGATTGCATGCAGGGTGTGTTAGTTTCATGTATAGGGAACACACGTTAACAAGTTATTACATTTGCCAGACTGGATATGAACTGTTCAAAACAGGCGTACCTGTGCCCTGTCATGTGCAGGACGCGTATGTGAACCCCGGAAACCGGACACAGCCCCCCCAAGTAGGGGGGCATATTAGCAACTTTGGGAGTTAACGTTTAGCAGGTTCTTCTCAGCGGGGGGATAACAGCGCAAAGTGATTGGTTAGATAAGTGTCTGGGGGGTTTAGCCTTCCATTCTCCGAGTTTCCTCAGTAAGGGAGTGAGGGATGAACCAATGGCTCCCCAATAAATGTTTGGGAAGACAGTAGTAATGGAAGAGGTTGCCTTTGTGTCGGCTCATTTAATGTTCTTGTTTTTTCTCTGTTTATTTAGCGGTTTCTCATATCTGCGGTGCCATAAAAAATGGATTTTGACAAAGGAAAAATCTATTTCTGGAGAGGGGCCCATGTCAGCCGGTGAAAAAGTCCATTCAGCACTTATTTCTAGGTAATTCCGTTGCTAGATACCAGAGAAAGCTAAATGAAATGCTGGAGTTACTACCCCCAGAGCGAGCTCCACCAGATGGAGTCGTGTATGGAAAAGGGTGAACTACAAAAACACGGAACCTTATCCTATAGAGATTCCCAATGTCAAAAGTCCCAATGAGAGAGGTGCCGATCACAAGCCCATGCACTACTCGCGGACTGTATACAAGGCAACACTAGTCGCATTCCATGTTAGCACCCACCCCCACTAGAATGATGTTTACCATGGGAGGGAGAGAATGAAAAACAGGGTGGGTCACGGGTGACACAGGCCCCTCTCCAGAAATAGATTTTTCCTTTGTCAAAATCCTTTTTCTGGATCGGGGTCCCGTGTCAGCCGGTGAAAAATAACAGAGAAATAAACATCATTCTTATGCTATTAAAGACTTAAATAGAGACGTTGACAACTAGGAGAATTCTACCCTGAACATTAGTAAGGTCCTCTAAATTCATGTAATGAAAATAATGTAAGTGGTCACCGTCTAAGATCATGAGCTTAGAATTGAACCTGAATAGGCTTGTATTAAGAAAATACTTTCTGCCTAGTAGCAGACCCAATGACAGTACCCCCCCCCCCTTTTTTAAAAGAGAGGATCTGACAAAATTGCGAGGTCCTGTCTAAAAAAGCCTGTAAGGAGAAAACTGGGCACAGAAACAGACCTTGTAAAAGGGAGTACTTTCCAAGGTGACCACCGAAAATGAGGACCTTCAATTGTAGATAGAAAGTTAGGGTGAGGAATTGCAACACTACCCCTGATGAGGGGAAACCAAAATGATTGGTTCCGCTAGACAGGGCAGACAGTACAGGAAAACTAACACCAGAAGCTAAGCTGATTAAAAATTTTGGGTCTTCCCCAACAAGGAAAGGTAAGAACAAGATGATTGTTGGTTACCGAAGCTAACTCGATACATTACTCAAAGACCAGGAAACCGAATGTGGACGGAGTACTGGTCTTAGACGAACACAGACCTTAGGGATGAAAGTTAAGAGCCTGTGAGTCTGGTTCCAACAAAACTCTTTCCTCGGGGCCAATGCAGCCGCATCATTACTGTAGCTTCGAAAACTATGTGAAGAGTGCTAGTTACTTAACTGCAGCACCATACTGCAGTAGAGTAGGATCCCTTGACTGATTTTAGGAAAACAGTAATAACAGGACCAATATCAGTTTCCTTCTAAACTGTAAGATTCACAAAGACCACAAAGCCAGGGCAACAGAACTTTGAGGGGGTTGACGCAGGCTGAGTTTATACCAGACGTGACAGCTTGATAGTTTGTGGCTGAATTGGGTTGCAAACAGACCTACTTCCAGGTTCTCATGCCTCATCGCCTACCCCACCCATAACCCCACTTTCCCTAGGGGTCCCCTAAATTGTAGGGTAGAAACGAGCAGGTGAGCCGTTACATAGCCAAATAACACTGTCCTGGGGTTATACCCCACCCATAACCCCGCATTCCCATCGGGTCCCCTAGCTTGTTGGTTGAGAGGGAAATACCCTGGGGACACGTCCCCAGGGTATTTCCCATCCATAACCCCACTTTCCCATTGGGTCCCCTACCTTGCTGGATGAACTTTAGGGGTTAATTACAGGTTAATTACATTCATCCGACAAAAATTAAAGATAAGTCCATAATTGGCAGCACAAAAATGTAGAAAAAGTCAAGTTAGCAGGCCGTCGCCGCCGCGGATCTACTACTTAGTTCTGCCATTGATTTTTCCTATACTATTTTGGGTAATTTTTCAGAAGACTCCAGCCTCCCATTTCAAAAGATGCCAGTTATCCATTTTTGCATGAAAAACCATTTTGGGTTTTACATGCAAAAATGGCTAGGAAATGATAGGGCACTAAAAGAACGTAATACTGTAATGCCAACCTATCGTAACCTAGGGGTGTTTGCTGGTTTCGTTTTTGCTGTATTAGCTATAGAGGGGGATGGGGGGCCGGTATTATCATACCTTTTAAGACGTAACTTGATTAATTATTTTTCTCTGTTATTAAGCATTTGCAAAGGTTGTGTATTGAGAAGAATTTTTTTGTTTTGATGTGTTTTACCCAAGAAAAATATAAATTATAAAGTGGGAGGTGGCTGGAATCTTCCAAAAAATAACCGTATTCTGGTTGCTTATTAAGAATTTACCGTTATTTTTTTGTTGGTCCATTGTAATCAAGTTAATCTGTAATTAACCTCAGAAGTTTTACGTTGGGCATCCTGGAATGCTATTATGCATGTGCAGTGTTTTAGGGGAGCTTTTGGTAGAAAGTGGAGATTCCTTCACCCGGGGTGGTTCAGAGGGCGGAGCTCCCCAACTAAGTAACATGCCCTGCTAGGTTAGGTTAGGTTTAGGTACGTTAGGTTAGTATAGTTCCTGGTAGAACTAAAGTATTAGCTCCACGTCGGGTATTACCTTGGAAATTGACTTTTTCTTTAGTATTTTGGTTGCTTATCAAAAATTTACTGTAATTAACTTGTAATTAACCGCAGAACTGCACAGTGTTATAGGGGAACTTTGGTAAAGAGTTGAGTTTCCTTCACCAGGGGGTAACACGGCCCACTAGGTCGGGTTAGGTTAGGGTACGTTAGGTTAGTATGGTTCCTTTTATAATAGATTTCCTTAGCCAATCCCTTCGTGAACATATGGCTCCCTAATGTCTCTCATATTCGGGGAACTGTTCCATACAGTCCATGCGGAGCTAATACTTGGAAATACTTAGCTCCTTTAATAATAGGTTTGATATTTCTAAGTGTTAACTCTGCATGTACTTTTACCTTGGAAACTGATTTTTCCTATATTTTTAGTGCTGCTGTGATGAAGTTGCTTTATTTTGTTGGTCAACTACTATTCACCTCTCACCTCTAACCAACATGGTTGGGGACTGTGAATTTGGGGTTTTAGGTGGGGGAGAACACTCACAAACAAAGTGGACATGTATTTGTTATGGAACTGTACGACGAATGCCTAAACCATGGAAATGTTCAACGAATGCTTAAACCGTTAGGGAAGGGGAGTAACAAGGCTGAAGGCTGGGGTAGGACAGAGCCTCTTGCATCCACAAAATGCAAGGGAAGGTAAGGAATGAAAACGGGGATAGGTAGAGGGTTACACACGTGCGCAAACCGTTAGGGAGACATTTGTTCTAACAGACATCAAGTGAGGGAAGGTGATGAAAAAGTAGGGGTGGGTGGGTAGGTAGGAATTCATTAGGAAAAGAGGAAAGATCGTCAGGCAATGAGTAGAGGTAGAGAGAATAACAGATCAACAATGAATAAAACGTCATCTCCATTAACAGCTACACTAAAAGTATAGGAAAAATCAATTGTTCCTACACGATATACAAACCATCAGTCCTTTACATTAGGAATTACTTATGGCTAAGATGGAAACAGCCGCTTAACTCTTGAACAAAGTGGTTAGCCAGTAACCACCGACAGGTAGGCAGGAATACAGTAAAACCCCGTATTCACGTTCTCATGATTTGCAGACTCACGTATTCACAGGTTTCTCTGTGGAACGTATCTACCAATTATTTGCGGAAAATTTTCCCATTTGCGGTATTTTTCACTGAGAAATATTCACTAGTTACTGTATTTTCATCTCATTTTCATGACTAAATGCACTTTTTGTGATAAAATACTCAGGTAATGCTCGAGTTACGATAATTCGATTTTGCAGTGGGGTAAGCAATTAATACCGATACAACAATATTATTTTTAAAATATTTTAAAATTTCGCGTGAGCACAGGCAGCAGCGTAATCAGGCAGTGAGAGAGACCAAATTACAATAGACAACTTTTCCTCCATCTCTTTATCCCATCTTCTAGTTAAAAAAGTAAAAGAGAATGATAAAAGTATTGTTAAAATGTTATATTCTTGCGTAAATGCGTACAGCCTTAAACAACCGATCGAGAAATTGTTGTTTTGCTTATAACCGAATCAGATAACAACAGCCGTTTACTGGGTATTTCAACCATCGTACGGTAATAAACAATTTCTGTGGGTTATAGCACAAATGACGTTACGTGGAATAGGACTGATATATTTTTACATTATACCCTTATTCAGTATGGATAAAAGATCATCAAGGAAATATACTGCTAAATTTAGGCTGCAAGTTGTAGCTGATGCTGAGAAAACAATGTTCAAGCTGCTAATGACTATAATGTAAATTATCGTGCATCGGCAACATGAATGAAACTCAATTGTAATTAAAATTGAAGAGAAAGTATTTTAATCAAAACTACTGGGCATGAAAGAACACATATTACTCTTATTTTTACACCAATAAACGATAAATACGTAAAGGTGCTATTATGATGAAATCAAGTGAAAATAGCGAACGGAATCTTGAATTTTTTTACACAAAACAAACGCCCCCAACGGCCATCATCATCCGTCATCTATTGACGAGAATAATAGATAAATTAATTTCACAACGAGACGTATTTTAGTTATATTTTGACTTGAAAACACTGTATAACGAAAAATAACCTTGCCCCATATAAATACAGTAAAGTATCTAGAGGTTCATTTATGCTAACTAGAAGCAAGAAAAGCGCTCTGAACTGAATTAAATACGGCAAAATAAACACTACATAAACGATTTCCAAACCAAAACATTGATCGCTATGACTGCAATTTATACTACAAAAGCAATATAAGAATATATACAGTATTATTGGATACATTTGAAAAGATCCATGGAAAAGATGCATATTCGTTATGTTGATGTTTGTATAATACGATATGTGAATATCAAGTACAGTATAATGTAGGCTATGCTGCCGTTTATGTATACAATATACCATAATGTAGGCTAAGCTAATTCTTGTTTGTTATTCAATTTCACTTTTCATGAACCTCCAAAATTAGCTGATAGTAATAATTACTATACTGTGTATGTGTAGAGTATACTTTATAGTGTAGACTAGGCTACCTTATATGTATACATGGTACCGAATACCCTAGTGTTGGCTAGGCTATGTTTGAGATACGATTTGGTATTTCTTACGTTTCTTCCAACAAACGTTGGTTTTTTTTGGAACCTAGCCCCATTGTAAGTAGGATAATACCTGTATAAACATTTTTAGTTTGTTTTGTGTCTGTTTGAACTATCAAAATAGGCAGTTCTAAGTGTTTTTAGAAGGGTTCTAAGTAATATTAGCCGGGGTATGTGGTACGCATCCTCCGCGAATACGAGGGGTTTACTGTACCTGCATGCCCGGATGTAAACATTCCAATTTTATATAAGAAGAATAGGTACAACGTAGCTAAAGAGCTCAATTCGTTTCTGCCGGCTAATGACTCTACACTGGTTATTAGCAGCTCTTGATTCATTTTCACCAGATGGTCTGAAATCGTCTTGTGGTGAAGTATTCTTTGCTTTTAGTAGCGTAGGTATTTAGCTTAGCTAGAATTCTGAAATATATTTTCAATTGTGACTTTCCTAATTGGGCTTTAGACTTATTATGTCTGACTCTAGTTTGTCTAGCATTAGGTATTGCAGCAAAGGCTGCAAAACTAGACTCACTTCTGCAAAATATGACTCCCATACCACATGTAGTTCTTGCAGGGAGCAAATTTGCTCTCCTGAGCTTAATTGTGAGGAATGTAAGGACTGGGATAAGGGAAAGTGGAAGACTTTACAGACACAGCTAGATAAATTACAGCTTGACCAACTGAGGAAATCTACAGCTAGGGCTGAAGCTAAGGCTTCTGCTAGTACAGTTCATTTTCCAGGAGTTGATATTGCTGTTCTGCCTATCCCTTCAACACCTGTGACAGCCTTTTCTCCCATTTCCAGTCCTCCAGCCTTTCCTGTCACTCCATTACATAGCTCTCATTCTGCTGAACTCAGTGCCATTGCCAGCTTAGAAGCACAGGTAGATAAAAAATTTAATTTACTTGTGAATACTGTTTCCCAGATTGGGAATTCTGTGAAGGTCCTGATGGACAAATTTAATAGTGTAGTGTCGAGTGCAGTGTCAGTGGAGGGGGCAGCTGTTTGTCCCACTGATGCTCCTAGACTAAGATCCCTGTTAAACTCCCCTTGCTCACCTGGCAGAAAGCAAACTGGCAGTCCAAGGGAGGTTGGTGGGGTTTGCCCACAAGCAACTGTTGCCTCATCCAAGCCTGTTGTCTGCCAATCCCAGGCTGCAGAGGGACGCCATTGAAAAGGCGTCCGAATGGACGTGCATGCCCTATCATCAAGTGATTCAGATTTTCGCAACCAAGAAGCACAGTGGTTGTTTTGCGAAAGTTTCTAGGCCATTGAAAAGGCTGGGCGCTTCCTTGGAAACAGATTCGCCCCCATCTCGTAAGCGAGCTGTAGAGAGGGAACGTAGCCCTCTCCCTTCATGTAGGTTTTGGGAGTCGCCAGTGAGAGATTCTCATGCCCATTCAGTTGCAAAATTGCATTCCGACCCCAAAAGAGTGTATGCCAGTCCAGTTAATCGCCGCAAAGTGTCCGAGTGCCCAGTGTCTGATAGTGTTGTGTGTACGTGCCAACTTGAAGATCTTTCAGTGTCCGAGCTATCATCTCTCGAGCTCCCATCGTATGAGCACACTTCATCTGAGCGCCTATCGCATGAGCATTCAGTGTCCGTTTTTCCAGTTCATGGGCCCCCAGTTTCTGATCATTCCAAATTGGAAGATCCTGCGTATGATCGATCTGTGTTTGAATGTCAAATCGCTGAGTGTCCATCCTTTAGGCTCCAAGTGTCCTCTAGGAGTGCAGTCACCTTGAAAGATTCAGTGTCTGTTCCGACAGCGAGTGGGTGCCTAACGTCCATGCGTCCAGTGTCTGTGGGTGTTTCCCTCGAAGTTCACCCAACTTCTTCAGGTGAATTTCCTTCAGTTGCTCAAGATCCTTTGTTGGCTCCGCTTCAACTCCGGCTTGACAAAGTTCTGAGCCTTCTTCAAAAGCCAGCTCTGGTAGTGCAAGAAACCATGTACCTTCCAGGATGACCCGCTTCCTCCGTCGAGGAACCAGTAGAAGAGGAGCAACCTCCATCAAACTATTTGGCGCTGCTCAAATTTTTCCTGATCTGCTACCCTTCATTCTTCTCTCCAGCTGTCCCTTCGTCTTTGGGGTCGGCTTTCTTGATGCGACAACCTCCAGGTACTGCCAGACTTCCACGTATAGTTTTATCTTCGTCT
The DNA here is from genome assembly GCF_040412425.1 of Macrobrachium rosenbergii. Taxonomy (NCBI): domain Eukaryota; kingdom Metazoa; phylum Arthropoda; class Malacostraca; order Decapoda; family Palaemonidae; genus Macrobrachium; species Macrobrachium rosenbergii. The sequence continues at coordinate 5,875,936 of NC_089776.1, forward strand.
TCGAAGAAAGCATTCGCCCGCATTGACGCCTGGTTAGCAGAAAAGAGAGATGTCGGAAAAGCGGTGTTCTGTTCGCTGCCGACTTGATTGATAAGGCAGAAGTATCTGTCGTATGCAACTGGAGAAGCTCCGTCCTTGGGAGTTTCTGCTTCCTCTCAAGGGGGCTTCTTGAGTTTCATAGATGCTTCTTGTTGTTCTGCTTACTCTTCAGCCAGAATTCTCTTCACCACCAAGGAGTTGGACCATCTACTTAAAGACATCTTTAAAGTCTTCGAGGTCTTCAGTTTTCTGGATTGGATGGTGGGGGCTCTAGCTAAGAAAATAGAAGACTGTATGTCTCTTCAAGAGAACTTCACACCGGATTGGCTAGAAGTTCTGGTGTGCACTGATAGAGCCATGAGAGATGGGCCACTAGAGCTGGCGACCATCTTCATAATGGGAGTCCTTAAAAAAAGGGATTTGTGGTGCTCATTTACGGCAAAGAGAGTCACCCCATCTCAGCTTTCTTCTCTTCTTTTTGCCCCCCTGGACAAGAATACAGTAAACCCCCTGTATTCGCGTTCTCATGGTTCGCGGACTGACGCATTTGCAGGTTTCTCTGTGGAACATATCTAGCCATCATTCGCGGAAAATTCACCCATTCGCAGTATTTTTCACTGAGAAATATTCACTAATTACTGTATTTTCATACAATTTTCATGAATAAATGCACTTTTTGTGATAAAACTATTAAAATACTTAGTTATAAGCATTTTTACAGGGTTTTTCTTGGTTTAAGCTATCAAAATGGGCAGTTCTAAGTGTTTTTAGGGGGGTTTTAAGCATTAACAGATTTGACCTATTCGCCGGGGGGTGTGGGACGCATCCCCCGCGAATACGGGGGGTTCACTGTATTCTATTCCTGCAAGACACTCTGGAATGGGTTTCAGTAGAGCTACAGAAGAAATCAATGCAGGACCTTGTCGCTCAGTCCACCAGAAGGACTAAGTTCCCTGCACGAGCCACTACAACTACCACAGCTGCTAGAATGTCGTTGCCCTTGCAGCAACAGCCCTTTCAAAGTTCTAGAGGTCGTTTCCAGTCCAGACCTAGAGCCAACCTCCAAACTTCCAGACCAGCCAAGAAACCCGTTAACAAGCCAGCACCTCAAAAATGAGTCGTCCATCTTCTGTTTTCCAGTGGGAGCAAGACTTTCCCATTTCTGGACAGAATGGAAGAACAAGAATGTGGAGCCGTGTGTGCTGAAAGTACTGAAAGGGGGCTATGCAATCCCTTTCAGGGAGAAACCACCCTTAGTAACCTCTCCCATCAGCTTAACAGCCTAATCAGCAGGCTCAGAGAGGTTTTTGGCCCTATCTTGGGAAGTGTCAGCCCTACTAGAGAAGAAAGCCGGGGAAGGAGTCAAGGATGCCAACACGGAGGGGTTTTACAACCACCTCTTCTTGGTTCTCAAGTCATCGGGAGGATGGAGACCTGTCCTGGACATCAGTGCCCTGAACCTCTTTGTTCAAACAACAAAGTTCAAAATGGAGACGAGTCAGTCGGTATTGTCGGCCATCTCAAGAAATCTCTTTGGATCTCTTAGGAGTTCCTTCCTGTATTGACAAGGGCATTCGCGATAGTACGCAGGAGTTAGCTAGTCTGTACACCATGGGTGTGCTTAAGAAAAGAGAGCTTTGGTGTTCTTTTACTTCGAAAGGCGTCACTCCTCAGAGATCAGCCCTCCTCTTCTCCCCCTTGGACAAGACACACCTTTTTCCCCAGTCTATAGTACTGGACATTGCCTCTGACCTGCAGAAAAAGAACACTTAGGACCTGCTCTCCCAATCTGCGAGACGTCCCAAGGATTCTTCAACTCTTCCTCCCAGATCTTCGTCTCCGCTGCAAACTACGCCCTTTCGGAACTACCATTCTAGAACACATACTAGAACAAGAACATATACCCGTTTCCCACAGCGTTCATCAAAAAGTCCTCCTCCAAGTCTTCCTCCAAGAAATAAAGTCATAGTCCTCCGTACTCAGGCAGGAGCGCGGCTCCTCCGCTTTCGGGAATGGTGGGAACAAAAGGGAGCGGAATCCTGGACAGTGTCTGTCCTGAAGGGGGTGTAGGGGCTTTTTTTTATTTAACACAATTGGTGCAGGATGATGGGAACAGATTCAGAGGTTAAAGAGAACTCTTTTTCACCTATCCTAATTTATTATTAACCTTAATATTACAGTGGGCTGAAGACCTTCAAACAGAACCTTATCCTAATTTTATTTACATTTGCCACTGTTTAGCAATTATCATCTTTCAATACTTAACCTAACTTATTTCCTACTTACCACTAAAGTTTACCAAAACAATCCTCCTATACTGTACTTAACTTAGCCTAACTTAATACTATCAATAGTCAAAATATTATCAACAAATATCCAACTCTGGCATATATCCAATTTAAGTTCCTTATCTTTCTCGGCACTTCATCTCAGAATAATTCAAGATAACCACGGAAGTCAACGCACAATTTTGGGGATCACTTACGGAGTTTATTTCAGCTATGACATCCAAGCTGAGGCAGAAATTACTTTGGAATTTCTTCATGCAGTCTTTTTCTACACCAAAGCCCTTCTTTCCTTCCAAACAAGAATCTGAGATCTCATTCACAATAAAATCAGCCTACAGATATTTAAGCACTTTCCCTAACCCTGATCCCATTTAGGACAGTCACTGTTTTAAGTAACTGACATGAAAACTTGACACTAAGGCACTTGAAAATGGTTCGGTCTTTCCAGCTGTTCGACTGCTTTGGTAGTTGCCAGTGTCAATTTCCTCTTGCAGGTAAAGCCTCTTCCGGTTCAGGTGAAGGGAAGCCAATTACTCTACCCTATCACATTCAAGCAAACTGCAAATAAAAAAAAAAAAAAACATGAAAACATACATCACAGATTCATAACAAAAACCCAAAATAAACATAATAAAAAACATCACAACAACAAAAACGAAACACTTAATTCACACAAATCATCTTTCATCATACAAACCCAAACTTAGCCTACCACAGAGGCCTACACATCCCCTTTTTGAACAAACCTCCTGCAATCTGCAAGCCTGTCGAATTGACAGCTTACTCTCCAGGCTCAGAGAGATTTGCTGCTCTCTTGCTAGAGGTCGAGTCTCTTGTTCAGGAAGAGGCTATAGAGGTAGTAGAGGACATTCGTTCTCCAGGATTCTACAACCGTCTCTTTGTAGTGTCTAAGTCATCGGGGGGCTGGAGACCTGTTTTGGACATAAGTGCTCTAATTGTCTTTGTCAAAAAGACAACATTCAAGATGGAAACAAACCAGTTGGTCGTTGCGTCCATTCACCAGGGAGATTGGATGGCGTCCATCGACATGCAGGATGCGTACTTTCACATTCCAGTGCATCCGACTTTGAGAAATTACCTCAGGTTTGTCTTTCAGGGCAAGGTGTTCCAATTTTGGGCTCTGTGCTCCGGTCTCTCAATGTCGCTGCAAGTGTTCACCAGGGTATTGGCTCCCCTAGCAAAATGGCTTCATTTGATGGGGATAAAGATCTCCCTATATCTAGACAACTGGTTACTACGTTCCTGCTCGAAAGCTCAGTGTACGGAGGACATTCACATAACTCTTCTCGTGACCCAAGAATTGGGTCTTCTTATCAATCGGGACAAGCCTCTCCCGACTCCTTCTCAGGAGATTCCTTATTTAGGAATGACAATCAACTCTCTGCATTTTTGGGTTTTTCCAGTCCTGAAGAGAATAGAAAAGTGTCTCTAGACAGTGGAAGAATTTCTGGAACTATAACTTTTGCTCGGCCAATCAATGGATGAGTCTTCTAGGCACCCTCTCGTCCATGGACAATTTGTCACTCTGGGAAGACTTCACCTGAGACCTCTCCAATTCTTCCTCAGAGCCAGCTGGAATGGGAAAAAGTTTCCGGACTTGTTTGTGTTCCTAATAACGCAGGAAATCAAGGAGGACCTTCGTTGGTGGAATTCCAGGAATAGACTATCAGGAGGGGAATCTCTTCAACCTCTGAACCCCAGCTTAGAGTTCTTTTCAGAGGCTTCGAACCTAGGTTGGGGAGTTCTTTTGCGGTGAAGAGAAGTGTCAGGTACCTGATCTCAGGAACACCAAAACTGGCACATCAACATAAAAGAGTTACAGGTGATATTTCTGGGCCTACAGTGCTTCGCTTCAAAAATTCGGGGGAGGACAGTAACAGTGCATTTGGACAGCACGAGGGCACTAGTGTACATCAAGATACAAGGGGGAACCCACTCTTTCTCCCTGTACGAGGCTGCAAGGGGTCTTCTTCTTTGGTTACACCAGAACGACACTCAAGTGACAACGCGTTTTATCCAGGAGAGACTCAACGTTCTGGTGGATGAATTGAGCCGTCAGAGACAGGTCCTTCCAACAGAATGGACATTAGACCCGTTAGTTTGTCTCGATCTATGGAAGCTCTGGGGGAAACTCATGATAGATGTGTTCGCATCCTCCAGGAATCATGGGCTTCCTCTCATCTGCTCACCAGTACCAGATCCCTTGGCATGGGTGACCGATGCAATGTTGCAGGACTGGTCAGACAAAGCTCTGTATGCCTTTCCCCCATTCAGTTTAGTGAGACAAGTCATCAACAAATTCCAGTCTCATCAGAACCTGTCCATGATCTTGATAGCCCCCTTCTGGCCAGCAAAAGAATGGTTCCCGGATCTGCTAGAACTTCTTACGGACTTCCCGAGACTGCTGCCACAGAAACAACAACTTCCCAGGCAACCTCACTTCTGATGGTTCCACCAAAATGTGTCTTCTCTGGCCCTAACAGTATTCAAACTGTTAGGTGACTGCTCCAAAAGAAGGACCTTTCAAGAGCGGCTGGAGACGCGATTGCGAATGTAGAAGACAGTCATCAGATAATGTCTACCAGGCTAAATGGTCCATCTTCAGGTCTTGGTGCAGACGAAATAACGTGTCCTCTTCTAATACCGCTGTAGCAGAAATAGGGGACTTTTCTCCTGTTCCTACCCTCCACTAAAGGACTTTCCACCTCTACCATTAAAGGCTACAGAGCTATGCTTAGCTTGGTTTTCCGCCATAAAGGAATGGACTTATCATCTAAACAGGATTTGTCCGACCTTATTAAGTCTTTTGATACCACAAAGCTTAAAGAAAAACCTTTGCTTCCTGGAACTTAGACGTGGTACTTAAGTGGCTGTCCAGTTCACGTTTTGAGCCCATGCAATCTACCTCTTTAAGGGATCTAACCAGGAAAACTTTTTCTGGTCGCCTTGGCCACTGCCAAAAGATTCAGCGAAATCCATGCTTTGGACAGAAATATCGGATTTTCTCGGGGTAGCAGTTTGCTCCTTTTCCTTAGACTTTTTAGCTAAGAACAAATCGCCATCGAATCCATGGCCTCAACGATCAAGAGCTTGTCTGAGATAGTAGGGCCCTCTGAAGAAGAAAGAACTCTGTTCAGTATGTGCCCTTAAGTTTTATCTTCACAGAACGAAAGACATTCGTGGTACTTCAAGGAACCTTTGGTGTTCTGTAAAATATCCCTCTCGACCCTTGTCTAAGAATGCCCTGGCATTTTTTCTCAGGAACTTGATTTCGGAAGCACATTCCATGGTGAGCGAAGACTCCCTCTCCTCTTACAAGGTAAAACCCCATGAGATAAGAGCAGTCGCTACGTCTTTGGCGTTCAAACACAATTTATCCCTCGTGTCAATTGTGCAAGCGACGTTTTTGAAGTGCAAGTCGGTGTCTGCATCGCATTACTTAAGGGATATTGAGACTACTTACGATCAGTGCCGTACCTTGGGTCCATTTTATGTGGCTGGCGTGGTGTTGGGGGAGGAAACTTAGAAAGCAATGTCCTTGCTTAGGGTGTTGAGTTTTTTGGGGAGCCTGGGAGTACTATGTACTTGGAGTACCCTCCAGTCTTTTGGTTTTAATGGTTGGGTATTAGTGTTTTTAATTTAGTTTTTGGTGGTTATAGTGACTATTTACTCTGGTTATTTTGTGTGGTACTGCACCCTGGACAGGATTATCTTGTTGTAGTTTGCTAGCCCTCAGAAATTAGTCCATCACTACAAAACACCCACTGTAAAAGTAGGCCCTCAAGGCTTTACTGCCTCACCTCTACTGGATAAGATGAGCACCAACCAGAGGCAGTATCTACCCGTAGTAGCTCTCTTATCAGGTAAGGTTCAACAACATTGATGCAATGTTAGCAAATTTCTATTCTCAAACTCATTACTATTAATAATGTTTTGGGGTAGATATGTTCAACATTCCCACCTCCATTCAATGTGGGAATCAGCTGTGTAATTACTGGGTAAGTTACTTACATGAAAATGACATTTTTTTTAATAAAGTAAAGTTTTATATATACTTACCCAGTAATTACATGATCGGAGCCCCCCGCCTCCCCTCACTTGGACATAAGGGCATAAACAAATTGAAGCTCTTTGCTATGTTGTACCTCTTCTTCCCCCGAAAGTGGGGGGGGCACACCGCCATAACCAAAACAAACTAGCTTGACCCGCAATTTCAAAATTTTAAGCTGCCAATTCAAAGAAACTAATAGCTATGTAATTATGGGGTAAGTATATATAAAACTTTATTTTATTATAAAAATGTCATTGGAGCAGCTATGGTTTACCCAGGCAACCCTACGTTTGGCCAGTTTTATGGTCAGAACCTACCACTAGATGGAGGTAAGCTCTGACAAGAAAACGGGCGGAACAATACACAACAAAAATGGCGGACAGACAAAAACTGTGGAACCTGTGCTTGTTAGCAGTCATTTTTACACATTTCTGCTTTCAGTTTCAGTGTAGCGGAATGGCGCTACGCGCCTTATCCGCATTTTGATTGATTCCTGGCAAGCACATATATTCTGGCAAGCAGTAATGTCGCACTGCAAGCACTAACCACAGGTGTTACGGGGGGGAAATTGTACCCCTAACCTCTATTTATCAACGATTTACTATCTTAACCAAGAGAATCTCCTTATATGATATAAATAAAAAGCACATGTACCTTATTTGAAATCGGAATTGTCGGACCAGTCTGGCAAGTTGATTCTTCTTCTTTTGTTTTGGTCCACGGGCTGTTCTGTTTGTACAGCGGCGTCCCGCGTTTTTTGGGTGTCGCCGGAATCAGAACGCATTTTCTTCGGCGTTAACTCCACTTTAGCTAATGGATATGTCCGTTTAATAAGCTCTAGAAAAAGCTTTAAACGGACACTCAACATTAGATAGATACCTTTTTTGATGCAATACTTCGAAAAATACAAGTTGCACAGGTGTTTCACTGTACCGCTTCTTGGTAAAACATTTCGTTTCAACACACGCCACGTGGATTCGATAGTGTTTGTGTGGATGCTTTTGTCTTTTGTATCAACAAAATTCAAGGAATGATTAATGTTCAGGTGGTCTTTAAAATGCGGGCTCAGTGTGGTATGATTTCTAGCAATCTGAAATCACAGTTGAGTCTGGATGAATATTTTTTATCAATATTGGAAGTAGTGTTTCAGCAGATCTGTCGGGAACAACTTCAAAAAACGTGTCCTTTGTTTCATGACCAATCCCGCCTAAAACCCAACAACCCTCAACTCACTTGCCCTTATGAAATTTTCTCTTGCCAAATTTGGACTGGTCAATCTCAACTACGTGTCTGGTCCCCCGATTTTGCAGTTATCTTTCACCAAAATGTCGTTGCACACTTCACGGCAAAGACTGTACCAATCGACTATTGTGTTTGGAGACCCAATTTTCTAGGTCATTTGCTTATATTTCTGTGATAGTTCATGAATCCATCTGTGAATAAGATACAGTATAGTACTGAAGTCAAGATGTGACCAAGAGAAGAATGAGCCATTCCTAATTGAAATACTTTTCTGCATTTTCTTAAACTGCATCGCCATGTGTTTTCATCTTTCACAAGACTAATTGTTCCTTCCTTACACTGTTCACACAGACCACTAAAACTGCCTAAAAGGCCACTTTTCATCAGAAACAAACGCAATTCATTTTCATTGTCACATAATTTCACCAAATTAATAATAGTCACCAGGTTTGCAAGGGATGAGCAGACTCCATGTTATCACTTTGAATTCTGTGCTAGAATGGTCGCGCTGGGTTGGGTCACTGTGTCGGGTCGTCGCTGGGTCAGGTCGCTGAGTCGGGGTCAAACTACTTACCTGTGCGGAGTGGCTGTTGCGCTGTTACCCGGATAAAGGATAAACTACCCATGTCATTTTTTTAGGCACTTACCCTCCATCATTGAGATCCCTCCCTCCTCCCCTCTTAAGAGATTAAGAAACGACTGATGAACCAAAACACTTGCTGTCTTAACCCCTCCCTCTAAAACGTGGGGGAGTAACTATTGGGAGTGTTTTGCTTGTTAACGTTTGTTTCAGTTTTAACACTTGTTGAACCTGTGCCAAGTAGCTGCAGATTAAGCTAATGATGGAGGGTAAGTACCTAAAAAATGTATTTTATCTAAATATCATTATTTTAGTATAAAAGTCATTGTATTATGATGATTTATATTTAATTAAATTTCAATATCCCTTTTATTTACTGTATTATGAATAGATAATATTTCTGATGATTTATATTTCAGGATATGGATGATTTGGAGAAGTTATTCCAAATATTTTTGGAGGATGAGCAGCTTTGTATTGATTTTGCTGCAAATGAAAAGGAATCCATTGTATCTGCAGGGTCTCCAGAGCTTTATCTTAAAAATGTCGTACAGCGGTCTCAAATTAAAATAAAGGAGTGCAGAGTTTATCTCCGCAATTTGAAGGCAATGCCCGAAAATGAATTACGAAAGTGTGGAGTGTATAATTTAAGAAAAATGCTTAGAGAATATGAGAAACTTGTAAAGTTAAAAAAATCTGTTGTGGAAACTGAGAGCAAACTTAAGGGCAGTAGACATGAATCATCATTTAACAGAAGAGAGGCAAGATCAGAGCACAAGTCAGTGCGTAAGGAAAAATCAAGGTGTGATGTCAAGAAGGATAAACCATCAGGATATCATAACTCTTCTGAATTATCTAGGAAGAACAAATTTTCTGGTATGTAAAGTTATAACTGATGTCACGCAGGTGACTGTCTGTTTGAGAGAGAGAGAGAGAGAGAGAGAGAAGAGACAGAGAGAGAGAGAGAGAGAGAGAGAGAGAGAGAGAGAGAGAGAGGAAATGTTGAACAGTAATATATCTGTCCTAATTTTTTTTTAAACGCACACAGTCATTAATGCCATTTTGTTCCTTCACAAATATAAACCTTCGTTCTTTACATTGGGAGTTAGCCTGTAGCTTATGAACACGAGCTGGAACAGCCATTTAACTTTCAGACAAGGTCATTAACCCTTAAACGCCGAGCCTCTATTTACAAAAATGTCTCCCGTATGCCGGCGGCGTTCAGTGAGTTAGCGCCGAAGCGGAAAAAAAGTTTTTTTCAAAAATCACAGCACGCTTAGTTTTTAAGGTTAAGAGTTCATTTTGGCTCCTTTTTGTCATTGCCTGAAGTTTAGTATGCAACCATCAGAAATGAAAAAAATATCATTATCATATATAAATATTGAAATATATGACAGCACAAAAAAATTTTTTCATATATAATTTTATACAAATCACGCTGTGAGCAAAAAGGTAAAAGCTAACGGGTTATTTTGTTTTTCTTTGTATTGTACACTAAATTGCAATGATTTTGGTATATAAAAAATTGTAAAACGATCAAAGCAACACAGAGAGAATATTATCACAAAATGATGCATGAATTTGTAATGCAGCGGACGTAAAAAAATGTTTTTTTCAAAAATTCACCATAAATCGAAATATTGTGCTAGAGACTTCCCGTTTGTTGAAAAATGAAGCTAATTGATTGAATATTTCTAGACGGTAAGTGTTTTAGCTTACAATTGCAGTTTTCGACCATTTCAGTCGAGTCAAAGTTGACCGAAAGTCGAATTTTTTCTATTTATCGTGATTTATATGAAAATATTTCAAAACTGATAAAGCTACAACCATGAGTTATTTTCTGTTGTATTGTACATGAAATTGTGCACATTTTCATATATAAAACTTTATGTAACGACTAATATAAAATGGTGCAAATATTACGACAACGTGACGAAGGAATTTCTGAGATGTTTTCCCGAGTTACCGCGCAGACGTAAGGAAAATGTTTTTTTCAAAAATTCACCATAAATCGAAATATTGTGCTAGAGACTTCCAATTTATTGCAAAATGAAGGTAAATGATTGAATATTACTAGAATGTAAGAGTTTTAGCTTACAATTGCAGTTTTCGACCATTTCGGTCGAGTTAAAGTTGACCGAAAGTCAATTTTTTTCTATTTATTGTGATTTATATGAAAATATTTCAAAACTGATAAAAGCTACAACCATGAGCTATTTTCTGTTGTATTCTACATGAAATTGCGCACATTTTCATATATAAAAGTTTATGTAATGACTAATGTAAAACGATGCAAACATTACGACAACGTGTGAAAGAATTTCTGAGATGTTCGGCCGAGTTACGGCATGAGCGTAAGGAAAAAGTTTTTTTTTTTCAGAAATTCACCATAAATCGAAATATTGTGCTAGAGACTTCCAGTTTGTTGCAAAATGAAGTTACATGATTGAATATTACTAGAATGTAAGAGTTTTAGCTTATAATTGCATTTTTTGACCATTTCGGTCAAGTTAAAGTTGACTGAAGGTTGAAATTTTGGCAGTTATCGTGATTTATATGAAAATATTTCAAAACTGATAAAAGCTACAACCATGAGTTATTTTCTGTTGTATTCTATTTCTGTTGTATTCTACATGAAATTGCGCACATTTCCATATATGAAACTTTACGTAACGACTAATATAAAACGGTGCAAACATTACGACAACGTGACGAAAGAATTTCTGACGCGGACGTAAGGAAAAAGTTTTTTTTTCAAAAATTCACCATAAATCGAAATATTGTGCTAGAGACTTCCAATTGGTTGCAAAATGAAGGTAAATGATTGAATATTACTAGAATGTAAGAGTTTTAGCTTACAATTGCATTTTTTTACCATTTCGGTCGAGTCAAAGTTGACCGAAGGTTGAAGTTTTGGCAGTTATCATGGTTTATATGAAAATATTTCCAAACTGATAAAAGCTACAACCATGGGTTGTATTTTGCTGTATTTTACATGAAATTGCACACATTTTCATGTATAAAACTTTTTGTAACGGCTAATATAGAACAGTGCAAAAATTACGACAAAATGAAGAAAGAATTTCTGAAATTTTCGGCCGAGTTACTGCGCGGGCGTAAGAAAAAGTTTTTTTTCAAAAATTCACCATAAATCGAAATATTGTGCTAGAGACTTCCAATTTGTTGCAAAATGAAGGTACATGATTGAATATTACTAGAATGTAAGAGTTTTAGCTTACAATTGCGTTTTTCGACCATTTCGGTCAAGTCAAATTTGACCGAAGGTTGAAATTTTTTGTAGTCGACGTACGGTACATCCACTTGACACCCAACAGACAATTTTAGTCGACGTATGATACGTCCAGTAGGCGTTTAAGGGTTAACTACTGATGGTAGGAGGGGAAGCCCTGCCCACTTGTCAGCCTGCACTCCACTTTGCTTTCGGCCGCTGTCGTGTGAAGACGTCGCTGCACTTCTCTGTCTGACTGCCATTTGCTGTCTGTTTTATGTTTTTTGCTTGAAATATATTTATGTGATTATTTTTTATTTTTATATATGCAAACTTCTCAATCACTTTAGCTTTTTTTTTGGAGACTAAACCACAGGGTCCAGGCACTGTCTAGGGAAGGACAGGCTGTGTACAGTCAACCACCACTATTTGCAGACTCACAATTCATGGACTCAGCGACTCGCAGAATTTTTCTGTGGAATCTATCTATAAATTATTCGCTGGAAACTCACCCATTTGCAGATTTTTCTGTAGAACATATCTGTAAATTATTCGCAGGAAACTCGCTATTCGCGGATTTTTTCGTTTTTTCATAGAGCAATATTCTGTATTTTCACGTTATTTACTGATAACATTAAATAATAATGTACAGTAATAATAATACTACAGTACATAATATAATAAGATTAAATAATAATAATACGTACAGGCAGTCCCCCGGTTAATGGCAGGCTCGGTTAACAGTGATTCAGTTTTATGGCGCTTGTCTAGTGACGAAAATCGGCAATTTTCGGTGCCAAAAATCGCCGATTTCCACTTATCGGCGCCGATAATTGGGTATTGGCGCCGACACATACCTAACAGAGGCGCCAATAACTGAAAATCGGCACTTCTTGGCGCCGATAACCCCCAAAATTTGCCAAAATCGCCGATTTTCAGTTAGCGGCAATTTTCGGTTATCATCACACCCTCAGAAACAGAACCCCGCCGATAACCGGGACTGCCTGTAATACACTGGGTACCTGTAATAATAATACATAGTAATAATAAGATTAAATCATACGGGTACTCACTGGTGATGAATGTTGATTTAAGATGATGATGATGAATTAGCTGTGCAGTCCGATGAATGACAATGAAGATATGACTGCACAGCAAAGTTGGGGAGTTACATCTCCTCTGAGGCACGGCGCCTCTTCCCCTTCTTCAGGAGGTGCTTCGTCAGGGGTTTCGGGAGGCTCCACCTTGTTGAGGTAATTGAACAAAGGTGTTCCGATAGGGCTGCATCAGTTCATTAAGGCCATTGGAAAAATTTCTGGCTCTTTCCTCAAAATTATCCCATGCCTCTGTCATTATCTGCAGCTGCCTGACTTTCTTAAGAATTTTGTACAGACCGAGAAATTCTTCAAAATCCTGGTCCATTGGTGGGATAGAGAGTACATGAACGAAGGTGGCGACTTTTCCAGCACAGGCCTTCCCAAGCATTCTACCCTCTTCATATTCCTTCTCGATGACGGTGATGTCACTTAATGTCGTGCCATAATGGGCTGCTATTTCTTTGTGATTTTGCCCTCTCTTTAACATAACAATCACATCTGCCTTCTCCTTGAGTATCGTGATCTTCCTCTGGTGCATAGGCTCTTTGCCAGAAGCCTTAGAAGAAGCAGGGCATTTAGGAAGAACTTAGGGCACAGATCAAAAAGATATGCAAATCCGCACCAATACATACGTATACAACATGAGCTCAGAGGCATATGCTGTGAACTAAGACGCTGGCCAGAGATGCTGGGTCATTTGTGCTACGATGTACTGTACATACATACATACAGGGTATTGCGTATAACAGCATTGATATTCTGCACATTCTGCACATTTTATAGATAGTATTTTGTTGTGCTGTAAGATGATTTTGAAATGTCAAAGTGTTTCAGGATGATACGTAGTACGTCTAGGATATGTCTGGGACTTACGTACTACGTCTAGGATATGTCTGGTGTGGAGTATTTTCATTATACTATACAGTATATTTTCATGACTACTGAACCTAAATACATTTTTTATATAAATAACTTACCGAGTAATTACTTAGCTATAGTTTCAACTATAACGGCTAGCCTGGCACCATCTGCATCCTGGGAGCACCCAGCGCCTGGCGCCTACTCCCGATCGTCTGGCACCAGCTCTCCTCGCATCCTATTTTTCTCCCGTGCAACTAGCCCTCTTATTTTTATTCACTTGCTCCCACGCTTGACTTCCTCGCTTCCTTCCCATGCCATTGCCAGTCTTGTGTCTGGGTTAACAGAAGTTAACCTTGTAAGAGTGAAGTGTTGTGCAGTGGAGGAGGTGGCTACTCGTCCCTCGATGCTCACAGACAAAGGTCACTGTCAGCCTCCCATGCACCAGGGAGGAAGCATACTGGAAGTCCAAGGGAGGTCGAGGGGTTACACATAGGTAGTTGCCCCCTCAGTCGAGCATGTTGCCGGTCCCAGGCATCAACAGACAGCCATTGGAAAGGCGTCTTACTGGATGTGCAGTGAAGGGGTAGCTATCCAGCCCCTCAGATCTCCTAAACCCAGTCCCTGTCAGACTCCCATGCACCAGGGAGGAGGCATACTGAAGTCCATGGGAGTCCAGAGGGCTTTGCCCAGGTTAGTTACTCCTTGGTCAAGCATGTTGTCCTCAGGCATCGACGGACAGCCATTGGAAAGACAACCATAAAGATGTGCTCTTATTGTCGTCTAAGTGATATGATCTCCAGTGAGGAATAGAAGAGCTGATGGTGTGTTTTCTGCTGAATATCGGCCATTGAAGAGGCACTTTTCAGTTGCTAATTGCACTTCGCCGCTCTCCTATAAGCGACTGGGGGAGCAGGAGCGAAGTCCACAGACTTCTTGTAGCCTCTGGGACAGTTCTCAGTGCTGGTCTCCTTGGCTTCCAGTTATGGAGCACAAGTATTTGGCGCCAAGCTCAACAATTTTCTGAGCGTACAGTTTTGTCGAAGCACCCAGCAATGTCCAAGCGCCCAGCAGTGTCCGAGTGCCATCTCCTGTCCGTTTGGCGCCAGCTGCCAGTCATCCGGCCCAGCCTACAAGTGACTGGTGCCAGTTCCTCCTTGGTTCGGCACCTGTTTCTTTTTTAAGAACATACTCTTGTTCTTTCTTGGACGCTAGTTCCGTTTAAATAGGGATCAAGACAACCCTGACTCTCAAGTGGCCGGTGACTTTCCCTGAGCACTGGATGCCAGTTCTCCAGCACCAGACCAGACAGCCATCTTACAAGCATTTTTGGCTCTCTTCATTCTGTTCCAACTTCGTTTCAAGTTCAAGGCGAGCTGACATTGCTCTCCTTTAACGACTTTAATGTCTTGGAATCCTGTCCTTTGTGGACAGGCTGTATGTCCATTTTTTGTGAGCTTACAGAGAAAGCTCCCACCTCTAGGGTTTTCGTCTTCCCCTAAAGTCTCCAGGAGTTGAGTGTTGGACTTTCATTGATAAGGAGCTAAACAAATATCTTTTGAATTGCCTTCTGGTACTTTGACGGAACTAGACCTTATTGGAGATCTCGTCTTCAAAGTAAAGTTCCGAAGTTTCAGACTGTAACTCCGTAACTTTTCAAGTGGTCAAGAGGTTTACTTCATCTCACAGCCTTCCTGCAATTTCACTGTGCTTCCATCTGTCTCATCCTCCTTGGAATGACGATATCTCTCATGAACATCCCTTGTTGAAAGACTTTTTAGAGCTCCAAGCAGAAGAGTAAGCACCATACTCTCTCTTGAACCAGTACTTTTTACTGGCGCCAATTCTTGAGCGTCTGGAATCATTTTGTGAACTGGCGTCAACTTCCTGGTGCCTGGCGTCGATGACCAAACTTCTGATACTTGACCCAGAGCGCTCAGCACTATCCAGCCAGTAATAAGCTTCCGGCTAAATGCCTAGCTCCCACTCAAACATATTTTCTGTTTAGAGGATTTTGTCTATCTGCAGAAGAATTTGTTGCTACTGGCTTTGGACGAGGTCACTGTTATTCCAGGTCTTGTTTTTCTCCTCTGGACTTTTCAAGTCTTTTATAAAGCATGCCAGCTATTATTTCTGCCACGTACAGTGTCACATGTCTCGGTCTGTATGAGGTATCGTCCACTCAGGCGTTATCAAGTCTAGTAAGTAACATTGTTAAAATTTAAAATTTTTTGCAGTACCTTGTGAAGTATTAGTAACTGGCATAGTATCATGGAAGGAAGTATAGGATTTTCTCCTGCTGTCTCTTCACCTTGTAGTGAAGTGTCGATTTTGAGGAGGGGGGCAGGATTACTAGGTACGAGGAGCACCCGCCACTCTTGGTGGATGGTTTGTGGTTTTTCCTCAGTGTAGGTGACAACATTGCCTGGCTGTGTTTATTTTGGTGCACCCATGGCAAGGGCACCTTTTAAAGTTCTGCTAGCCATCGGATAACTTCTTGAGCTGCATAACTTCCACTGATGCTTTGTTAGCAATCGGATTACTCCTTTGCTACAAAGCTCCCACTTAAGTAGAGGCACTCCTCGGCTTTATTGCCACACCACTACAGGTTAAGATGAGCACCAACCAGAGGCAGTTCTCCTGCAGCTTCTTTCCCTCTCTTTTCTTACCTTTCTCTTCCTCATCATTTTCACTCACCTCACTCATGCCATCCTCATCCATGGCGGGTGCTTCCTTTCCTTTCTTAGGGATCCTTTCCCTTGCACCTTTTACCTCATCGTTCTCATTTCCCTTCCTAACACCAGGCCCACTCTTAGTTGCTTTGTTCACTTTCTTGGCCAACCCATATATTTTCTTATCCATCGTCTCCATCCTTACAGCTAATTTATCTTCTCTTTTCATGGCTTCCTCCAACCTGTCTTGCAGGCTGATCATGATGCTTGTCAGCCTATCCCACTTACAGATTTAGAGGTTATAAAGAAAACTCTTAAGAACCTTAACCTAATTTGTTAATCTTAATACTACATCAACCATCAAAAATCAAAAAGTACATTAGTCTAACTCATCAATCTTAATACTATAGTGTTCCCCCAACTATCAAAAGAACCTTAACCTACTTTATCAGTCTTAATACTATGGTGTTCCCCCAACTATCAAAAGAACCTTAACCTACTTTATCAGTCTTAATACTATGTTAAGTAAATACATCCAGTGCTTTTTCAGATGGTTATTCCATCTATTTTTTAACTAAGCTACAATGAGCTCTTCCATTAAGTTTCTTCTATATGTTACTATTTCCTGAAGTGACTATTCCAGGCAGGGTAGGTGATGCACCTTTGAAAAGTAACTCTATCAAGTCTACATGGAATTTACCAGCATTGATTATTTACAAACCAATATATTTTTCTTTACATGGAATTCTGTATACAGCGTCACTGTCAGCATGCTTCACATTCTGATTCCTCCCACACTGGTTTTAATTTCCTTTGAAACACATCTACTGTACAGCAATCACTTGACAGTGTTTTACATTATCATTTCCTACTGGAAACTTGAGTAAATCAAGACTCTAGGTCCACACTACTGATTTGATTGCTAAGTTCACAATGTTTCCAATAGGAATGTTCGAGAAACACCAGTTTTCATCATGTGCACTGTCATCAGCAATTTACAGATAATACTTGCTGCGAAGCAGGGTAAGCATTCAGAAGACAAAAGAAGGGCTTCGTTCACTGTCAAAGCCAATGAAAATTTATTACTGTACTACAGGTGAAGGGGAGCGGAGCCAAACCTTAACACTATCTTGCTCAAACAAACTGCAAGTAAAAAAGAAAAACAAACATGAATTATCAAATAATCATACACCAACACACACACAAAAAATAAATATAATAAAAAACAAAAAAACACAATAGTTTCAAAAACACAAGCCTCTTCTCAAAAACCTAATTTCATTATAATGTCTTACCAAAACACTGTAAAAGCTTTTATCTCTTAAATTCGACACGTCCGAGATATAATTTTTCAAACTTTGTTTAGAACGCTGATATAATTGGCAGGAGACCCAACCCCACCGGATGCCGGTGGGGATGGAGTGGAAGGAGACATGCCCAGTAAACATCACCAGTTTCAATCTCGGGCATATAGTGAACACATCTCGCGCATCCGTTCGTCTCAAACTGTTTGGTTTACTTCATCTCGTTGCACTTCTTTCTGGCGTCTCTTTTTGGTGAAGTACTCAATATCCTGTTTGTTAATCTAGCTAGCGTAGCTCTGTGAATTTGGTAGCTATGTCGGATTACAGTTTCTCTGGATCTAGAGTTTGCGCAGGGAATTTGTGCTCTTCCAAACTGGTCAAACTTAAGTACGATCGCCATTCTTTGTGTATGGCATGTAGGGGTCAGGAGTGTTCCCAGGAGAACATATGCAGTGAGTGTATGGAATGGAGTCAGGAGTTTTGGCAAACGTACAGTTTCCATCAGGTAAAGCTGGTTAAGGATAGGGATAGGAAAGCTTTTAAGCGTAAGGAAGCTAGGCTAACTTCTCTGCGGGTGGCATCGGCGTCATCTCCTTTACCGGCTGTTCCTTCCTCCTCTCCTACCCCCTCCTCTACCGCTGCTCTTTCCCCTCCTCATATTCCTCCCTCTTCTTCACCAGCTTCCCAGTATGTTTTCCCTAAAGCCAAGCCCAGCCTCGAGGCTGATAAATCAGAATTTGTTCTTTTCAGAACTCAAATGGAAGCGCAAATGAACGTTTTCATGGAGTCTGTCTTAAGTTTAGTGCGTTCGCGCCATAGTCCGGGAGTTAGCGTTGGTGATGACGTCAGTGTTGGTGATAACAATGTGGTTGTTCGTGATCGTGTTTCAGGCGAGTCTGCTCGTTTTTCTGACTCTTTTGAGCAAAGGCAGCTGTCCCGCTCGCCTTCTGAGGCTAGAAGACAGTCCGGCGCTGGCGAAAAGGTCAGAAATTCTTGCCCACGAGCAGGCTCCTCCTCTAAGGCACAGGAAAGCCTTAGTCCTGGTGGTGAAAGTAGTAAGCTTGACTCGTCGTCGAAGCGTCGAAAAGCTTCGAGGAGTTGCAAAAGTGAATCTCGCAAGGCCCCGGAGAGTCGTAGACACGCAAGTTCGCGTAGTGTTTCTCCATCGACACGTCATCTTCTCGCCATCGCCGACATCACAGGATCGTGTCCCCAGAATCTTTGTCAAGACGGTCGTTGTCGAAACATCACTCCCTAAGGTTAAGTTCTTCAGATGAGAGTAGCAGCAGTTCATCTTCAGTCTCTTCATCTTCCAGCTCTTCAGATCCTCCCCCTCCTCGTCATCGCAAGTGGGATCATGCCTCTCGACCCTTAAAGAGGCAGTCTGATAATTCCTGCCCTAGGGACCCTAAACTCTTTAAGAAAAGGACAGCTAGCCCTACACCTGGTTACTCAGCGTGGGGTTCCAATCAAGAAGATACATTTCAGACGCTCCCTCCCAGGTCACCTAAGGCAGTCAAGATGCCTAGCCCTCTCCAGAAAGGTCTGCCTCAAGTGCCCGTGCCTCTTCCTCCTCCTCCTACACAGGAAGTGTCTGCTCCTTTGGCTTCATCCTCACCTTCCCAGGAATCTAGTCTGCTGGAAGAGAAGCTAGAAAAGATAGTCTGCAAAGTCCTTGGTATTCCTGGGGACCAAGAAGTTGTTCCTCCTCAACTCCTGGACGATCTTGGCACGGAACCGATTCTTTCTGGTGAAGAGGAAGGTCCCGTTGACTCAGTGCCTTCTTCTCATTATGCTTCTCTACTCAACTTTCTGCTGCAGTCGTACCCTCAACATTTTCAGCCGACAGCCCCCTCTTCCCCGACTTCCACGTTGCGTCCTGGGAAAGCAATGTCCTGACACTTCCCTTCCCAAATTAGTACTCTCCACCACCTCCAAGAAAGCCTTAAAGGAGGTAGAGGCTTGGTTGGAAGCTGAGAGATCCTCGGGTAAATCGTCGTTTGCATACCCTCCTTCAAAACTGTCGAAAAGGAGGCAAAATTATTACAGCACAGGAACTTCTCTTTCACTGGGCTCTGCAGTCTCAGCACAAGGGGACTTTGGCTCCCTTGTGGACCCTTCAAGACGCATTTCCTTTGAAGCGGCCAAGACCTTTTCTGCCCTGGATGTTGAACATTTTTCCAAGAACCTCTACAAGCTCCTAGAGATTGTCAGTTTTCTCGATTGGTCAATGGGAGCTATTTTTAAACAGGTTGAGCAGGCTAATGTCGCAGAAGACGTCTTGGAGAGAATCAGGGTTCCTTTCCTGCACCGACATTGCTATCCATGATGCGGCATTGAACTTTCCTCCCTCTTCGCCATGGCCACTCTGAAGAAGAGGGAGACTTGGTGCTCTTTCTTATCTAAGGCTGTGACTTCTTTGCAGAAGACAGCTTTGATGTTCGCACCTTTAGACAAGGAAGGCCTTTTCCCAGAAGCGGTAGTGGAAGACGTCCTTTCAGCCATGGATAAGAGGGCGACATCACACATCCTGTCTATGTCTTCCACCAAACTCAGGCCTGCCCCCCCCTCCTTTGACCAAGATGGTATCTCCTCTTAACAAACATCCGTTTCGTAACTCCAGACCCAAACCTTACTCAAGGCCCCGCTCCAACTCCAGGGGTCACAAGTTCTCCTCGAAGCCCCAAGGTCGTCCTGCCAGTAAGTAGGAACCCTGTCCTCCATGCACCGGTGGGGGCCAGACTCAGTCTCTTTTGGGAGGAATGGAGAGACAAAGGTGCAGATCAGTGGGTGGTGCAAGTGCTCCAGCTAGGCTACCGCCTTCCGTTCGTCCAACCTCCTCCTCTCTCCACTTCTCCCATTTCCTTGACAGCATACTCAGGAGGCTCAGTCAAGTTTTTGGCCCTAGAGACAGAAGTCCAGTCTCTCTTAGGGAAAACGGTCATCGAAGAAGTACAGGACGTGTCAACCCCAGGTTTCTACAACCGCCTGTTTGTAGTCCCCAAGTCATCAGGGGTTGGAGGCCAGTTCTCGATAATTTAAACAGCGCTCTCAATCTGTACTTAGTGAAAACCAAGTTTTCCATGGAAACGAACCGCTCCGTTCTCCAGGCTCTAACTCGAGGGGATTGGATGGTGACCCTCGACATGGAAGATGCCTACTTCCACATTCCAGTACATCAAGACTCCAGGAGGTATCTTTGGTTCGTTTTCAAGGACAAAGTTTACCAGTTCGGGCCCTCTGCTTGGCCTGTCGACAGCCCTGCAGGTATTCACCAGGATTCTCGCCCCGATAGGTCATTGGCTCCACCTGGAGGGAGTTCGGATCTCCTTGTACCTCGACGACTGGCTACTCCGTTCATCATCAAGGGATCGCTGCATGGAGGACATTCACAGAACCTTAAGGTTAGCTCGAGACTTAGGGATTCTGATAAACACGGAAAAGTCGAGCTTAATTCCTTCGCAGAGGATTCTTTATTTGGGGATGACTCTGGATAGTCTAGCTTTTTGGGCTTTTCTGTCCCCCAAAAGGGTTTCCTCCTGCCTTCTGAAGGTGGAGAAGTTTCTCCTCCTGGACAGTTGCTCTGCCCGTCAGTGGATGGCTCTCCTGGGAACTCTGTCGTCAGTGGAGCATTTCGTCAGGTTAGGTCGTCTACACATGAGACCCTAACAGTTTTTCCTGAAGAGCTCTTGGGACAGAAGAACTCAAATGGACTCCACAATCTTCAACATTCCCCCTCACGTCAAGAGACATCTTCTTTGGTGGAAATCACCGGAAAGACTTTTGGAGGGTCTAGATCTCCTCCCAAGATGACCATCTCTGCAGATGTTCTCAGACGCATCCAATGTTGGGTGGGGAGCACATCTAGGCAACCTCAGGACGTCAGGAGTTTGGTCGACCGAACAGAAGAAGCTCCAAAACAACGCCAAGGAACTATTGGCCATTCACCTCTCCAGGATTTTTCGACCCACGTCTCAGGCCAAGCAGTCGCTGTTCACGCTAACAACTCTACGGCTCTAGCTTACATTCGGAAGCAGGGAGGTATCCATTCCTTCTCCCTGTTCAAAACTGCGAGGGACCTTCTTCTGTGGGCAGACAGCAACAGGGTGGCTCTGTTCCCTCGGTTTGTGCAGGGAAAGCTGAACATTCTGGCGAACCAACTCAGCCGTCGGAACCAGACTCTCCCTACCCCGCACCCACAAGTGTGCCTAGATCTGTGGAATTTGTGGGGCACTCCCATGATAGACCTCTTCGCTACCTCCAAGAACCATCGTCTCCCAGTGTTCTGCTCGCCAATTCCAGACCCCCTGACTCACTTGGTGGACGCCATGCTCCTAGACTGGACGAACCTGTTTGCCTATGCCTTTCCTCCTTTCGGGCTCATCAGGCAAGTGATAAACAAGATGAAATTCCATCAGAACGTCGAACTAGTCCTTATTGCCCCGTTCTGGCCAAGGTAGGAGTGGTTCCCGGACCTGCTAGATCTCCTGATAGACTTCCCAAGGCTTCTTCCTCAAAGGAAGTCTCTTCTCAGACAACCCCACCTAATGAAGTTTCACCAGGGTTGTCCACTCTCGCTCTGACAGGCTTCAGACTGTCAGGAAGCTCATCAGGGCGCGAGGTTTTTCAAGCAAGGCTGCAGAGGCTATTGCGAGGTGCAGAAGGGACTCCTCTAGCAAATTATACCAATCCAAGTGGACAGTCTTCAGGAATTGGTGTAGAAAACATAGCATCTCCTCTTCTTCGATGTCTATAACTCAACTTGCCGATTTTTCCATTTACTTAAGAGATTCAAGAAAGTTGATGCCATCAACCATCAAAGGTTACAGAGCCATGCTGTCCTCCGTCTTCTACCATAGAGGGTTAGACCTGTCGAATAACAGACTTGTCAGACCTCCTCAAGTCCTTAGACACAGCTAAGACCCCAAAACCTTCCCTTGCCTGGAATTTAGATGTAGTTTTGAGATGGTTGATGTCTCCAAGGTATGAACCTTTAGAAGAACTTTCTCTTAGAGACCTCACTAAGAAATCTCTTTTTCTGGTTACCTTAGCGACGGCAAAGAGAGTTAGTGAAATACAGGCCATTGACAAGAAAGTGGGTTTTTCACAAGGTAATGCTGTTTGTTCTTTCACCTTGAATTTTTTGGCCAAGAACGAGTCTCCTTCCAATCCTTGGCCTCAGTCCTTTACCATTCAGAACCTCTCCGGAAGTGGCTGGCCCTCAAGAATTAGAGGCTTCTTTGTGCCCTGTTAGAGCTATCAACGCTTACTTAGCCAGAATGGCCAACATCAGAGGAGGTTCTTCTAACCTTTGGTGTTTAGTGAAAGACCCAACCAGACCTTTATCCAAAAATGCCCTTGCTTTCTTCGTCAAGGAACTCATTTTAGAGGCGCACAGACACATCAACGAAGAGTTTGCACGCCTAGTCAAGTCTCACATTCATGAAGTGCGCTCAATAGCAACTTCAGTGGCTTTCCGTCATAATAAGTCACTTTCGCAGATCACACAGAGCACCTTCTGGAGATCGAAGTCAGTGTTTGCTTCTCACTACCTTAGGGAGGTCGAAGTTGCGTATCAGGACCTGTTTGCGTTAGGTCCCGTATCTGTAGCTGGCTTGGTCTTAGGGGGAACACACTAGGGGGGTAGGTTCTTTATCTTACCTTCCCCTTGTAGTTTTATGGTTTCTGAGTTAAAGGGAAGCTGGGGGTGCTCAGTTCACCTGGAGTACCCTCCATTCTAGTTTTAGCTGCTGAGGGTATAGAGAAGGGGGTTGTATTTAATTAGTTTTAGGTTAGGTGGTGAGGCCCGTTTTCAGTCTGATTGCTTTCCAATTGCTCAGGGCAAGAGCAAAGGAAAGTCACCCCTTGTCTTAGTCAGCGGTGTACTTCCCTGACTGCTTGGGGTGTTATGGAGCAGAGTAGCTAGCAGTGCTTACGCCCAATGCCTCTGCAGGTAGTGGAGCTTCAACCAGCAGCAGTACCTCCCTGCAGAAGCCCATCTACCAGGTAAGGAGACTCCTGCCTTTTTGTTGGTAGGGATCCATAGGATGCCCATGTTTAGAGTTTGTCCCTTTTTTATAATGTGTACCCTTTCGATAACTGATACCTCATCCCCTGCCCTTCCACCTTAAATGTGGAATCAGCTTTTACAGTGTTTTGGTAAGACATTATAATGAAAATGACATTTTTGTTTAGTACCACCTTTAATAACACTGTAAAATCAAGTCTCCTCAAAAACCAAAGGCCTGCTCGGCTGTCACTGATTCCCGGAAAACCCTGAGGAGGTGGAGGGGACAGGTAAGAGATACCTAGAACCCTTACTGGACCTGCCTGGACTTTGGGCCCGGCAGGTGATCAGGCCCCAAACAAACAGTAAAAATTATTGTCAAACTGTGGTGAAAAGGAGATAAAAGCTTTTACAGTGAGGATAGTGGTCCCATTTTATCAAAAAATGTAAATGGGGCTGTCCTGAAGACATGCCACACTCTTCTTAGAATCTGAAGCCTCTACAGTGAAGAAGACTGGGTGGAGGGGACCTCCTCTTGCCTTTCCCAGGTAAGCGGGCTGGTAGGCCGGCATCACCTTTCTGGGCGATTGTCAAACTGCGGTGACTTTTCATCATATAGTCAGGGAGAGTGGTCCCATTCACTGGAATGTAAATGGGGGCTGTCCTGAAGACATGCCACACTCTTCTTAGAATCTGAAGCCTCTACAGTAGAAGAAGACTGGGTTGGGGACCTCCTCTTGCCTTTCCCAGGTAAGCGGGCTGGTAGGCCGGCATCACCTTTCTGGGACCCTTACACCATTCCCTCAGGAGAACAGGAAGGGTGTGAGTGAGTGCTTGCACGCTCTCTACTCACTATCTGACGCTGGGCTGTGGTGGCAGCCGGACCAGGGTCCGTAGACTGGGTACCCTTACCGGCCCGGGGAAGGTGACTTCCCAGGACCAGTACCGGTGTGGCAGAGGTTCGTGGAACCCTGGGCAGTGGTTGCTCCCATGCCAGTAGCAACAGGAGCTGCAGTACTGGTAGTACCGCTAGTGAGAGACCCCGTAGCCTTCTCCGTGGAAGAAGGCTGGCTGTCAGAAGCCTTACGGGACTTCTTATGGCTTGGAGAGGCAGCCCTCATCTTTCTCCGCTTACTAGCTTTGGAAGAAGGGGAGGAGGTGACAGTACACGATGAAGATAAAGACAAAGACAATGATGATGACTTCCGCTTCCGATTCCTCTTCTTCGACTTCTGGTCGCAGCAGGCCTTGGACAGCAGGGTGTGGAGAAGGACGTCACCAATGGAAGACGATGTAGAGGGTAACACCGGTGTGCACACTATCGGAGGCATGTTTGAAGGTATCACTGATATAGTGGTGGCCCTCAAGCCAGTAAACACTATAACCTTAGAAGTAGTGACAGTTACGGCGGAAGCGGTTACTGGAAGGCCTCAGCACTCAGCTTCCCCAGGAGGCCTAGGGATGGCCATAACTCCCTAAGCCCCTTGGGCTCCACAGCACTGCAAGACATTGCAGGGTTTAGTCATTGTTTGAACAAAGGTCCACTGGTCTGTCAAATTCTGGAAGATTGGACACTGGCTCTCTACTGACGACGTGGTAGGAGATGCTGAAGGAGAAACTGCTCCTTTAGAGTAGCAACATCAGGTGGGAGCTTGGCTGGAGGCAAGAAGGAATTAGAGAGATCTTCAGTGTCACTGGTGGAGTGTTGCACTCTGATGTCACCGGAGAAACTTTCTTCTCTCTCTCTTCTTTTTTCTGAGCAAACCTCACCCACTGTTCGGAAGGCCAGACTTGGCAGTCACTACACAGACTATTTTGATTACAACCATGCTTCCTTCATGACGCACAGAAAGTATGAGGATCTGTCTCTAACGAGGAGAGGAACTGATTACAAGGTTTGTATTTACCCGGGCAACACCTTATGATAAAAGGTTTCTTCTTCCCAGGCTGTTGCAAGTTAGGGGTTTGCATTAGTATAGATATAAAGCAAACAAATAAACACACTCAAATACAGTACACAAAACAACAAGAAAAGGAAAACTAACAGCAGTTGGGCAGGGAAACGTAGAGACGTCTTTACACAATGGCGGCTGAAAGCAAAGTGGAGTGCAGACCGACGAGTGGGTGGGGCTTTCCCCATACCATCGGTAGCTAACGACCTTGTTTGAAAGTTAACAGCCGTTACAGATCAAAGCATTCGCAAGCAAAATCCTATGTAAAGATTGAAGGTTTGAATTTGTGTAGGAACAAACAGTATTCCTCATCATCTCTTTAATTTTCATTTCCTAAAATTTTTTAATACATGTTACTTCAAAGCATACAGAGATGAATTTGTGTTAACCTCATACAGACATATCAGGTGTAAGTTTGAATCCCACCACTGGCATCAGAATTTTCTCAAATTCTTTTAATTTCTTCATTTAGATGATAGGTTTTGTGGTTACAAATATATCCAAAAAATTATGAACATATTCTGTATTTGTTCCTGTGGGAATACTAACCGTCACCTTTTCATAGGAGTATCTTTCAGCGTGAGCTGGAGACTAGTTGAAAACTTAGTGACTTGATGACAAGGTTATTAACTAGGTGATTAGTAGGTGGAGATGGGGAGCATCCCTCACTCACCATCACTCTTGCTTTCATTTTGGCTGTAGTGGTAAACAGACATGCTCCGCTCTTATGTCCTGAATATGTTTACGAGTATTTTGCTCAGTGCCTTTCTTTTGTGTGCTTTTGGTTTCTTTTGTTGCCTTTCTTCTCGTTTTTTTTCTTATATGGATAAAACATGAACACCGTCATTGTGGGGGATGTGGCTGCCCTTAAGGGTGATTCAGGTCACCTGTAAAGGCAGGTCCTCATTCTCTTTGTGCTTCATGCAGGGGGAAGTCCTGTTCTAGGTCTCCTCCTTCCAAGAAATGTATTTATTGGGATTCACCACCGTGGATTAGGTTAGGGAAGAGGAGGAAGGATAAATGGCACTGGTTGGCTTCTGTAGGGGGAATACTCCTCCAGGAATGCTTCCAAACCCTTCCCTCCCTCGATGTGGGATCACCTTGACGTGGTGAGGGGGCTCTTGAACCTCAGGAATTTGTTCCCGGGTTTGAGTCCAATAGTTTCATATATGATTATGTATTTATTTGGATTAGTTTTTGTGGAATTTCCACCTTTGCTAAAATTATAGGAAAATTATAGGAAAAGATATCATAACTGGGATTGGGTTTATATCGGAAGCTAAATACTGGGAACTGTGGTAGTACCATCAACTGCCCAATAATGTTTGGACCTGAGAGTTATCAGATTGATAACTCAAAGGCAGGACTATTAAGCTATTTTCTGTTCTGCTTTCCCAACATATTTCTCCACCACGGCCCCTTCTTCCCTGGGATCAGCATTCTTGTTACGTCAGTCCTCGAGTACCACTAGACTCCCAAAGATGGCCCTCTCTATCTCTTCCAAGAAAGCGTTGTCAGGGATCGACTCTTGGCTGTCTGAGAATAGGAGTTGGGCAAAGCTGTATTTTGTTCTCCTTCTAAGCATTCCAAAAGGAGGTATGTATTCTATGCAACTGGGAAGCTCTTCCAGAGTTTCTTCCCTTGGGACTTCTCTGGTGGGAGTTTCTGCTTCCTCTCAAGAAGTATTTTAGATCTTCAGTTTCCTTGGCTGGACAGTGGGTGCATTAACCAAGAAAATTGAGGATTGTTCTTCTCTCCAAGAGAACTTTGCAGCAGACTGGCTCAGAGTTCTGTCGTGTGCAGACAAGGCGATTCGAGATGGGGCACAGGAGTTAGCTGCTATTTTTTTGTCATGTATGCTGAAGAAAAGAGACTTGTGGTGTTCTTTCAACACTAAAGGAGTGACACCGTCCCAGAGACCTGCTCTTCTTTTCTCTCCTCTGGACAGTATCAGCCTTTTTCCTCGAGCAACATTAGAGCAGGTAGCTACAGAATTGCAAAAAAAAGGCTACTCATGACTTGCTTGCTCAGTCGTCCAAGTGAATGAAGGATTCTAACTGAAAACCTGCAGTTTCATTTAATTCTCAGCCTTTCTCTCCTCTCCAGCCACGGCCCATTCGAGGTAACACAGAAAGAGCTAACTTGCGCCCACACATGAATCCCAGATCAGTTTGCCCTATCAGCAAGAAGTCCTCATCTAGGCCAGTCTCTAGCAAGTGAGACAGATATCAAGGTTTGTCCACTCTCACTCTGATGGGCTTCAAAGTGTCAGGAAGCTTGTCGGAGCGAAAGGATTTTTGAGAGAAGTTGCAAATGCTATCGCAAAATGTAGACGCGAGTCTTCTTCAAGACTCTACCAGGCTAAGTGGGCTGTTTTTAGCTGGTGTACAGAACGTAACATCTCTTCTCCTTCTACCTCTGTAGTCCAACTAGCCAAATTTTTTCTTTATCTAAGATCAAGGAGAAGAGGGAGAACAAAACTCCACGATAAAGGGTTACAGCTCCATGCTGGACTCAGTGTTCAAGCATAGAGATGTGAACATTTCCTCAGACCCGGACATTTCAGACTTAGTCAAGTCTTTTGACACCAGGAAACAGAAGTCTCAGCAGCCAGTGTCTTGGAACCTAGACATAGTCCTGCATTGGTTGTCAGGCCCTCCTTTTGAACCTATGCAGGCATCCTCCTTTATGGATCTGTCTAGAAAGACACTTTTCTAAATCGCTTTAGCCACAGTGAAAAGATTCAGCGAGTTGCAAGCTCTGCTGGACAAACAAGTTGGTTTTTTGCAAGAGACAGCTATTTGCTCATATATTTTAGGTTTCTTAGCCAAAAACGAGAACCTGTTTAACCCTTGGCCTTGTTCTTTTCCATCCAGAGTCTTGCAGAACTGGTGGGACATTTGGAACAAGAGAAAGTATTGTGCCCAGTGAGAGCATTAAGATTCTACATTGAGAGAACCAAGAATATCAGAGGGGGTTCTTGTAATCTCTGGTGGTCCGTCAAGAACCCTTTACGTCCTCTCTCCAAGAATGCTATCTTTCTTTTTGAGAGACTTTATTATAGGGTCTCACTTGGGAATTCAGGAGAATAATTTACCGTTGTTAAAGGTAAAAGCGCACGAGGTACAGGCAGTAGCCACTTCATTGGCTTTTGAACGCAACCTCTCCCTAGCTACCATAATCCAATCAATTTATTGGAAGTGTCGCTCGGTCTTCGCCAGCGATTATCTACGGGATGTCGAAACTATGTTTGAGGACTACAGCACGCTGGGTCCATTCTCCACGGCTGGCATGGCACTAGGAAATGAGGGGTAGGAGTGACCTATTCTCTGTCTCCTAGCCTTGATTAAGGTTGTTGAGTTTTTTTGAGAAGCCAGGGGTACTTAGTACCTGGAGTACCCTCTGATCTTCGTTTTCAGTGGATGGGTAATATTGTATATGTTTTTTAGATGTTGTACAGGTAATATAGTTTTATGGTCATGCGTTAGTTGATGTCTTTTTTTGCCCAGGGCAAGGACAATTGTTTTGTTAAAGCTTTGTCAAGTCATAGAACTACTCCCTGACCACAAAGCTCCCACTGAAGTAGGGGCAATCCTGACACTACTGGTCATGTCCCTACGGGTCAAGATGAGAAACGACCAAGAGTCTTAGTGCTCTCTTCCCCTGCATTCTTGCTTTTCTATCCCAGGTTACATAAGGTTTCTTTACGTCATCGGCAAGTATTCAAATTACGCGCTAATCGCAAAGGTGAGCCTCCCACCCGCCCTCAATGTGGGTATCGGGAACCGCCCCAAGAACACGTCATTAGTTTTGCCATGCCGAACCGGTGACTGGTTCTGCTGCTGGTAGTATTTTCAACAATTCGAACTTCTAATTCCTTTTTTGGTGAAGTACTCGGTTTGTTGTTTTTGCTGGCGCTAGTTATTGCTTGAGAGTTATTATTAGTTAGACTATTATGTCTGATTCTGGTTCTAGTAGTATCCGGTTTGCAGCAAAGGCTGCAAAACCAGGCTTGTTAAGCTTAGTTTAGATCCGCACACTTTTGCTTTTTTCATGAGGGGCAAAATGTTCTGCTGATTTGACTTGTAACGAGTGTGAACTTCTAACTTTGTCTGACTGGAGTGCTTTGGGGAAGTACATGAAGAAGCTAGAAAGAGATAGGATTAGGAAGGCCTCTTTTAGGTCTAAAAAGGTCATTTTTAGGATAGTCAAGAGGTTTTTGTAAAACCCTATTATCCCTGCTCCCCCTGTAGTTCCTGTAGTTTTACCTACCAGGTTTTCGTTTCTCCCAATCCTGATACCGTGTCAGTCCTTAATGCGTTTATGTCTTCCATGCAGAAAATGGGGACAATTTGCAGCGGTTAGTAGACCGAAAAGTGATAATGCAAGTGTTGTGCCTTGTGTAAGTGTTGTGGACTTTTAGCTTCTCGGCCCATTCACGCTCCCAGGTCTGTTTCCTGTCAGGCTCCCAGGTTCATGGGAGAAGGCATGCCAAAAGCTGAAAGGAGGTGAGTGGGACCTGCTCCAGTAGTTGCCCCCTCAAGCAGTCCTGTTGCCGCTTCCCAGGCTGCTGGCCCTCACCACCGAAAAGGTGAGGAGCGGAGAGTGTCAGTGGATCCAGTTGGAGTTCCTCATGCCTAGAGGTTAACAGGTGACTCTTCTAGACCTTTGAAGAGGTCTGTCTGCTTTCACCATTGAAGATTCCTAAGATAAAGAAGGCTCTTCTGGAGGATCCTACCCCTTCCTGTAGCTTTTGGGCAGAACGGAGAGGCTTTCTTCAGGGGACTCGTCTCATTCGTTAAAATTTGATCCTCCCTATCATAACGATTACATCTGAGAGGCCTGCTCCTTTGCGCCAGCGACTCCTGTGACTCCTGTTCCTGTGGCGCCTGCTCCAGCATTCGATGAACCTCAACAGCTTGTGATTGGCAAATTATGCGCCCCTTTGGACTCGATTTTACAACTTTTGTCTAAAAATCAAGTCTTCTTTGACTCCTCCTACGATGCCAGGCCCCACCTCAACTCCTCATTCTGTCGCCTGCTGCGCGCGTGCGCTTGCGCCTCCGTTGGCGCCACCTTTGGCTGCTGTGCCGATTGCGCCTCCTTTGGCGCCTCCTGTGATACCAGCGGCGCCCGCAACAGTACAAACTACTCTGTCTGAACGCTCCGGTAGCGCGCCGCTGCGCCTTCATTGGCGCCTCCTGTCGTTGTGGTACCGGAGCGGCTCCCTTTGGCGCCTGGGCAGTTGCTGTATCAACTGAAGCGCCTCCTTTGGCGCCTCCGATGGCTCCTCAACAGGCTCAAACTCTTTCGGTGACACAGCAAGAATATGTCATAGCCTTCCAGCCCAGCCTCGTGTAACTCAAGTTTCAGTTCAAGGAGACTTGGATGAAGATGTTGTCCAGCTGGACTTATCCCCAATTTCTGAACTCCTCTCAGGCTTAGAGGAGCAGTGTAAGGAGGAGAAGTCTCTCCAACTCTCTTCCTACAAGAAGCTCTTGAAGTTCTTTTGAGAACTTCCTGATTCGTTCTCGCCTGCGGCTCCTCCGTCTCCTGGGTCCCAGTACAAGAGGGACAAGGCTTCTGTTTCTTCTTGGACTTTACCAAACTTGTCCTGTCCGTCTCGGCGAAGAAAGGCCTTAAGAAGATGGATGCTTGGCTGGCCGAGAAGAGGAAATTGGAAAGAACGTCTTCTGTCTTCCCCCTCCTGTCGTTCCTTCCGTAAACGGAGTTGGTATGAGACTGGGAAATGTTTTCCCTGGGTGTGGCTGCCTCTTACCTGGGGACTTCTCCAGTCTCATGGATGCCAGTAGGAGGACCGAATTTAATTCTGAGCAAGGTCTTCTGTCATTCCTGGAACTGGATCAAGTTTTCAGAGCGTATTGGACTCTTGAAATAGTGAGCTTCCTGGACAGTTTTATAAAGGCCTTAGCCAGGAAGAAAAAGTCATTTTAATCTTCCTTCCGAGCTCTTGGATGATGTGGTAGGGTAAGGTTGCATGGATAGGGGCATCGGGAGACGGTGCAGTAGAACTGGCCTCTTTATTTACTGACAGGAGTTCTCAAAAAGAGGCAACTTTGGTGCTCCTTCCAAGCAAAGGTGTTTCTTCAAGCCAGAAGTCGGCTCTCTTGTTTTCTCCTTTAAACAAGGCTCATCTGTTTCCGCAAGAAAACATTGCTGCAATTTCCCAGGCGTTAGCCTGAAGTCAACCCAGGATCTTTTGCCAGTCTGCCAAGAAAGCGAAAAGACCTGTGCTTTCTACCACTTCTGACTGTCACACTACCAAAGAGATCTGCTTTCTTGTATGGACACAGTATAAAGGAAGACCCTCTAGACGTGTTTTTGGCAGGGCCAGAGGAAAAGGCAAAGCCACGCCTAGTACAGTACTGGCCCCAGATTTCATGTAAATGAAAATTTGTCCTCCATTCAGCTGTAGGAGCCAGACTGCAAGGTTCTGGCAAGAGTGGCAACAGATGAGCAGACCCTTGGACGATCAAGTTTTAAGGAAGGATATGCCATCCCCTTCCTTTCAAACCTCCTTTAGTGGAGGCTCCAGTTTCTTTACAGGCGTCACTACTGCACAACTCCAAATGATAAACTAGACGCCCTATGCTCAGAAGTCCGAGCCATGCTGGAAATAAATTGCGATAGAACTGCTTCATGCCCCTCTATCTCCAGGTTTAACAATTTCTGTTCCTGGTTTAAAAGCATCAGGGGATGGAGACCCGTCCTGGACGTGAGTCGTTGAATGTCTTTGTTCAGAAGACAAAATTCTCCATGGAGACAACTCAGTCGGTCTTGGCGTCTTTACATCAGGGGATTGGATGGTTTTGATAGATCCAGCTTATTTTCACGAATCGATCTCACCCAGCTTCAAGGAAGTTCCTGAGGTTCGTCTTCGAGGGACAGGTTTATCAGTTCCGTTCCCAAAACTTGGTCTGTCGACAGCCCCTTGATTGTTTTCACAAGGGTTCTGTTGTCAGTAGCCAGACATCTTCACCTGGAATCATTCTGTTTCCATGTACCTCAATGCGATTGGCTGCTCAAAGCTGCTCCGTGGGAGAGCTGTTTGGAGGACCTATCAAAGACTCTTCAAGTCCAAAGTCTCTAGGCCTCATTATCAAGCCCAAGAAGTCTTGCCTTACTCCCAGTCAGCAGATTGTCTATTTGGGAGTGAGTCTGGACTCTCAGACAGGCTTTTCTGTCCAACCAACGGATAGCCTCATGCCTGCAGAAGATCGACGACTTTCTGCAGAGGAAGATTTGTTCGTCCAAGCAGATGGATGAGCCAGCATCTGCAATGTTTAACCCAGTGGAGAAGTTTGTAAAGTCACTGGGGTATAGAGGGATGAATAAATTTGTTTTATTTAGCATTTCCCAACGTTTTGTGTGTGAGAGAGAGAGAGAGAGAGAGAGAGAGAGAGTGTGTAATTGTCGTAAGTGAGTGGTTCGGTTGTTGGAAGAGGATGAGGTTGTTAGTTTGTTTCTGGCGCTGTCTGTCTGTGGAATATGTGTGAGGATTTTTCGGTTTTGGAGGAGTTTTTGAGTCTTGAGTCAGAGCTAGTGCTGGTCTGTCGTTTGGTTTTGGACAGTTTTTTTTTGCTGATACAAAGTTGTTGTTTTTCCTTGTTAGTGTGCTGTTCTTGTTGCTGTATGTTCGTGAGTCGTGTGTTTTTCTGTTTTGGTTTGGTTTGTGTGGTTTTGTGTGCTGTGTTGGCGACCGTGGACGCCTTACTCCATCTTCCAGCAACCGAGGACCAGGGTGAGTGTTGTGTACTTTTTTTTGTGTTTTGAAATTCCGCCACATAAAGTTTGGCGCCCAACGTGGGGCTGTTGTAAAATAGCCGTTAAGAGCTGGCAAGTGAGAGTAAGAGGTCAGGATGAGTGAGATAGAGACTGAAGAGGAAGGAGTGGAAGAGGAACTCCAGGGCAGGCTGGAGGAGGAGAATGGGAGGCTGAGGGGGTGAGAATGAGGAGTTGAGGAGTCAGTTGGAGGAGATGGAGGAATGCTAAGAAGTGCAAAAGAAGAAATGAAAGGGGAGATGAAAGAGTCAGAAGAGAAGAAGAAGAGAGGATGGAAGAGAGGATGGATAAAAAGTTGGAGGAATGATGAAAGGTGTGGAAGAAATGGTGAAAGGTATGTTCAAGGGTGTTTTTGGAGAAGGGGCTGTTGGAGGCAGGTTCTCTGGAACGTGTGAAGGGGCAAGAGAGAGGGAAAAGGAGGAAGAAGTGAATGGAAGCGTAAGTGATGAAAGTGATATGGGAATAGGAAGTAAGAAACGAGGGAATGAGAGGCAGGGTAAGGAAAAGGGAATGAAAAGCAAGGGAAGGAACAGAGGAAAGTAAGGATAAGTCAGGGGAAGAAAA
Source organism: Macrobrachium rosenbergii (assembly GCF_040412425.1). Lineage (NCBI taxonomy): Eukaryota > Metazoa > Arthropoda > Malacostraca > Decapoda > Palaemonidae > Macrobrachium > Macrobrachium rosenbergii. The sequence goes on from NC_089776.1 coordinate 5,909,643, forward strand.
AAAAGGGAAGAAGGGAAAGGAAAGGAAACTGGTAAGAAGGGTAAGGAAGTGGGAAAGGCAGGAAAGAAGGGAGAGGGTGAAGGCAGTAGTGATAGTGAGGTGGATGGAGGTGAGTGGATAAAAGTGGATAAAAAGAGGGGAAGAAGAGTGTAATGAGTAAGATGAATGTAAGTGCAGAAGTGGACTCTTTGTATTCGGAAGAGGGTATGAAAGGACAGAGTGAAAGTAGCGAAAGTGAGAGTGAAAGTGAGAAAGAAGTGAGAAAGGCTATGTATGTGAGGAGGTACCCGGTGTGAAAAGTATAATGAGTATGGAAGTAGGGATGTGCATGATTTCTTTAGGGAGTATGAAAGGTTTTGTCAGGATAAGTATGGGGAAAGTAAGAGAGTGTGGACACGAGAATTAGGAGAGTATTTGACTGGGTTTTACTTGATATGTATAGGGTTATTATGAGTGTGGGGGATGTTGAGTATGACAAGGTGAAAGCTAGATTAGTTGAGCAAGCGAGGCGTATGAAAGCGAGTGTTAAGTATAAGAGGAAGAATGAATTTGATGAGGCAAGAATGAAAGCTGGGGAAACCTTGTCACTGTATGCTTGTAGGCTGAGACGTTGGCAAGGAAGAAGTTTGTTGGGATGATGGGATAGATGAATGAATAAGGAGTTAGTGAAAATGGTATGAATGTGATTTTTGTTACTGTGGGGACAGTGCCAGATGGAGTAGATTGTGGGAAAAGAGATTTAGGGTTGAGGAACTTGAGATGCGGAAGGAGAAGAAAAGATGGACGAATGAAAGGTTGACAAATTGGGGAGAAATTTTGGAAATTGTAGAAGATTATGAGCTTGACAGGGTTATAAAAGAGAGGCATGGTTTGGGACAAGTGTAAGTGTAGTAGGGCTGGGGTAGATGATGAGAAGTACCAGAGTTGATTTTGGAAGCTTTAGGGATGCAGTGTTGAGGGGCCCAATGAGAATGGTTAAAAGGGGATGTGTCTACTAGATAGGAGTGTAAGAGCAAGTAATGGAGGTGCAAAATCAGTGAGGATGAATGTTAGGGGTGTGGGTTTGTAAGGGAACAACGGGTTGGACGATTTGGTTAGGGATAGTTTAGTGTACAAAGGGGAAGGTGTGTTTATTGGGAAGTTTGGGCATCTGGGAAAAATAAATTATGGGAATGTTTTAGATGTGGAAAGTGAAGGACATACAAAGTGTGCAAAAGAATCCACCTGTGTAGGTGCAGATGAAAGGAGTTTTAGGAGCGATTGTTTGACTGCTAGAGGTGGGCAATGGTTGTAATGGTAGATCATTTGCAGTCAAGGGAGTGTCCGGAACAAAAAGATGAGACTGGGGTTAAATGGTGGGTCAAGGTGCGGACAGGTTGGTGACAATGGGCCTGAATTTGTTGGATGGGAGTTTGCAAATGGTGATTGCATAGAACATGGGTACTCCCGAGTGAATGTGGATTATGTGGCAACTGTTGGTAAGATGATGGGCATGATAATGATTGAGAAGGCGGCGTTGTGTTCAGAACCGAGATGCGTAAATATGTGTTAAATTTTGAAAGATGTGGAATGGATTGGGCATGAATGATCAAGTGTATGAAGAGGCGCATGAAAGGTTTGAAAGTTACAAGGTGGGAAGAAAGTGTTTAGTAAGAGAAAGGGCGGTTGAATGTAAATAAAGCGTGAAAAATTTGAGGAAACTGAGGTGTTGGAAGTTGGGTTCAAATGTTGTGGATGTGTCCAGGATGCAAGCAGCATCACAACCAGTTGCGTGATGGATGTACCGAAATGCATGGGGTGTATAAATGGTTGAGGAATGCTGGGTGGACCAAGTACATTGCATGGAGGATCAGCAATTTGTTTTGATAGAGTATGGTAGAAAACGTAAGAAAGGAAGAACGTAAGTAAACTGAATGGTCGTAAGTTGTGTGATAGGGTGTGAGTGCCAAAGTGGAAATGAGTGATAAAGCGTGTAATACGGATGAATGGGATGGTATGGATAGAACGTATAGCATATGCGGGTTTGATATAACTGAGTTGACTGAACGTGTAGGTTTTAGTGAGCAGTTGGAGGTGAGCGAAAGTGTAAGAGTAAGAGAGCGTAGCAGTGATATACGAGTGATTGAAAGCATGAATGAATCGTTGCAAGAATTGGAAAGGTCAATGAGCGAATGGGATGGGTTAGTTGAAGAATTGGGGAGGTATTTGGGAACGAGTTAGAGGGTATAGATGAGATTGTGGATGAAATTGAGAGTGGTAATAGTGAAGAAGATAGCGTGAATCTGAGAGAGAATGGAGGAGATGATGTGAGTTTGAATGTTGCTAGAAGAGAGAGTGATTCTGAGAGAATGATTTGCGTGCCCATGAACGCGATCTAGAGGACCTGCTAGTGAGCATCCGTGGGTGTTGCGTAAGGCGATTTGAAAAGAGGTGTGAAAGGTGTTGGTTGGGAAATGCTAAAAGGGGGAGAAATATAGAGGGATGAATAAATTTGTTTTTATTTAGCATTTCCCAACGTCAAGGAGAGAGAGAGAGAGAGAGAGAGAGAGAGAGAGAGAGAGAGAGAGAGAGAGAGAGAGAGAGTGTAATTGTGTGTGAGTGCTTCAGTTGTTGGAAGAGAGGATGAGGTCGTTAGTTTGTTTATTAGGCGCTGTCTGTCTGTGGAATATGTGTGAGGATTTTTTCGGTTTTGGAGGTTTTTTTTTGAGTCTTGAGTCAGAGCTTAGTGCTGGTCTGTCGTTTGGTTTTGGACAGTTTTTTGTGCTGATACAAAGTTGTTGTTTTTCCTTGTTAGTGTGCTGTTCTTGTTGCTGTATGTTTTGAGTCAGTGTGTTTTTCTGTTTTTTTGGTTTGTGTGGTTTTGTGTGCTGTGTTGGCGACCGTGGACGCCTTACTCCATCTTCCAGCAACCGAGGACCAGGGTGAGTGTTGTGTACTGTTTTTTTTGTGTTTTGAAATTCCGCCACAGGGGCGCTTGAACCTGAGACCACTGCAGTTTTACCTGCAAGAGAAGTGGCCCAGGAAACAGTTCCCGGACTCCTTCACATTCGCCATTTCTGGAAAAGATAAAGGAGTGCCTCCGTTGGTGGAGAGTCAGAAGAAGGCTGTCACAAGGACTTCCTCTTCAGCTTCGAACCCAGACCTAACTCTTTTTTTCCGACCTCGGACAAGGGCTGGGGAGCGACTATGGGGACAAAAGAAGTTTCTGGCCAGTGGCAAAGAGAAGAGAGAAACTGGCATATCAATCGAAAGGAACTAAAAGCGGTTCACTTAGCCCTGTTAGCCTTTCAAAAAGAAGTGGAAGGCAAATCGTCTTGGTCCAGGCGGACAACACGACCGCTCTGGCATACATTCGGAAACAGGGGCACTCACTCGTGGTCCCTTCTGAGACCTCGAGGAGCTACTAGTTTGGACAGAGGAGATCGGGACCAGACTAGTAACGAGATTCATTCAAGGGGAGAAAAATGTAGCAGCGGACCTTCTCAGCAGAAAGAACCAGGTCCTATCCAACGAGTGGACTTTACATCCCCTAGTTTGCGAGGAGCTTTGGAAGATATGGGGACGTCCGCTCATAGATCTCTTTGCAACCGACAAAACGACTCGGCTGCCCTTTACTGCTCTCCAGTTCCAGACAACAAAGCGGTTTTCGTGGATGCAATGTTCATGGACTGGTCGGACCTGGACCTGTATGCCTTTCCCCGTTCAAGATCCTGCGGCAAGTCATCTCGAAGTTCTCAAGCCATTGAAACGTAAGGATGACTCTGGTGGCTCCATTCTGGCCGTCCAGGAGTGGTTCCCGGACCTTCTAAACCTACTGTCAGACTTTCCAAGACTTCTGCCAGAGAGACCAGATTTACTCAGACAGCCGCACTTTCAGAGGTTCCACCAAAACTTGTCCGCTCTTCATCTTGTCGCCTGCAGACTGTCAGGAGACTCATCAGAAAGAGAGGCTTTTCAGAGAGGCTTGGAAGCTATCGCGAAGCCAAGAAGAGAATCCTCTGACAATGTTTACCAGGCGAAGTGGACACAGTTTAGGTCCTGGTGTTTGAGAAGAGAAGGCGTGTCTTCTTCTTCGACGTCTATAGCCCAGATGGCCGATTTTCTCTTGTTCCTCCACAGAGAGAAAAAGCTTGCTGTACCTACCATTAAAGGGTATAGAGCCATGTTAGCTTCGGTCTTTCGACATAGGGGTCTTGAAGTGTCTTTGAGTCAAGACCTTTCAGATCTGATTAGATCATTTAATACGTCAAAGAGAGACCAGAAGAGACCAGTGACGTGGAATCTTGACGTAGTGCTGAGATGGTTACAGTCTCAGTCCTTTGAACTGATGGCGAACATCTCCTTGAAGGATCTCACGAAAAAAAGACTCTTTTTGGTAGCTCTGGCTACTGCCAGGAGAGTAAGTGAGCTACATGCGATTGACAAAAGAGTAGGCTTTGCTAAGGGGAAGGCAGTATGTATGTCTACTCTTGGTTTCTTAGCCAAGAACGAAGACCCGTCTAGACCTTGGCCAAGAGAGTTCGAAATTAAGGACCTTTCCCAATTGGTCGGTCCCGAAGAACCTGAAAGGTACCTCTGCCCTGTGAGAGCTCTCAAGTTCTCACGTTCAGAGAACGAAGAAGCTCAGAGGTCCCAATGACCACCTCTGGTGCTCGGTTAGAGATCCTTCTAGGCCTCTCTCTAAGAATGCCCTTTCTTTCTTTTGAGAAGCCTGATAAAAGAAGCTCATGAGCAGTGTGCTGACTCAGAGATGAGTATTCTTAAGGTAAAGCGCGCACGAGATTAGAGCGGTTTCGACTTCTGTAGCCTTTAGCAGAAACTTATCTGTGAAGGACTTGGTTAAGTCCACCTTTTGAGATGCAAGTCAGTGTTTGCATCGCATTATTTAGTGGACGTGCAAACTGTTTTCGAAGAGTGCAGTACGCTGGGGCCCTTTATTGCGACTGACACGGTGTTGGGGGAGGTGAAAAGGAGTCCGCTCCTTAACTAACATTTTCACCTTGGTGTTGGGGTTGTTGTTTTTGAAGGTTGCCTGGAGATACATGATGTGTTAGTATCTTCCAGTTTTTAATCTTTGGTATTGGTTTTATGGTAATGTTAGGTGATCCCTCGTTTTGTGTTCGTTGTACTGCGCCTGATCAAGGGCATCAGACTTGTCCGCACGCAGCCATGTTCTCTCGGCAGGTACTGTTTTTTATTGTGTCCGACACACGGATCCCTTTATATCCTCTCGGCACAATATAAAGGCCAGCAGACTACAGAGGCAGTAACCACTGAGTCAGCTACCTTTAAAGGTAAGGAACCTATGTCTAACTTGTTGCAAGTAGATAATTCCAAGAATTTTATTAGCTGCCAGTGCCCCACCTCCTCAAAGGTGCCAATCAGCTATATGTAACTACCGGCTAAGTTGTATAAGTGAAAATGAAATTTTTATGATAAAATAACGTTTCACTTATACTTACCCGGTAGTTACATAATCATAACCTCCCTCCTCCCCTCACCTGGGCAGTTGGGCAAAAAACTTATGACGTGTTCTTTGGGACGGTTCCCGATACCCCGATAGAGGGCGGGGTAGAGGGATCACCTTTTGTAACGATAAGCGCTAGCGTGGAAATTTGAATACTGCCGTGACACAAAGACGACAGCTATATGTAACTACCGGGTAAGTATAAGTGAAACGTTATTTTATCATAAAAATTTCATTTTTATTATTTCAAATGCATTCCTTTATAATGTTTTTTGAGTAGTGCATGTCCATTCTTCCCACCTCCTACCAATGTGGGATTCAGCTGTGTATTACTTGGTAAGTTTCATAGAAAAAAATTATATTTTTATAATAAAATAAAGTTGTATATATACTTACCAAGTAATTACATGAACAGCCCATCCCACCTCCCTCGACATGGACATAGAGCTTAAACAATTAAGCTCTTCAGCTACGTTTTACCTATTCTTCCCCGAAGTGGTAAATGGGCACTTACTTGCACCATTAAAAAAGCGCTACCTTGGAATTTTCAGTTCTTAAGCTGCTGTTTAAAGTAGAAACTATAGCTCTGTAATTACTTGGTAAGTGTATATAAAACATTATTTTATTATAAAAATGTCATTTTTATTATAAAATGTACCCTATAAAAATGCTTATACTATCATCTTGAAACATTTATATATCATTTAATATAATTGCAATAGTACTGTACTTTTATCGGGTCCATCCTGAATGGAGGGGAGAAAATCAGTTTCTCTCTCTCTTTGAGTTACGTATTATTTAACCTTACAGTATTATTATTATTATTATTATTATTATTATATCCTAATATTTGAAAATTAGTAAATAATTTTTTTATCATAAAAAATGTATTTAGTCATGAAAATAACATCAAAATACACTAATTAGTGAATATTTCTTGACGAAAAAGTCTGTGAATTGCCGAATTTTTCGCAAATAATTTATACATATGTTCCACAGAAAATCCCATGAATCGTGAGAACGCAAATATGGGGGTTTACTGCTCTCAGCAGAATTTTTTAAATAATGCAAATACAGTACTGTTGTTCGGGAGACATTGAGCTGAACCCTGGGCCTGTTACGCATTACAGTAAGAAAAATTGTAAAGTACTTTACTCAAACACTCGGGGCTTAAGGTTAAATTTTCTTGATCCCCATAGTTGTGCTTGTAACTATGATTTGGTGTTTTTACCTGAGATTCTTGTAAGTAGTAACAATTCTCAGGTTGAGTTTTTAGTCCCTGGGTTTGATGGCCTTTATTTTATTTATCGTTGTAACATCCCACATGCACAAAGTATGGCTGTACAGTATACACTAAGTCCAGGCTACCTATTTATTGTCAGAGAAATTTGGAGTATAGTTGCCATGAAGTTCCTTGTTTTAAAATTTTCAAAAAGTTCAACAGTGTTTACCTATTTGCTGTTTACCGCAATCCAAATATCTGTGATTCTATACATGTATGACTGTCGTTTGGAAAGGATTGGTATGGCTCTGTCAGAGGATTCTAAAGCTTCATTATTTATTTACGGAGACTGTACACTAATGCAAAGCACAGGCAGTGGCTAAATTCAAATTCCATAGATCAACATGGCCAGCCTGCTCTTGAGTTCTGTGTATCTTCCAATTTTATCCAGCTAATTGAGGAAACCTCACACATTTCTAGTAATAGATTAGGCCTCATATTCACAGATGTTCCAGCTATTGTGAAGTCCAATGACTGTGAATATATAGGCACTTCTGGTCATTCCGCCATTGAGGTGGACATATCTGTCAATCAGTATATTCCTAATTACCATTGGAAAAACTGCTAGGCTGAAATCCAAAGCCAGTTGGGATCACATTATTGAAGCTTGTCAGGCATTAATATCTCAGTTGCTATATTAGATCCTGATCCCAAGAAGTTAAATGAAATGCTGATGTCTATTTTAATAAGACATGTTCCTAGAAAGGTCATCAAATTTAGGACAAATGACCAGCCATGGTTTGATGTTACATGTAGACAAGCCAACCATGACAAACAGACCAAATTCATCACATGGAGACAAAATTGTTCAAATGAAAATGACACCATTTTTGTTGGGTCTCGCTGTGCTGCGAATAGAACTTACCATACAACTGAAAGAAATTACAGTAATTCCTTGAAGAGGAAACTTGAAGGAATTACTCAACCTCATCTGTGTTGGACCAAATGGGCATCTTCTATCTTTGTGTCAGGCTCGTCTTCCATTCCACCACGACTAACAGATTGTGGTCAATTAGTTACTGGCCCTAGAGAAAAGGCTGAACTGCTTCATTGAACTTTTGAAGCTAAGCAGTCAGCTGAGGATGTCCATCTCCCTGATTCTTGTCATCCTGAACCTATTCTTACAAAATTTGCATTTTGCTCCAGGGATGTTAAAAAAATTCTGGATAATCTTGATGGCTGGGGTGGAGAAGATCCTGATGGTTTGTTCCCTTTGTTTTTTAAAAAAGTTTCTACAGATTTTTATGTCAATATACGGTAGTATCTTTGCGGATGAGTGCAAGCTTAGTAACACAGTGTCTCCTCCAAAGAGTGGCATATTTGCAGACTGCAGTAACTACAGGCCAATCTCTATTCTCCCTGTGCTCTTGAAAGTTGCTGAAAAACTTATATTTAAGCCACTATATAAGTATGTGGAACCTAAAGGATTGTTAGCTGATAGTCAATGTGCACAGGAAGCAGCTAAGTACCTGCAATGCTCTTTTAGACTTGACATGCCATTTGCAAGGGAACTTTGATAAGGGTTTTGAATGCAGAGTAATTCAAATAGATTTTAGTGCTGCTTTCGATTAAATAAATCATAAGGCACTTATTTATCAACTTCAGAGTCTTGGAGTGGGTGGATATGTTTTAAGATTACTTGAAGATTTCGTTACAGGTAGGCAGCAGAGAGTTGCTGTGGATGGGATCTTCAGTGAACCAAGACCTATTTTGTCTGGAGTTCCACAGGGCAGTGTTCTTTGTCCACTGTTATTTTTAGTGTACACAAGCGATATGGTTGTTGGCCTGGAAAACAAGATTGTTCAGAAATGAAGCTGCCCTTAGCCTCAGTCGGGACATGGACCGGATCAGGGAATGGTGTAGTCAGTGGGGCATGAGCCGAACTCCAGTAGAACAAAAACACTATTGATTAGCAGTTATGACTTGGACCATTGACGGATGGTGGTCATCTTCGTCACTTTTTCATAAATTGTATTTCAGCAGAGATCTTTCACATTCACAATTGATCCCTGATCCCCTTTGTCTGCAGAGAGCAACCAGATTTGCTGAGCAGCAGCACCAGTATGCAGTAAATGTGCCTTGCTGTTGAACTTCTCTGTTCCAGAGGTCCTTTATTCCTAACACCATTAGACTGGAGCAATCCCTCAGAGGATGTCATGCAATTGGAACTTGAGAAGTTCAAGCAAAAATGCAATGCATTACTACCCTAATACTACTCTTCTTGCTTTTTGATACATTTTTATCTATTTATTTATTTTTATTATTTTTTAACAAGTGAATATCTCTTCTTTCTGTATTTCCCTTTACTTCTTACAGGCAGTCCCAGCTTATCAGCGGCATCGGTCAATGGCGTTTCGGTTTTACAATGCTTGGCTAATGAAGTCATTAACCTCATTTTAGGTGCCAGTAAGTGGTTTATCGGCATTGGTAGGTGGTTTATCAGCGTCAGTAGGCGGTTTATCGATGTCGGTAAGCGATTTTCTGCGCAAGGGGTTTATAGGCGTCTGTAAGGGGTCTATCAGTGCGTATGGCATTGTAAACACCATTTATTACCATAATTATTGTGATGTTCCGGTTAAAAACAGTTTTCAGTTATCGGCGCTTGGCGTGGAGTGGAACTCCTGTCGTTAACTGGGGACTGCCTTTACTTCTTCGAAATGAACACCATATTCTTGGGAAGCTTGAATTTCAAGTCATTGGCCCCTGTGGCCTTGTTCCATATGAATAAGTTCCATCTGCTGAATAATAATAGTAATAAGTCTCGTAGAGCTTCCAGCAGCCAGCCCTCTTTATGCAGAGAGGGCTGACGGGTCTCTCTCTCTAGCATGAGTACCACTATGCCTGTTGCCTAGTGGACGGGTGCAATTGCTACCCCAGGGTTCTCTAGAACCCCAGGTATTGATACCAACCCTGGTAGCCCACCTACCCAGGCCACCAGTACAGTCCCTGGTAACCTCCCTACCTTGGCTACTGGTAACAGGCCTGGTCTCTCGCTAGTGGTACCATAGTACCACTGCTCCTGTTCTTCTGACCCCCAGTGTGCCTGTAGTAGTACCTGGTGTACTGGTATCAACCCTGGTGGCCCGCCTGCTTGGGCCACTGGTACTGGCCCCCTGTAGCCTGTCTACGAGGGTCAGTAAGGGTCCCTGGTCTATAGACCTAGGTCCCAGCTGTCAATGCAGCCCAGCAAGAGAAAGTGAGCAGAGAGCATGCAGGTGCTCCCTCACCCCCCTCCTGCTGTTCAGGATAGCAGCCTAGGGGTCCCAGGACAGTGGCCCAGTCACCCAGGCAAGGCAAGAGAAGATCCCCTGCTCAGTCTTCTTCCCTGGTAGAAGTCTCAGCTTCTAAGAAGACTGGAGCATACTCATGGGACAGGCCCCGCCCACATTCGCATGAGTGGGACTGTCTCCCCAACCTGTGCGACTTCATCACCACAGGTTGACGACCGCCCATGGCCTTGCTCACCTGCTTGGGCTTCAGTCTTCGACAGGCTGGGCAAGGGTGCTCACTATCCCTCACTCTTCCCCCCTCCTCCATGGAGTTTTTCCTGAACCAGACAGATCCCATCCCGGCCTGTGCGTGGAGGCCTACATTCCTGGTTCGGTCCTTGGACCAGTCAGGACATACAGTTCTCCTGAGTGATTGATTGATCGCCAGGGGTGTCTGGTGAGTGTCCCTCTCTTGCTGAGGGAGTGACCCAGGAGGACCGGGCCTGGAGGGACCTGAGGGTTCTTTGTCCCAGAACTCGGACAACCCTGAGTTGCAGAGGCTTATGTGGAGACCATTAGAATGATATGTCATCTGTTCCTACACAAATATAAACCTTTGGTCTTTACACAGGGATTTAGCTTGCGAATGCGAGCTGGAATGACTGTTTAACTTTCAAGCAAGGTCATTAACTATTGATGCTAGCAGTCTAAGCCCACACACTCATTCATTTGCACTCCACTTTGTTTTCAGCTGCTGTTGTGTACAGACGTCTTCTCTGCTCTCTGTCCGACTGATTGAAATATGTGTTGTTTGTATTGTTTGGGTTTTTTATTTCATCATGCAAACTCCTAATTTACAACTGCCTGTGGAGAGGAAACCTGTAAACCTTAGGCGCTGCCCAGGGAGGGACAGGCCTTACAATCAGTTCTTCTTCTCTTATGAGATTGACCCTCTACCTTTGTGTTTCATGCCATAGACATGATTGGAACTAATCTACCCCTTGTACCAAGTGCCAGGTCTGGCTGTCTGAACAGTGATTGAAGTTTTCTGGGAAAAAAAAAGTGAGAGAAGATGGTTTCTCCGGTGTCACTGGAGTGCAATACTCTGCCTGTGACACCGAAGGTTCTCTGGTTCCTTCTTGCCCTCGGCTAAACTCCTGCCTGTGTTACCACTCCTGAGGTATTGGTTTCCCCTTCGCTGACTCCTGCTGCTTCATCAGTAGAGAGCCACCGAGGGGGGGAAGATGACCAACCCGGTTCCTCTCCAGCAGTTTCTTTTCGCTCAGAGGGGGAGTTGTCCTCCAGAGGGAGGCTCTTTCTCATGGCAAAGAGAGAGGGGAAAAATTCAGAAATTGGATTTATCCATAGACAGTGTATGATTAAACTATTTTTGTGAATAATGCATAAACCATAATTCTTTATTTAACTTTTTCATTTCTAAGAAGTGTTTTACTAAACTTCACATATACATATTCATTATTTATTTATATATTAGAACAACGGCCAGCATATGGGTTAAATGTCCACCTACAAATACATTAACATTGATGTTCCACATATTTGTACAGTCAGATATGTTTATTACATATCCACTCAAATTACTGAATTACACTGCATCAGCAGTGAAAAGTACAGGTAGGCAATCATTGAACTTGCATCACTGGGACCAGGAGGATGCTAGATTAGTGATTTGCCAAATCACAGAGTTGTTAGGTTAGATTACACTTTCTTGCCACTTTAGTGGCAGTGTTGAAAATATCTATGTATGTACAGGAAGTTGTCCAGAAGAAAATGCTTTAGTATGCTGTAATGATAAAAAAAGGAGTTCTTTTAATTTTTTACCTTTTTTGGGTGCATTTTAGCAAACAACAACTAAGAATCTGTTATTAGTTCCATTGTTTTATGTCAGCTGATCTCAGTGTTTACCAGTAGTATTAAGAATATATATGTTTGCTCTCTCTCTCTCTCTCTCTCTCTCTCTCTCTCTCTCTCTCTCTCTCTCTCTCTCTCTCCGTTATTTAGACAGAAGATACATTATCTTGTAAATTGTCTAGAAGTCAGAAAAATATTTTCAAAATAGTTTTTACATTTTATGTTATTGATTTTGAGTGCATTTTAACAATCACCAGGTGGTAATTTGTTCTTTTTCCTTATAGTTTTTTTCTTTCTTTTCCTTTAATTTCCATTGTTGTCAGTTAGGTGATTTCACTGTTCACCACTGTCAAGCTATCAAGACTATGCACACCTTTCTCTGAACACCTTCACTCACACGTGACATACTACTGTACTCTTCACTAGAACCAGATCTGGTTAGGAACTTTTCCATTCTTCATTGTTTTCCATTGTTTCTTTGAATCATTGTTAGCAAAACACTTTTTTCCATTTCTTTATGTCATAGACAGTCAAAGAGCTATGACTGAATACTTAACACAACCTTCTCACAAAAACACTGCTGTAGATTTTTTTCCGGGAAGTTGAACCTTATCTTTAATAGACAGTGCACAGTGTTGAGCTTTACACGTGGAGTTTGTATTTCCTTTATGAATTGGATCTGTGGCTTGGGCTAAAACTTAGCAGGTTGTAATAAATGAAGAGAAACAAGTGGTAATAGTTTGCTTGCTTTTACAAATTTACCCAAGTTTGTTTGTGCAGCAAGTGAGCACCACCAAACGGAAATTTAAAATTACGGCACCTGAAATGAGTGCCAAATTAGTAATGGAGCCTGATTAATGATTAAGTACCTGTACAATACTGTATACTTGTAAAAAGCATTGGTTGGGTTACAAATTTTATTAGCAATCTGTTATTTTGGCTGTTGTAATTCACTTAATTATGTATTGTCCATGTAAAACAAAATTCGTGGTTTCAAGTCTTACCTGTGTTCGGTAAAAATGGTAATGTTTTATTTATCGTGAACTATATGTACAATATTTCATTACAAGTGCTTTACCTGTATAATGTTGTGTTTGCTTTTGTGTCTAAACATTTCTTTTATCTTTTTAGGCTCTGAATTTAATATTCTGACTTACAAGGTTAGTAGATGTAAAATCAAGAACTGCAAGTTTAAAGAGGTTTGCATTGGTTACCACAGCTCCTCTGATCGACGTCGGGATCCTACAGCATATGTGTATAGGTAAGTTCCTCAGCAGGATTTTTGCATTCTTCAGTTTCATTTTTAATCTAAGAATATTTTGGTTTGTGGTTGTCATCATAATTGAACATTATACTGTATATAATTTTTATGCTGTTGATCAGCATTAGCACAACAAATTAATACTGGTCCACTGAATTGCAAATGTGTAAAGGCTTATGTAGTGCAGTGAGCTTTCATAACAAACAAGCTTTTGAAGATGATTGAAACTAAAAAGAGGAAGAGTTGTTAAGTTTAAATTAAGTCATCTGCATGTAAATGGCAAGAACAAAAAAATGGTAGGTTAGAGAGAAGATCCTTTCAGAAGTCCGCAGCAGATAGGTAGAGTCACAGACATAGCACATTGTTAATGACAACAGAACTAAACTTACCTGATAAGAAATCTGACATTTATTTGTAGAAATGAGTGAATCTTTAAACTGATTTTGTTTTTATTAAGCCTTATGGTATATCTTGTCCAGAGCCCTAGAAATGCCAAAGACAATGACCAAGATTCCCCAAAGTTGCTGAGTAAATTAGTATAGAGATCATCATATTACTGAAACTGCTGTTTATGGGAAATAAAGGTGCTAGATTATAATTGTATTATAGTTTAGCTGTAATAGAAATAAGATTATAAGTTTATTGTTAGAAATTAGAGCAATTTCAATTATAAATGTATTATAGTTTAGCTGTAATAGAAATAAGATTATAAGCTTATTGTTAGAAATTAGAGCAATCATCCGATGTTCTTTGGAACAAACATTACTGTACTAGGGAGTGCTTCCATAGTGAAAGGTAAATGAGAGTTCTCATTATCTCCTCTCAGTTATCTTTGTTTCCCCACAAACCCAATACTTATAATTATGGCTCACTGTTTATTCCTTTTCCCTAGGGCCCCACTCTGCCAAAGGCACTCTGCTAGACCTGCAAACTTAACTCATCATATACATAATGCTGGAAAGCAGAATTGTCATTTTTTCACCTTTTTTTATTGCCTACTCCATACTAGTTGTCAAATTCATGCTGTCACTTAGCTCAAAGATAGGAAAGTCCTTCATTTTTTCTTGAACAACTTGGTATTTTCAGTCCTCCTGATACCAAGTGGGAGCTTATTGTAGTCGTGGAGCAGTACATTTAATGATGCATTCTTGTGTTGACTCCATCTATTTTCTGTGTTATATGCAGCAAGTCATTAAAATATTTTGGACACCCAGTCATGATAGCTGGTGAGTCATTACACACATTTTAAACATTCTAGCTTTGATAAGAAGACAGTGCAATGCAAACAATGCAGTGTAATCCTGCCATGCAGTGGACCATTTTATTAATCTAGCCACTCTATTTAATATATTTTGCAGCCTCCTAATTTGCATCTTAGGCAGATTATAAGATATAGAATTGCAATAATCCACTCTGTTTATGACACAATCACAAGTTTTTTCTCTAGAACACTCATCAGGATATTCTTAACAAAGGCAGTATTTCTAAGATGATGGCCAATAACCCTAAGAACATTTTTTATTTAAGCACTTCTTTGTGATATGAATAGTCCTTCTTACTTCAGTCCATGTTTAAAGAATGATAGAGAACAGCAAACAGCTGTTACTATGCATGTGGGTAAGTTTTCACTGTCTCCAGTAGCTGACAGGAACATTATGCACATGCAAGTGTTCACTGCATGCTCTGAAAGTTCCCAGATGTTGCTATGTAACTTTTGCTACCCTTACTCGCTCCTATACAAATGCAAACCTTTGTTCTATACTGGGATTTAGCTTGCAAACACGAGCTGGGACAGCCATTTAAATTTCAGCCAAAGTCATCAACTACCGATGGTAGGGGGAAGCCCTGCCCACTTGTTGGTCTACATTCCACTTTGCTTTTGGCCGCTGTCAAGTGAAGATGTCTGCTGTACTCTCTGCTAAATTGCCGTTTGCTTTTTATGCGTTTTTGTTCTTGCTTTTTGAAATATACATTTGTGATCATAGAATCACACTGAATTTGTTAGGCTACTATCTCGTGTAGGCTACCACCTAGGCTATTGTAGGCATCATTATCTGAAAGGATTATCCAAATTAATAATAAATTGTGGAACATTTCTTTAGTTAAAACTTCTAAATAGAATGATAAAAAATTGAAATTTTTTGGTCCTTTTGCAAATAACAGAGATTGTGAGAGAGTGCTGACCATGTGCTTGCAAAACAAAGTCAGGTTTCTGGCTTCTGTACACAAAATAAACACTTGTTCCACAGTTTAAGTTAATAATTTTTAACTGGAGCTTAAAAATAAGCACGTAACTTTCAAGTTTAGATATTTCCATGATCCTCACTGATGAAAAAATTTGAAATCAAAGTGATTTTGTGAGGAGCACTGAAACGTCATGCGCACAATTTCGACTAGTAGAGGGTAATGGGGCTGGTCTTTTGCCTGCCCTGGTTGTAAACAAGATGGCAGACTCGCATGCGCAGTAGTCACTTCTTGCAGTTTTTGACGTATGAAAAACTAGGTTCAGCTTCGCTGAAGAGAAGGGAACCCTCTTATCTTTGAGTCCATTATACTCTACCACGTGTCATAGTATTTTCATTAAGACACAATACCCGGCTACAAGACCAGGCTAAAGAATATTTCTTTGATACTAGTCTAGTCACCATGGAGCACTGGCACACCATGGGGGTAACTCCTTGAGGGTGAAACAAGTGACTACGCTATCAAAAAAACAAATTATAAATGCAATCAACAGTGATAAAATATTCTCTTGTGTATGTACATGCTATACTGATTTACTAATTTTCAAATATTAATATTAATGTAAACAGCAAAATATCGATAAAATGTTATTTCACTTACAGAATCCATTTGTACTGTACAGTATTATATTGATCTGTTATCATTGCAATATGTGTAATAAAAATTGATCGTCTGACATGTATAATGTTTACATTCTGAGAATCAGCTGATTGAGCCTGCTACCAAAAGAGTTAGGAAAATAATTTTTTAGTTGCTAAAAGAAATGAATGTATTAATTGAATTATTATTTTTAATTATGTACATAAACGTTTATGATACAGTCCTTCATATTTCATTAAGAAAGAGAGAGACAATTGGTGTTTACAAATGAAGTCTCAAAACAGTAGCTGCAGACGAGACTTGTTAGAGATGAAACATCAACAGTGATCAAATATTCTCTTGTGCACTGTTATAATGTGTGATAATCATATAGGCAACTAAATTGTAATGAAATACAACTCAGTAAATCAGAGAAAGAAAAAAGGGATTTTGACAAAGGAAAAATCTATTTCTGGGGGAAGACCTGTGTCACCCGGTGAAATTGGTTCCATCAAGCACATTTCTAGGTATAAGAATTGCTAAAAATACCAGAGAAAAAGCTATCTAGAATGCCTGGGTTACTACCCCCAGTTCGCTCATCTAATTTAATAAAAAAAGGATTTTGACAAAGGAAAAATCTATTTCTGGGGAGGGGCCCGTGTCACCCGGTGAAATAATCCATTCAGCACTTATTTCTAGGTAATTCCGTTGCTAGATACCAGAGAAAAGTTAAATGTAAAGCTGGGGTTACTACCCCCAGAGCGAGCTCCAAGAAATGGAGTCGTATATGGTAAAGGGTGAGATTGTCACAATCACGGGACCCTGCCCTATAAAGATTCCCAATGTCAAAAGTCCCAACGAGAGAGGTGCCGATACAAGCCCATGCACTACTCGCGGACTGTACACAAGGCAACACTAGTCGCATTCCATGTTAGCACCCACCCCACTAGAATGATGTTTACCATGGGAGGGAGAGAATGAAAAACAGGGGTGGGTCACCGGGTGACACGTGCCCCTCCCCAGAAATAGATTTTTCCTTTGTCAAAATCCTTTTTCTGGATCGGGGTCCCGTGTCGGCCGGTGAAATAATAACAGAGAAATAAACATCATTCTTATGCTATTAAAGACTTAAATAGAGACGTTGAAAACTAGGAGAATTCTACCCTGAACAATAGTAAGATCCTCTAAATTCATGTAATGAAAATAATGTAAGTGGTCACCGTCTAAGATCATGAGCTTAGAATTGAACCTGAATAGGCTTGTATTAAGAAAATACTTTCTGCCTAATAGCAGACACAATGACAGTACCCCCCCCCCATTTTTTTAAAAAGAGAGGATCTGACAAAATTGCGAGGTCCTGTCTAAAAAAGCCTGTAAGGAGAAAACTGGGCACAGAAACAGACCTTGTAAAAGGGGGAGTACTTTCCAAGGTGACCACCGAAAATGAGGACCTTCAACTGTAGATAGAAAGTTAGGGTGAGGAATTCACAACACTATCCCTGATGAGGGGAAACCAAAATGATTGGTTCCGCTAGGCAGGGCAGACAGTACAGGAAAACTTAACACTAGAAGCTAAGCTGATTAAAATTTTGGGTCTTCCCCAACAAGGAAAGGTAAGAACAAGATGATTGTTGGTTACCGAAGCTAACTCCGATACATTACTCAAAGACCAGGAAACCGAATGTGGACGGAGTACTGGTCTTAGACGAACACAGACCTTAGGGGTGAAAGTTAAGAGCCTGTGAGTCTGGTTCCAACAAAACACTTTCCTCGGGGCCAATGCGGTCGCATCATTACTGTAGCTTCGAAAACTGTGAAGAGTGCTAGTTACTTAGTTGCAGAACCATACTGCAGTAGAGCAGGATCCCTTGACTGATTTTAGGAAAACAGTAATAACAGGACCAATATCAGTTTCCTCCTAAACTGTAAGATTCACAAAGACCACAAAGCCAGGGCATCAGAACTTTGAGGGGGCTGACGCAGGCTGAGTTTATACCAGACGTGACAGCTTGATAGTTTGTGGCTGAATTGGGTTGCAAACAGACCTACTTCCAGGTCCAGGAAAAGGTCACAAGACTACCTGAATGGCGCTCCATCTAAGGACTATTCCGACACCAGGGGGGAGGCCCTGGATAGGGAAAAAGTAGTGACCTTTTGGACCCCTACGAGAAGGGTGGCAGACAGAGGCACTTGTGTCTGTTGGTTATGGAGAAGAATGAACCATAACCTGAATGAAGCAACTCGAGTTCGAACCCACTTGTTTACGCAGCGCACTATTGCTGTTTTGTTCAGAACCAGCCTAAAATGAAACCTCTTGGGAGGAAGAAGTTTCCCAAGGACAGGAAGACTGCCACAGCCCTCCAAAGCATTGATATGGAACTGCCGGAACGTGACCGACTAAGTTCCATGTACTTCATGGGGCCGGGGTATCCACCCCACCCACCCAGAGAGGTGACGGTGTGGAATACTGAGGCCGGAGGGGAAAGCTGGAGAGGAACTGACTTCGATAAGCACTTGACAGTTGTGCAAGGCCGGAGGCCACTATTCAAACAGGAGGAATCAGGGAGACACGTCCCTGACTCCACCATACCCGAGTTATAAACTCCAGCTTTGACTTCAGAAGGAGAACCGTCACTGAAGCAAACTGGAGAGAGCCCAAGACCTTTTCTTGGGCACGGCGAGAGGTATGCTTGAGTTGATGAAATGATAGGTCGTCCTTGCTATCTCTTTCCGCTTCCACTGGATTCACAACTACTGAAGGCTACCCTCCGGAATCAGGTGGGATTCCTTCCTGTGTACTTAGAAGCCCAGAGACTCTAGAAAACCGATTATAATGACCGGCACCCTCAGGCAATTCCCGACGCTGGGTGCCCAAATGAGCCAGGCAACTAGATATGCGGCTAGCATAACCTTCTAATACCGGAGCTGTTGAACTATGGTATTGTTCAAACTGGCAAAGACTCTGGGGCTGCATTGAGGAGGGCATGAACCTGAAGGGGTAAGCCTGCTCCCCGAGTCTGAATCCCAAGAAGGGATAGAACCTTTCTGCAACCAAGATGTGAAAGGAAGCGTCGGAACGGTCTATAGAGGTGGTTATGGCTCCACGGAGCAGTAGGATCCGAACCCACAAGACTGTAAGCAACCGAGACTTGCCGCATTGAATGAGGAAAATAAACGGGACACGCCCGGAAAAATTTTCCAGTGGAAGGGAACTTCCTTGGCAGACTGAAAAAGCCTGACAGGCCATTCACAAAGACCCCCAGAACTCTGGCCGGAAGCTGACTGAACCTGATTGGGGGAGGGGGACAAACAGTCCAGCTCCACCCCGGGCCTTGATAACTATACTCTGGGCCCAGGGACTGAAGTTCCAGTGGCCCCGAAAATGGTACAGCCTCCCACCCATATGAGAAATACTACAGGGAGGAGGCTTGATTGTCTCCCCTGAAGCGTATGCCTTCCCAATTTCTCGGAGGGGAGCAGGATGCTTCCCTGCTCCTATGATAACCCCGAGGGTCAGAGCCTCTGGCAGAATGTCTAGTGAAAATTCTTTCTTTGGGTTTTCGTATGAAGCAAAGAAAACTCCGGCGGAGGCACATGGGGGAGGCAGAGACACACGGGGGTGTTACAAGGGGCTGATGTGTTGGCTGAACCTGCACACATCGAGGTGGAGGCTGGGAGTGAGAGGCTGACGGCTGTCCAGGGGCAGAAACCTGAAGAGCCTGCACCACCGCCTGAGCAGGGGGGCGCTTGAACTACATGAACTTCTTGCCGGACTTGGGATAGGGCCGGCAAGATCAGATTGTTTCCGCTCGTAGGGTAGACACCCACGAGAACGGAGGCTCTGAGTAACATTAGTAGCCCCGACGGACCGAATAACGCCCACCTGGGGGAAAAGATTAATTCTCCAGGTGAAACTGTTCATAAGATTTTTCGGCTCAAGGCGGAACGTGGCTGGCTAAAAAGTGTTTTCAGCTGTCCAACAGGACTGATGAAATAAAGCGTGACCTGCAGAAAACCTGACAAGAGAGATTTTATCAGGACCAAACAACGAACAGCCATTATATACCACAGACATTTTTCTGTTAAAGTCAAAGAATTCCAGGGCCTGCAAGCCTGACTTACACCTGTTTCAGCTTCCGGAATTGACTCCGAAGCTTAGGAGCTGTACGCTGAATAAATTAGAAGCGTAGTCCGGGCTTAGAAGATTCATTGTGAACGTATCTGTGATATCTGTCTCCCGGAAATGCCTCAGCGGTTTATTTTCAAACAAGCCTGTTGATAAGAGGGGCTACATTCGAGCACAAGGGGTAGGAAGCAGGGCTCTCAAAGAGAGCACGGTAAGACCTCATAGCTGGCGTGAACTTGGAATTCTCCGCCTGCCACTCCGTTAGAGTTCTCAACGGAGACGATATGCCCAGCCCCTAGGGAAGATGAGGGCTCTCTTAGGGATCCTGCCAGATAGATGCCATGCTCCTCCTGACAGTCTGGTAAAACCCGGATAAGGGGATACCAGGCTGGAAGGGAAGAAATGCAATTCCACCAACCTCCGTGTGCCCACACCCCCGATAGGAGGGAGCCTTCATGCTGGGAAGCATAAAGGGTTAGGCGCCAAAGGTTCCCCAGACTGGAGGGGAAAAGAGGTGGAGGTGTCCGGAACAATAGAATTCCGGAATGGAGCAGGATTTTACAGGTGATCCATTGACAATGAGTCTTGAGATTAATCTCTTTGGGATTTAAGCTCCTCAACTTTGACTTGACCGAAATGGTCGAAAAATGCAATTGTAAGCTAAAACTCTTACATTCTAGTAATATTCAATCATTTACCTTCAATGTGCAACAAACGTGAAGTCTCTAGCACAATATTTCGATTTATGGTGAATTTTTGAAAAAACTTTTCCTTACATCCGCACTAACTCTGCTGAAAATCTTGTAAGAGCATGACGCCATCTCATCCAAACACGTGTGTGTTCATCATCCATCAGAGTGGACAAGACAACAAGAGCATCTCATTTTCTTTCTCTAAAGGAACGCGATTTCAACCATACAATATTTCCATCTATTTCTCCTTAACCATTGTTGTCGTGATGTATGTACAATCACCACTACTTGCATTGCCATGCAAGCATTCTAATCATGTACTCATAATGTTCCAACGAATCTTCTGTATCAAACTGTGTGTATGTTTCTGTTTGTGAAGACGCCAAATGTCTCGCCACTCCGATGGACAACGAACACACGAACACGCACGTTTGGAAGAGACGGCGTCAGGCTCTTACAATCTCAGAAATTCTTTAGTCATTTTGTCGTAATTTTTGCACAGTTTTCTGTTAGCCGTTACATAAAGTTTTATATATGAAAATGTGTGCAATTTCATGTAGAATACACCAAAAAATAACTCATGGTTGTAGCTTTTATCAAGTTTGACATATTTTCACATAAATCACGGTAAGTGCCAAAATTTCAACCTTCGGTCAACTTTGACTCGACCAAAATGGTTGAAAAATGCAGTTGTAAGCTAAAACTCTTACATTCTAGTAATATTCAATCATTTACCTTCATTGTGCAACAAACGAGAAGTCTCTAGCACAATATTTCGATTTATGGTGAATTTTTGAAAAAAACTTTTTCCTTACGTGCGCACGTGCTAACTCCGCTGAAAATCTCAGAATTTCTTTAGTCAGTTTGTCGTAATGTTTGCACCATTTTATATTAGCCGTTGCATAAAGTTTTATATATGAAAATGTGTGCAATTTCATGTACAATACAAAAAAAAAAAATAACTCATGGTTGTAGCTTTTATCAGTTTTGAAATATTTTCATATAAATCACGATGAGTGCCGAAATTTCAACCTTCGGTCAAATTTGACTCGACCGAAATGGTAGAAAAATGCAATTGTAAGCTAAAACTCTTATATTACTAGTTACATTCTAGTAATATTCAATCATTTAACTTCATTTGGCAACAAACGGGAAGTCTCTAGCACAATTTTTGGAAAATACTTTTTTTTTATGTCTGCATGTTACAAATTCATGCATCATTTTGTGATAATATTTTCTCTGTGTTGCTTTGATCGTTTTATAATTTGTTATATACCAAAATCATCGCAATTTAGTGTACAATACAACAACAAAAAATAACTCATTAGCTTTAACCGTTTTGCTCACAGCGCAATTTGTATACAATTATATATGAAATTTTTTTTCACACTATCATATATTCCAATATGATAATGATATTTTTTTTCATTTCTGATGGTTGCATACTAAACTTCAGGCAATGAGAAAAAAGGAGCCAAAAATGAACTCTTAATCTTAAAAACTAAGCATGCTGTGATTTTTTGAAAAAAACTTTCTTTCTGCTTTGGCGCTAAGTTTCAAACCCCGCTGGCATACAGCAGACACTTTTGTAAATAGAGGCTCGGCGTTTAAGGGCTAATCTTCACACTCCCCTATATTCTTACATCAACCATTTATTTCTTTTTTTAAGGGTAATGTATTAAGCTAACTTTTAAATGAAATTACAGTAACTTTAATTTCATTTAAAAGTTGGTTTAATTCTGAATTTCCATCTTTTGATATCTAACGTAAGAATAACTTCTCTCTCTCTCTCTCTCTCTCTCTCTCTCTCTCTCTCTCTCTCTCTCTCTCTCTCTCTCTCTCTCTCTCTCTCTCTCTCTCTAAATAATTCATAAATAATTTAACTTGATATTTCAAGAAAGGACAATCTCTCTCTCTCTCTCTCTCTCTCTCTCTCTCTCTCTCTCTCTCTCTCTCTCTCTCTCTCTCTCTCTCTCTCTCGTTCATAGTTAGCGCTCACACATTTTTACAAATTATTTCTCTGTACGTCTTTACCAGTACAGTAGATAGTTTAAATTGATCTAATTTTACCCGTACCATCTACAAAGTGTAAATGTGCTAGTGTAGCAAATACATTCTAAAACTTAAAGACACAATAACTAAGAGTTGTATTAGTCAAAATAAAAAACACTTTGTTCATGAAAAAGCATTTCAGAACAAAGAGAAAGAGACATAGAATAAAGAGGTTATTAAAAAGAGGTTGAGAAGGCTTCTAAAAATAGATCGGTCAGAAGGGGAGAGAGACAGAAATTCTCTTCCAACTCTCTGTTTTTATGCCAACCATTTATTTCTTTTTTTTTTTTAATGGTAATGAAATTATAGTAATTTTAATTTCATGTAAAAGTTAACTTAATAATTTGGGAGCATGGTTAGGGTCATATTTAGTTTAAACTTTAGAAATAAGCATTTATTAGCATTTTTAGAGACCATGCCAAACTTACTTGAAAATTCACCTTCCATGAGGGGTTCTGGAATCTAACCTCACGTAAGTTCAGGGTATGGCTGTATTTAGTGTTTGAACTATTAAAATAGGTAGTTATAAGCGTTTTGAGAGGAGGGATCTTTGGTGTTTGAACTGATAAAATAAGCAGCTATACGCATTTCTAGAGGGGAGTGTCAAGTATCCGTGGATTTTAGCTGTTCGTGGGTGGTTGTGGTCCCTATCCCCCCCCTCCCAGAATACTGGGGGTCGACTGTATGTAATCTCCTTCCATACTTTTACTGAGGCCTGTAACTCATAGAAACAGTTTAAAATGAGCTCTTTCACCATTTAAACTTGCTGCATGTTGCATATTTCACACATGTCTGGGAACCAATCAAATTCTCCTGGCTCATGGCAGGTAATTATGAGCCATTTCCACAGGCAAAAAGCAGTTTGAGAAATTCGCTGTGGTGCAGGTAATCTGTAGTTCCTGAGTACTAGCAGCGCAGTAGTAGTAAAAGGAATAAGTATTTATTAAAAATTAGGTAGTGTTAGCTACCTAAATCACTGTATTGGCAACAAACCTATATCACTGTATAGGCAACAAACAATTGAAATAAAACACGCTGACATGGCCAAAAGTACATGTCCATAATATGATGTAAGGTAACATGATCAATGGGTCATATCCATAAAATAGTAGTAATATATTAAAATATTAATTCACAGTCACAGTACAGTAAACCTCCCGTATTCATGTTCTCACAATTTGTGGACTCACCTATTCGGGAATTTCTGTATGGAACATATATACGCATTATTCGCTGAAAATTCGCCCATTCACGGTATATTTCAGTGAGAATTATTCACTAATTACTGTATTTTCATATTTTCCCGACTAAATACACTTTTTTTGATAAAACTATTAAAATACTCAGGTACCTAGATAGTGCTCTTGAGTTACGATAATTCGATTTTACGAGGGGGTAAGCAGTTAATATTGATATGACAATATTTAGAAAAATTTTTAAATTTAGCTTGGGTGCAGGCAGCAGCTTACAATCAAGCAGCAAGAGAGACCAAATTATGATAGACCAACTTCTTTTCCTCAATCTCCTGATCCCATCTTCTAGTTAAAAGTAAAAGAGAATGATAAAAGTACTGTATTGTTAGTAACGTTATACTCTTGCATAAATGCGTACAGCCTTAAACAACCGAACGAGAAACTGTTGTTTTGCTTATATAACCGAACTGGATAACAACAGCCTCTTTGCTTGCACTTCAACCATCGTATGGTAGTAAACATTTACCATAGTTATAGTACAAATGACGTTAAGTAGAATAGGACTGATATATTTTTACATTACAGTATACCTTTATTCGGTATGGGTAAAAGATCAGCAAGGAAATATACTGCTAAATTTAAGCTGCAAGTTGTAGCCGAAGCTGAGAAAACAATGTTCATCTGCTAATGACTATAAATTATCGTGCATCAGCAACATGGATGAAACTCAACTGTAAATAAATTGGAGAGAAAGTATTTTAATCAAAACTACTGGGCATGAAAGAACACATATTACTGCTATTTTTACGCCGATAAATGATAAATACATAAAGCTCATATTATGATGATATCGAGTGAAAATAGCGAACGAAATCTTGATTTTTTTTTACACAAAACAAACATGCCCCCAACTGGCCAACATCATCTATTAACGAAAAAATAGCTAAATTAATTTCACAATGAGACATATTTAAGTTATATTTCAACTTAAAAACACTTTGTATAATGAAAAATAACCTTGCCCCATATAAATAAAGTATCTAGAGATTCATTTACGCTAACCAGAAGGAAGAAAAGCGCTCTGAACTGAGTTCAGTGCAGCAAAATAAACTTACTGCATAATCGATTTCCAAACCAAATCATTGATCAGTATGATTGCAATTTATAATGCAAAAGCAAAATAAGAATATATACAATATTATTCGATGCAATGAATTAAAGCATAACATATTAAAAGATCCATGTAAAAGATGCATATTTGTTGTGATGATGTTGTATAATACAATATTAATATGTGAATATAGAGTACAGTATAATGTAGGCTAGGCTACCATATATGTATACGATATTCATAGTGTAGGCTAGGCTAATTCTTGTTTGTTATTCAATTTCTCTTTGTATTGAATTATCATAAGTCACTCTGCATGAACTTCCAGAATTAGCTGATATTAATAATTGCCATACGGTGTATGTATAGAGTATACTTTAAAGTGTAGGCTAGGCTACCATACTGTATACTGTATGTATACATGGTACTGAATACCCTAGTGTAGGCTAGGCTATATTCGAGATACGTTTTTCCAACAAACAATGGGTTTTTGGAACCTAACCCCTTCATAAGTAGGATAATACCTGTATAAGCATTTCTGGGCTCGACCTGTGTCACCCAGTGAAATGGTTCCAATAGCACACATTTCTAGGTATAACTATTGCTAAATATACCAGAGAAAAAAGCTATCCATAATGCCGGGGTTACTACCCCCGGATCGAGCACCATAATGGTGTCAGTATGCACTAGGGGTGAGTGGAAACCACTATCACAGGTCTTCATCCTATAGATCTCTCTATTCTCAAAGTCCCAAATTTGGGGGTGCCATACCAAGGATTGCCTCCCGCTCACCCACTGGGAGCCCTCCGCGGCCGCCATCTTCATTCCAATCTTAGCACAAGCCACGCGAACACGTAAAACTTTTTGCTTTGTGATTGTGTTCTGTTTTTTGGCAGCTCATCATGTCTTCCACCGAGATTTTCCCACCATCTAAGTTGAGTACTATTTCTGATTGGTTTGTTTAACGCAAAGGCATTGTAATTATGAATTGTACGTAAATATTGTTTACCAGTGTAAACAGTTCTGTTACGCAGCTGAGCGTGGGCTGTATGTGTGCCTCTTTCCCGTTTTCGACCTTCAATCTCAACTTTTCTATTAAAAGAACGAATTCTAGTTTTTATCTATACTCCATTCAGTTGGAGCTCAATTGGAGAATTTACCATGTCGCTGGTAGGAGATGAGGATCCGGGTATCATGACAGAACTAGGCTACCCCCTTTTCTGATAATAGAATTTGAGTCTTTTCATCGGTCTCCTTCCTCCACCAGCAAGCTGGTACCTTCTCGATGGTGTAAATTATTTGATCATGATGATAGCTGATATGTACAAGGATGGATGTAATGTCCATTCCTGGATTAATTTATGCATGTGATTCGGCATCAGGGGAGGCCATTTTGGTACCTAACGTTACCAATATAACCCATGTTTCCTGGACCTTCTCTGCTGCCGAGTCAATTATGTATTTATATATGTATTTATATATGTTAATCTTTAGGCTAACCCACATCACGAATGGTTGACTTATATATTTTTGTTGTTCATACTAGGTAGTTTTAATTCTAATATAAGGTAGTTATTTAGCCTAACCTACAGAGGCTAGGCATGACAGTGCTCTTACACGATGTTCAGGCTACCTAGCTCTCCCGACCAGGCCATCTTACGGTTTTGGGAGTTAGGCTAGTGAGGGAGTTCTCCCGTTCACACTTAGCCCACCTGACCAGGCCGTTAGGTTTTTGGAAGGTGAGGTTAGGTTAGTGAGCGAGTTCCTCATTCACATTTAGCCCACCTGGCCAGGCCGTTAGGTTTTTGGAAGGTAAGGTTAGATTAGTGAGAAGGCTCCTCACTTCATATTTTGCCACCTGACCAAGCTGTCTCGGTTTTGGGTTTTGGGGAGTGTGGCTGAGTTAGGACATAGGTCCTTCTCTCCCCACACCAGTGGCATTAATCCTGGCCTTCCTGACCATGCCAAGAAGCTTTGTTTTTTGGAGGGTAGGCTAGGATCAGTTAACTCCGTATTTTCGTGTATGTAGCCGAGTCCCCCCCTTTTTTACCATAACGATTAGAATTTGGCGGCGTTGCCTGAGCGACACCCTCGTAAGAGGAAAGCTGTTCACTTGCGTTCGGCACCCCCGTAAGGAGGTTATAGTTGGCTTCCGGAGGGTGCTACCCACCTGACCGGTCGCTATTCGCCGGGTTTCCGCCACTCAACTACCTTTCCCCTACGGGCGGTGTTTCATTAGCTCGCTTCTAATTGCTTTTAGTAGTTAGTAGCTGGAGCGTCGAACATTGTCCCGTGGATGCATAATAACAGTTACAATATGTTAGAATTCATTTCTCCGCTGGGCTAGTCTGATCTTTCGTTGTTTTTTGTCCACTTAACCACTCCGGTGGATATGGTTCACAGTTGTTTGGCGGTTTCCATTATATGGTTTCCGCCCTGGGCGTTTGAGAAGGGGCTATATGCGACCCCCCTACTCCACCCCTATTACGCCGATCCCATGAGACACAATGAGATTTCAGTGACTAATCATGGCGGAGTATCATAGAGTACCTGTTTATAACATATACAGTATATAGTAGTTAACCATTCGGTAGTATAATCTATGTTTTTAGACTTTTGTTGCTGGACTCAGTTCCGGCGGGTTTTGCCTTGTTGATTCACATGTATCATCACCCATAATCTATGTTAAGGTAAACTGTGGCCGCCGGACTTAGTCCGGCGGGTCTTGCCTTAATGATACTCATGTACCATCATTCCACTTACAGATGGTACGTTGTCAGGAGCCAGGGTGCTCGGCCGTTCTCCAGCAACCCTGCGGCCACGAGGTGTGCCGCTCGCACTCCAGCTGTGCAGTACATGTTGGGGACCTGACCGTTTGGCACCCGGATGGCTGTGAAATTTGCTACGCTCTTTACGAGCTAGTGTCCGATGAGTCAGTAAGTGATAGGAGACTGCTAACCTTTAGTCTCCTTTTTGATTTTGATGGCTCATATGTATATATACGAAAATTGGGAGAATATTTTCTGTAAGTCCTACCTTCTCTTCCAGTCTAACCCAGCAATCCGTGCCTCTTCGCTGTCGACCCTGAAGACCTGGGTCGGCGGATTTGGGAGGCACGTTGCGTCTGGCAACCCCTACGTGCTGTTGGAGGAGATCTGTAATCTCCTCTATCCAGGTGCCCGGATCTCCGCCGCGACAGCCGGGGAGTTGGCGCCCCACTCATCGAGAAGATCAGGCAAGAGACGCAACCCTCCCAAGACGACAACCTGTGCGGAGAGGTGGCGGAAGAGGTGGCGGCTATTAACATCCACCTGGAACCCATGAGCGTGGATGACCAACAGGTAGAAGGTAGGGTGGTAAGTGAGGCAGGTGAGGTTAGTTTAAATAGAACCCTATTTAGTTCACCTTCTTCTTCTTCCTCTTCCTTCCAGGGATTTCAGAAGTCAGCTAACCTTGGGGACAGATCTCAGTCTGTTATGCCCAAGGTGAAATCTCTGAAAAGAAGGACTTACCAAAGTCCTCTAGACCTCAAAGGTCTAATCCGCCAGCTCCCTCTAGGTCGTCACTGGCTCCCAAACCGGTGACGTCCTCAAGTAAGGCTACTCCCTCTTCTAAGGGGTCGAGGTCCAGAGATTCAAAGGCTAAGCCCCCACAGCCTAGCTTTGACTCCGAGGCCTTTGTCGAACTGCTGATGCAGAGGATCGACTCCAAGGTAGAAGCTAGGCTACAAGATCTTTCGACTCAGCTTGTCACAAGCTTGCAGACCTCCGGAGAGTCAGTGCTGTCATTGGCACAAAAGGTGCAGGCCCAGGAAAGCTTGCTCTCCGGATTCATTCGATCCGGAGCAGCACAACAATCACATGTTGTCCCGGATGCCTCCAAACTGCCCCCCTTTGATAAGGGAAACCCGTGGCGGCTGGCCCTGCATGCTCCCCTGCATAATGGCACACTGACCATTGAAGGTTTGGGCACTCGTCGTCTGGAAGAACTGGAGTTCTTTCCAGCCGACCTAGTGCCTCCCTATCCAGGCTTTGCCAGGTTAACTGAGGAAGCCTGGATTAGGTCTGATAAGGTCCCTAAAGAAACAGTCATTTTTCCCAGAGACCAAGCTCAATCCACCCTAATGCGCGCTCTCACCGACTGGGAGTGCGAGAACACGAAACTTACTCCCTTTAAGGGAAGTTTCATGATATTCTCCGTAGGTGACGCCATCCCTACCCCTGCACTACTAAGATTGCAGAGCTGACCCTCCAGGCTGGGATAGATGGCAAGCCTATGCCTCAACTCCGGAGACAGATCCTACTTCCCTTCTCTTCCCGGAGATTCGGAGCGTTGGTTGGGAGCTCCGGCAACTTTTACGGTTGGGAAACTCGATCCCGAGTGTGCCTCCACCCTGTTCAGCGAGCATCTTCCCAGAATTCCGGAGGCTCTGCTCAAGGCGGAGTTTGAGGCTAAGTGCAGGTTGAGTCGCTCCCTGCATTCCGTCACCATCTCAGAGGTAACGGCATTAGCTTATAATGACGAACCTCTGTTTCAGGTCCTCACGAAGTCGTTATTGGCGTCCTTCCAATCGGACCTTTATGACCTTGTGGTTGCGAGACAGAACTGCCGGAAACACATCTTCGCAGACGCCACCATCAGGCATGAGCCCAATAGACTCATGAAGAGCTCTATCTGGGGACCTAACCTCTTCCCAGAGGATGAGGTCAGTAATGTTATGGCAGATGCAACTAGAGCGAACCAGAGCCTTCACTCTCGCTGGGGTCTTCCTTTCAAAAGGATGTTCTCTGAGATCTCCGGACCTCAACCTAAGGAAAGGAAAAGGTTCAGCAAGCTGGCTCAGCAAGCTTCTGCTCCGCCAGCTTTCGTGACGTCCCCAGCTTTCAACGCCTCGTTTGAAAGCCAAGGGGCGTTTCGGGGCTACAATAGGCATGCGAGGGGAAGCAGGGCTAGAGCCGCCTACAGAGGTAGAGCAGTATCCAGACCTCTCTCACGTGGAAGAGGAGGCCGTGGAAGCAGAGGAAGTAAGGCCTCCCAATTAATGAGACCCCACAGGTAGGCGGGAGATTATATCTCTTCAGGGACCATTGGACCTTCAGCCCATGGGCCCACAGCATAATCTCCAAAGGTCTGGGATGGAGCTGGAGCATGGGGCCTCCTCCGCCAGTCAGATTCCATCAACATCCATCCAAAGACTTACTGGACTTTGCAAAAGAACTTCTGCAAAAGAAGGCAATAAAGAAAGTCAGACGCTTGAAATTTCAAGGCTGTCTGTTCAGTGTCCCGAAGAAAGACTCAGACAAGCAAAGAGTAATTCTGAACCTGTCTCGTCTCAACTTATACATTCAATGCGACAAGTTTCGCATGCTTACAATCTCGCAGGTACGGACCCTACTTCCCCGTGGGGCCGTCACCACCTCTATAGATCTTTCAGACGCTTATTATCACGTCCCGATTGCGAGAAACTTCTCCCCTTACCTAGGGTTCAGACTAGGAAAACAAGCATACTTGTTCAGAGTCATGCCATTCGGGCTCAACATAGCGCCCAGAATCTTTACCAAACTGGCAGAGACAGTAGTCCAAGAGCTACGGGCCCAAGGGATTATGCTGGCCGCATATCTGGACGATTGGATAATTTGGGCATCCAACATCAAGGAATGTCGAAAAGCAACTTTCACAGTAATTAACTTCTTGGAATACTTGGGTTTCCAAATAAACAGGAAGAAATCCCGTCTAGTTCCGGCGGCTCAGTTTCAGTGGTTGGGAATCCAGTGGGACCTAAACACACACAAACTGTCACTTCCGCCAGCCAAAAGGAGGGAAATAGCCAAAGCTACCAGACAGTTCCTCAAAAACAAAAGAGCCTCTCGTCGTACCCAGGAAAGAGTTCTAGGCTCTCTTCAGTTCGCTTCAGTAACAGACTTGCTACTAAAAGCCAAACTGAAGGATATAAACAGGGTATGGTGGAAACGAGCCAACAGCAGAAACAGAGACAAGCTGTCTCTGATTCCGCAGATATTGAGGAAGAGGCTTCGGCCATGGTCGACAATCAAGAGTTTGGCAAGGTCAGTGCCTCTTCAATTTCCCCCTCCATCGCTAGTGCTCCATACGGATGCTTCCCTAAGCAGATGGGGAGGATACTCCCAACACAAGAAAGTTCAGGGAACATGGTTGACAGTATTCCGTCAGTTCCATATCAACATTCTAGAGGCAATGGCAGTATTTCTAACATTAAAGAGACTGCGTCCAGCCAGACAGATTCACATCAGACTGGTGCTGGACAGTGCAGTAGTGGTGCATTGCCTAAACAGAGGGGCCTCCAAATCAAGCCATATCAATCAAGTAATGATTGCAATTTTCTCTCTGGCAAGGAAACATCTTTGGCACCTGTCAGCTACCCACCTGGCAGGTGTTCGGAATGTCATTGCAGATTCACTGTCCAGGACAACCCCACTGGAGTCGGAATGGTCCTTGGACAGGACATCGTTCGAGTGGATTTGTCTTCAGGTACCGGGTCTCCAGGTAGACCTGTTTGCCACAGAGAGCAACCACAAGCTTCCGTGTTACATTGCTCCCAATCTAGACCCTCTAGCTCATTCCACAGATGCGATGTCAATCGACTGGAACAGATGGCAAAGGATCTATCTGTTTTCACCTATAAACCTGTTGATGAAGGTTTTACACAAACTCAGATCATTCAAAGGTCAAATAGCACTTGTGGCACCCAACTGGCCGAAGACCAGTTGGTTTCCTTTACTGCTAGAGTTGAAGCTCCGGCACAAACAGATCCCCAATCCAAGATTGACACAAGTAGTGCAAACTTGGACTGTGTCAGCTTCCTCAAGAATTCTGAATGCCCTAGCTTTATGGACTTCATGAAGTTTGCAGCTCAGAAAGACGCTAACATTGACCCTCTTAATGCACTGTTCATAGAGTCAGGTAAGAGGGAATACACTCTCAGACAATATGACTCAGCAGTTAAAAAGTTAGCATTATTTCTAAGGGAATCTGAAGCTCAGAAAATGA
Organism: Macrobrachium rosenbergii; assembly: GCF_040412425.1. NCBI lineage: Eukaryota > Metazoa > Arthropoda > Malacostraca > Decapoda > Palaemonidae > Macrobrachium > Macrobrachium rosenbergii. The sequence continues at coordinate 5,941,754 of NC_089776.1, forward strand.
CCACGAATCTAGCAATCTCTTTCTTCAGATCATTTACTATTACTACAACAAAATCTGCTTTAAGAAAAATATTTTTACATGGCTTTAATATTAACTTTACAGACTCATATTTTTCGTCAATTCCTAAAGCATGCGCTCGTCTTAGACCAGCAACCCGTCCACACACGGTTTCCTGGTTCTTAAATGATGTACTTAAATTGGCATCAAGACACTGATAACGAATTATGTACATACCTGAGTCTGTTAAGGAAAATGTTATTCCTAGTAAGTCTAGCCTCAGGGGCTAGAATTTCTGAACTGTCTGCTCTTTCTAGAGAACCGAATCATGTTGATTTCCTCCCGTCAGGAGAAGTTCTGTTGCCTCCGGATCTCAGTTTTCTAGCAAAGAATGAGGATCCACAAAATAGATGGTCTCCTTGGAAGATTATTCCCCTTCCACAGGATCTGTCTTTATGTCCAGTTAACACTTTAAAAGCTTATTTAAATAGAACTTCTGAGAGAATTTCAGGCCCTCTTTTTGTTAGGGAAAATGGAGGTACCATTTCCTTAAAGGCCATCAGGCAACAAATTCTTTATTTTATTAAACAGGCAAACCCGGATTCAGTACCCCAGGTACATGATATTCGGGCAGTGGCCACCTCAGCTAACTATTTTCACAATATGAACTTTGATGACCTTAAAAAGTATACGGGCTGGAAATCACCAACAGTATTTAAACGCCACTATCTTAAGTCCCTAGAGGCTCTTAAATATTCCACGGTAGCTGCAGGAAGTATTGTTCCTCCTGGTCCAGCTCAAGACTAGTTTATGTAACTTTTGTTTTTCCTTATTGTTTGTAATTACCTATCGGTATATTCTCTCGCCTACCTGCCTCGCTTGCTTGCCCTGCTTTCTAACGTCTAGGTCAGGTCTGCTTCACAGCCTGACTCCTGCCCATATCATGGATATCCTGTTTTTTAAATCATAATCTGTTAGCCTTAAGTGTCTTGGTGTTGGTTATTTTATATTTTTAGACTGTGTGCCTTATAGTTTTTAATTATGTTTTTTGAACTTATATTTGGGATTATTAAAACACAGTAATTTTCTCTTAGTTTTATTTAGCTCCATTAAGGTAATCTTTGGAGGGTACCACCAAGCTATTGTATGGCTGATTCTCTGTTACTATTTCACTGGGTGACACAGGTCGAGCCCAGAAAAGGGATTTTGAGAAAGGAAAAATCTATTTCTGGGGGAAGACCTGTGTCACCCAGTGACCCATCCCTATACTTCCTTTCCCACCTGGGTAGCATACCAAGCTTGGAGGGTGCTAATCTTGGGATGAAGATGGCGGGCGTGAGTGGTAGTGAGCAGCGAGCGGGAGGTAATCGTTGGTACGGCTCCTCCAATTTTGGGGCTTTGAGAATAGAGAAATCTATAGGATGAAGACCTGTGATAGTGGTTACCACTCACCCCTTGTGCATACCGACACCATTGTGGTGATCGATCCAGGGGTAGTAACCCTGGCATTATGGATGGCTTTTTTCTCTGGTATATTTAGCAATATTATACCTAGAAATGTGTGCTATTGGAACCATTTCACTGGGTGACACAGGTCTTCCCCCAGAAATAGATTTTTCCTTTGTCAAAATCCCTTTTCTAGGATAGAAGATCAATTTCTCCCTTCCTTCCTTCCTTCCTCTCTCTCTCTCTCTCTCTCTCTCTCTCTCTCTCTCTCTCTCTCTCTCTCTCTCTCTCTCTCTCTCTCTCTCTCAGGAAAAGATACTGCTAATTTGAGTCTCTTTACATATGCACACTGTTTGTGTGTGTGTGTGTTCATAGTGCTTTAAAAATGCGTAGTAAAGGTAGTAGTACATCTTTGGAAAACAAAGAAAAAGCCTTTTTGTTGTTGTCAGTTGTAGTAAAGAGAAATGTATTAACATTCCTCGAGAGATTAAAGGGATAAACCCCTCTCTCTCTCTCTCTCTCTCTCTCTCTCTCTCTCTCTCTCTCTCTCTCTCTCTCTCTCTCTCTCTCAGCGTGCCAGCACAAGAATGGTTGAATGTAAGTCATAGTGGTAATCTCTCTCTCTCTCTCTCTCTCTCTCTCTCTCTCTCTCTCTCTCTCTCTCTCTCTCTGGCTCAAAAACAGCAGAATGGTAAAATTTTGGAGGGTTTTTTTTTATGAAAGACTCAATAAAAATGCAGGTTACATCATTTTCAAGATACCCAAAGGAGACTCAAAGGATCAAAAGTAAGGTTTTCTTACGATTTTTTATGATTATTTCGGTTCATGACGATTTTCGGCTTACGATACGGTGTCAGAACAGAACCCCCGTCGTAAACCGGAGACTGCCTGTACTCCTAAATTCTCGTCTTGCAGGAAACCTACTGGCTCCCAATTTTAACAAATGTAAGCCTACCCAATAATCGTTTAAAGATCTAAAACTTTTCACTGGGTCTTAAAACGAAGTACAGTAACGCACCAAGATAACAGACCAGGGTATATTGTACTTTCTGAATATATTGCTGTGAAATGGAAGTATCAATTTGAGGGTTTTCACCTCCAGATCGAGCACCCAACTGTTTTTTTCAAATCAGGTGCCAAAATGAATGCTGGGAGTTTGAGTGAGGGAGAAAGCACATCACCCACGCATGAATACATGTTTATGTTTACAGTACACTGCAGCCTCACTTTACAGTATTGTACTGTACACTGTCCTGCAGTTTATATTAACCTGTTAAGCATCCTTTTTGAGAGACATTGGCGCTCTCTTATCATCATATTTTCTAGTTCCTAGAGCGGTTGTTTAGTCTATACTAATTTTTGTTTTTTGTGTGTTCTTTTTTTACATTGATATGGATTTTTGTATAAAGATATTAGGATAATAAATAATGTAGAATAAGAAGAGATGAAAGAATTTATTTTGCATTAGGAAAAATGAAAGAATTTATTTTGCATTTTTATATCCTAAAGATTACAGTATAGGCATGAAACATAAAAGGGAAAAAAATCATTCTTTTGAATGCCATTCCCTGCAACATAGAGCTAGTAGATTAATGAGCTGTTTCATTTCATTTTCATTTGTGTCATACCATTTTAGTGCACTTGATGTTGTAGGCAAACTTTCTATATGTTCATCTAGAAACTGGATGGAAAATCTGTTCGTTACTGCTAAAACATGCTCAGTGACTGTCATCAAAAACACCTCTAATAAAAACTCCAAAGGATTTCCCTTATCCTGAACACTAAATTTCATACCTTTGGGTTAACAAAAAGTAAAGGGAACTCCATGGGTTTCCCTTATCTTGAACAGAAAATTTGTGGAATCTGCAGCAGAGAGAGAAAGAGAGTAATTTTTGTGCTTATCACGGAAAAGGTGCCATTACTGTATTTCCTTTTATTGTAGTCATCATCATTCTCTGCAACGAGTAGTGATAATATCTCTTTAGACCAGAAGTGTAGCGGGAGGTGGAGATCATTGTCCTCTTGTCAGGCTGACTTTCCCCATACAAAATAAGTTGCCATTTACTAATTTAGCTCATAGTGTTACGAACTGACATCCCTACAATTTGTATAAGAGAGAAGAGCATTTCAGACTGAATTCAGTAGCGCACCATCCTTGAAAAAGATAGGATGTGTTACTCCGCTGGAGGTGTTGTGATATGGGATGCGGCTGATGGAAATATGCCGTCAGTAATGCTTAACGGGTTAATAATAAGGCTTTTTTCTTACTTTACAGGTACTGTTTGCTTATATAAATATACTTTATAGCAAAAAGGACAATGGAACGACTTCAATACTATGAGAAAAAAAATTACTAACTTTATTAGTTGTCACACTTCTGTAAGATGTTTATTTAATTTGTGTTAAAGATTCATTTAATTTGTATTAACCCTTTCATATCTGCATAGTTATCACATCACTGAGGGCACATGAGCCCCGATGTGTCTGGGAGCTTCGACAGTGCGAAAAAATAATTATTTTGAAAATTCAGCAAAAATTGAAATTTTATGCCAACAACGTTCATTTTGCTGTCCTTTTTTCTAAATGTTTATATTTTATGGTGGAATAGTCAGAATAAGAGTCCCAGCCCTCTAAATACAAAAAAATGTGAGTTATTTCAAAAAAAAAAAAAATCTTTACTTATTTTCATATTTTCGTTCAGAACCCAAAAAATATGAATGTCAGGCGAATGAATTATTTTTTATGAGAAAGCCAATAAAATTCTCTAAATATCGACATATAAAAGAATTGAATAAGTCCAGCTGGTGAAAAAATTGATAGAAAAAAGAGCAAGAAACAGATGGCGTATGGTGAGAATTATCATGAAGAAAATTTTTTTTTTTAAGAGCCCTATCTCGGTTATTTTTCACAGAAATTACTTTGTAAATATACGAAAAAGTAGAGGAAAAGTTGAAGAATAAAGGGAAAGTCAAGAAAATGGCTTTGGTAACGGCAACAGTTCCATTTTGACGTTATAAATTGATCTAAAAAAAAAAAAAAAAAAAAAGTTACCGTTGTCAACATTATTGTTCGTAGCTCAAAAACTATAACAGTTAGGCGAATGAATTATTTTTTATGAGAAAGCCAAGAAAATTCTCTAAATATCGACATATAAAAAAATGAAAACGAATAAGTCCAGTTGGTGAAAAATTGATAGATAAGTGGGTAAGAAACAGAGCGCCAGGCATAAGGTGAGAATTATCGCTAGACATTTTTTTTGAAGAGCCCTACCTCGGATTTTTTTCATAGAAATTACTTTGTAAATATACAAAAATGTAGAGGAAAGGTTGAGGAATAAAGTGAGAGTCAAGAAAATGGCTTTGGTAACAGCAACAGTTTCATTTTGACGTTATAAGCTGTTGAAACAAAAAAAAAAATGTTACCGTTGTCAACATTATCGTCAGTAGCTCAAAAGCTATAACAGTTGGGTAAATGAATTATTTTTTATGAGAAAGCCAACAAAATTCTCTAAATATCGATATATATGATAATGAAAAATGAGATTCAGAGCCCTGCCTAAAATCCAGACATCTCTTATGTGATGCACTAACAAATTTCCGCTAGTTTTACCGTAAAAACTTTGCGAAAGCATGTTGAAACTGTTCTCGATTGACGCCGCTGTATGTAAACAGCCACACGTGTTTACCCAGCCTCTCGTACGCATGGTCTCTGACAGAAGTGTGGCCTGTCAGGCCTGCGGGTGCGATCAGCTGATGTCATTGTGAGAATTTTACTACGCCATGGATTTTGCATGCGCAGTAGAGGAACTAAAAATTTATAGAAAATAGAGGATACCAAACAGAGTGTTTCCAATAATGTAATCCTACATTTTATAAAAAAATGTAAGATACGAGAGAGAAACGTGGGTAGGATCAGCTGATTTCATTGTGGGAAATTTACTATGCCAGGGAATTGCGATGCGCAGTATAGGCACTGCTTGCCTAAATCGATGCCTGAGTTACACGGTCCAAGGTATGCTTTAGCCTATGGAAACCACCAACTGTCCGAAAATAAAAAAATTTACCCCTACCACACATGCGAAAAATGTCGGTAAATTTTACGTACAATTACGTCAGTCAGACAAGAAGGGGGTAGGGGTTATTGTGTAATATGACGTCAATTGGGCAGGAAAGGGTTAAATATGTTAGATATTTTGCTGTGTTTACATTAATATTAAAATTTAAAAATAGGAAATCATTGTTATAAGGAGGGTAGTGTAAGATGACTTTGGGTGTTTTGGGATGATGGTTTCGGGTGTATTTTTGTTGGAAATGATATTAAATTGTTTTAGTATGATAGTTTAAGGTATATTTTTGTTCAAACTATTAAATTAGGCAGTGAACTGTTAAAATAAGCAGTTATAAGCATTTTACAGTAGTTTAAGGGGTACAGGGTATAAATATAACTGTACCTTATGGCAAAAACACACATTCATGTATATATACAATGATATATCGGAGTTGCGTTTGTAGAGGTGTAGGCTCGTGCACTTTAATCAGGTTATCTCGGTGAGCAGTACTGTACTTAGCTTGACTGGTGATATGACGACCGACAAATGCAGTGGTGAACACTATTTCCAGAGGAGACATTGGGGACATGTGAACTCTGTGACAGACCAGTGGGTAATGAGGAGGATAGCTGACATATGTGCTGTTGTCTCATCTGTGTGAGCAGGATGAAGGAAAACTGAGGTAGTCATTGTAAGACAGGAGATAGAGCCCTCTGGTCCTGAGTCCTTTATATTCTATGAGACTAACTAAAAGAGAATTCTTTGAGATTGACTTGTTTTGTGGAGCCCTGGGGCAACCATTGGAGTGGAACTCCTTTGAGGACGAACAGCCGCTACCTTATCAAAAAGTTTGGTTGTATTCTAGTATTTTTTCCATATGTAAAGAACAAATGTTTATTCGTTTTAATTTTTTTTTTGTGTGTGCGAAATGTATTAATGTTGACTGTGTTTAGATAAAACAAAAAGAAAGTGATACCCATGTTATTCAGTAGTGTACTGTTCATACAGTTCACCTACCTTACTGTGTTGTGTACAAGAGAAAAAAAGGGGCTCACTTTATTTTGTACAATGTATTTTTAAATGTTTTAATGCTTTCTATGTTAAGACAACATAGGAAAAAGAAAGTGATACTTGTGTTATTTGGTAGTGTACTGTCCATACAGTACACCAACCTATTGTGTGTTGCATACGAGAGATAAAAGTGGTTTCCTTTTTTTTTAACAGTGTAATTATACAGTATATTTAGCTAAAGATATGGGAAAACAAGCTAGCTAATTGCCATTTGCATCAAGTTTTTAGTTTAAAGTGGGCTAGTTGATGTTTATAACCATATTTAGTGTTTACAGTTATGCGGTTTTGACAAGGTAGGGGGAGTAAGGGTATGGAGTTGCCGATTTAATTCTGTAGAATTTATTTTGACATCTGGGTTTTGGCCTAATCCAGGAGGACCTTAACTCTATTACTGCAGAAACTCAATGGATTACTGAAGCGTATGGAGTAATTTCAACCAAACTTGGTATGTATATGACTTACTATCTGGAAAAGAATACTTTTGGGGTAAGACATCACTAGCACCAAAGGGCACCAGAGGGGTTGGGGGTATGAAGGGTTTCCCTGAAACAGGGCTGGTTCTGCCTGTAGACTTAGTAACTTGGACTTAAAGGGCATCAGGAGTGTCACTATTCATCTCAGCAACATCGAGAACTATGGATTAGACACTAATATCTGTTGTTTTCTGTTATTTTTACATTACCCCTTTCCCACCCCCACCCCCTTTGGGTGCCAGTATTCTTTTCAAGATAGTAAGTCATGTGTATACCGAACTTGGGTATGATAAATTCGTATAGGTTATTTAGTTACTAAGACACCACTGGCACCAAAGGGGGTGGGGGTGGGAAGGGGGTAATGTAAAAATAACAGAAAACGACAGATATTAGTGCTTAATCCATAGTTCTCGATGTTGCTGAGATGAATGGTGACACTCCTGATGCCCTTTAAGTCCAAGTTCAGCCCCGATAGGAAGGGGTGGTGAGAAGGGGTGAAATATAAAATGTCAAAAATGCTGGGCACTGTAATTGAAGCAACTATCTTAACAGGAAAGGGAGAGAGTGGGAGGGAGAGGAAGTGAGAGAGAGTAGAGGGGGTGTTAGGGAGAGAGAGAGAGAGAGAGAGAGAGAGAGAGAGAGAGAGAGAGAGAGAGAGAGAGAGAGGGGGGGGGAGGAAGAGAGAGAGAGAGAGAGAGAGAGGGAGGGGAGAGAGAGAGAGAGAGTGAGTGTATCAGTTGTCATTCAGAGTTTTCCCGGGCAGTGCCAGGTTGGTCAGCTAGTACATCATAATATAAGTACTGCATCAACGATTCAAATAAAATGAAGAAAGTGGACAAATACTTGGGAAAATACAATTGCAACCTCATAGAGAAACAAAAGAAGGTTCCCATCAGCCCCATAGATATTTGTATTCATTTTTTTTAGCTTACCAGATATTGTACTGAAGCCGAATAAATCCATTCTGACTTGAATGACTTCACGGCTAACTCTGATGGGCAGACTTGTGACACATCCTACTGTTTGGAATATTTATAAACAGATCCGTAATGGATATTGGTTTATAAGAAAGGGGAAGACTATATAGCTTCCAACTCCTTATAGTTCCTTTAGATTGGAGATGTTTCTGTTCTCTTTGTGGCATTATTAGTAAGAACAACTTAGTGGTGATCTGGTATTTTAGTTGATTTTTAGTGGATTTGTTTTCATGTTAGGGGTTTGAGTGTGACTTTGTTATTGATTTTCATAAAATTTTTATCATGATTATATATAACCCAAACATTATTAGCATTATGTCCTTTCCAGTGTTAATTTCGTGGTGCTGAATGATTCAGAGTAAAGTTACCATTGTAACATGTGCTCAGCTTTTGAAATTTTTTTGTCCCATATTTCTTGGTTGTTCTGCCATGTGCATTACTGTACATTGTACTTTTCTAGAATTTATGGGTTCTGTATTCACAGTAAAGTAATGTTTCTTTCCAGGCCAATTCTATGTAAGGACATTAGTTATGGAAGCTCATCCAAATGCCCCAAAGGTGATACTTGTCCATTGAGTCATAGCAGTTTTGAAGTTCAGTATCACCCTAATATCTACAAGATGTATAACTGTAAAGCATTTAAGGAAGGTTACTGTGAAAAAGGGGAGTTCTGCGAAAATATCCATAAACCAGGTAAGTTGTGTGTAATATCCATAAATCAGGTAAGTTGTGTGTATTAGAAATCCCTCAACAGGTCTCATACTGTAACTGATCCATTTCAGTACAACCCATTTTTGAAGAATCATGATGGAAAATGTATGTTATATCTGTTGTAAGGAAGGTACTGAGTGACATACTGGCTGGGTGTTGTCTAGTAAAGTTCATCGGTGGTTCCTTACTGAAAAATGAACAAAATCTTCATGGTTGTTATTGGCTGGTGTGAGCCGCAATGTAGTTTCTACACACAAACAAGACAAAACAGAGATTTTTTCAGACATCTGTGCTTGTCGACAGACAGACGGCGATCGTGAGAGACATAATAAACATAATAAAACATATGTCAATGGAAAGGCCAAGAAATTCCACATATGGACATTTGCATGAGATTCGAGACAGATTAATGAATACAATGCAGTAGCATAATATATGGAAATGGCGAGACGTTTGGCGTCTTCACAAACAGAAACATACATACAATTTGATACAGAAGATTCGGTGGAATATTATGAGTACATGATCGGAGTGCTTGCATGGGAATGCAAGTAGTGGTGATTGTACATGAATGGAGACAACAATGGTTAAAGAGAAATAGACAGGATTATTGTATGGTAGAAGTTGCGTTCCTTCGAGCGATCACTGCTGACGCACGGGAGGGAGGGAGAGAGAGCGGGTTGCTTTGTTGTCTTTTGTCCAATGGCTGACTCACACGCACGTGTGCCCATAGGACCACCATGTGGTGAGGATTGGTGAAATATTGGATGTTTTTAGTACAGTGTAATCAACAGTAAATTCATGTACCATATATAGCCGTACCTCACCATATGACTTGAACTGAAAAATTACCCAAATTGAGTAAAACCTTTGAAAATTACCTAAACGTCCTATAAACCTCTATAAACATCCTCATAATGTCATTAATGTAATACAGTAAGTCTTTCAATAGTATAACATTTTTATTGTCTTTTTAATTAATTTATACATTTCAGTTGATGCTAATGCAAGGAAAAAATAAAAAAATTCATATGTACCTAATAGTAGACCCAAGATCCAGTGTGTTTTAACAGATCTTTCACATTCACAATTGATTCCTGATCCTCTTTTCATGCTGAGAGAGACCAGATTTGCTGAACAGCTTCACCAATATACAGTAAATGTACCTTGTTGTCAAACTTCTGAGTTCCAGAGGTTCTTTATCTCTCACACAGTTGGACTGTGGAACAGTCTCCTTGAGGATGTTGTGCAGTTGCAACCTCAAAAGTTCGAGTGAAAATACAACACATTACTACCCTAAAACAATTCCCCTTGTATTTTAATAGTTTACATTTTTATATATTTATTCATTAATTTGTTCATTCATTTTTTCTCTTTTCTAATAACTGATCTCACCTTTTTTTTTATCTCCTATTACCTTCTGTTACTTCTTTCAAACAAACATCATATTCTTTGGAAGCTTAAATTTCATGTAATGGCCCCTGTGGACTTGTTCCATATGAATGGTTCATGTCCTGAATAATAATAATAGCAGTTGTGTGAAAATCTATCTTCTTTCCTCCCATACATGTATGTAGCATTAATTTAATGTAAGTTTTGTAAAGGGTCTTGTAAGCTCTAAATGCAGCAGTGAATGCAAGAGTACAGGTAAGAATAGCAAAATATAAAAAAAGTACCATATGCATTGCATATGAGTGTGTATATGCCCTTGTCTACTGATTTTATACTGAGCAAGTAGCTACAGTTTTGGGCTGCATGTTAGTTTATCCGTATTAAAAATGTAAAAGACCTTTTTCTGGGTTTTCCGACCTGTGTCACCCGGTGAAATAACCTTTCAGCACTTATTTCTAGGTAAAAGCTATTGCTAAATATACCAGAGAAAAGCTAAAAAGCTAAGCCGGAGTTACTACCCCCGGTGCGAGCTCCATGAAATGGAGTCGTGTATGAGAAAGGGTGAGATTGTCACAATCACAGGCCTCCGCCCTGTAAACCTTCCCAATGTCAAAAGTCCCACCGAGTGAGGTGCCGTTACAAACCCCCGCACCACTCGCGGACTGTAAACAAACCGGCGTCACCTACATTCCACTTTTAGCACGCGTCCGCTGTTGTTGTTCTGATCATGTGTGCGTTTCCCTTGATTGATTTACTGTGGCATCCTCCTTGGATTCTTCACCTAAGTTGAGTACCATCTCTGTTTTTTATTTTAGGCAGTTGAGGCTCCTTAATTCCCTCTAATTTAATAATTAGAGGGATTTATATGCCCGTCTCATCCACCTTCTCCCGACCTCATGTGACCTTCAGTCTCAAAAGGGAATTATGTCGGGGCTTCGTTCCCCTTCATTTTCTTATGTTGTACCCTTTTGCTTATTATATATATTCAATTGGGTTTTTCATATTATTGTTTTTTATCCTTCTCTGGAGAATTTTTGGTCCTTGTCGTTTAGGCTACGAGTTTTTTCCCCCTCGGGCCTATCCGCTATTTATCAATTATTATACGCGTTATGTTTTGGACCGTCACTTCCTCCAGTGCTTGGATATATTATTTGAGATGGTACAGTAATGCTTATCAAGCTTATTTTAAGCCTAGCGCACGGATGTCTTTGATATTTGCGGATTATATCCTTTAGTTTTATATCTGGAAGGTCGGCCATTTTCCCTCCGCGCTCATATCGCGTTGGGCTTGGTCTTCCCTTCTACATATGTTCTTATGATTAGTTAGATCATTATTAATTTTTTGCCTAGGATAGGTTAACTTTAGGCTAGTTGAGTAGATACTATTTCCCCTGGGCTTCCTCCCTCAGCCACTGGCTGTGTTAGGTTAGCCTAGGTTGTAGCTATGGCGATCTCTTCCTTTGCTAGGAGAGAAGGTTTGGTGTGTAGGAGGGTTCATAGTTGGAGCTTCCCTTTGTGTGGCGTTTGGTTAGAGAAGTTGGGCTTGCGCTTCTCCCTCTCCCTGTTTCGGCCTTTCCGTTTAGGCTCTAGAGTCCTAAAAAAGGTTAAGCTGGAATAGCGAGGGTTTCTCGCGTAGCCTACCTTCATCCGAACCACATCTTCGGGTTATTCTCCATCTTTATGTTTACCTCTCTCCTACCCCATTATTCCTTCCTCCCCCCCCCCCCCCTTCCCTCTCCCACCCTTGGTTCGCTTTCATATATTATGTTAACTTACCAAGGCCCGAGAGTTTATCCTGTTCCTTTCGCCATAGCGTTATATCCCCTTCCTCTGCATTGATTGGTCTGTTCTCTCGCTAACGGGTTCCGACCTTACCCGGTCACACCCATCGAGACCTCAGTTGGGGACCGGGGGTGCTCCCACACCCCTGTTTCCCATTCCTTTCTTTGCTTTTGGCCTTGAGAGTTCCCCGTCCTCTCCTCTCTCAGTATCGTTCGTACATGTTCGTCCGATCATAGGGAGAAGGATGGATCTCACGGCGCCCGGAGAGTGCTTACCCACCCCTGGTTGCTACCTTGGATCCCTCGCTCATGGCCTATACCATCCCCCCCCCTCTTAGTGTCAGTACGCGCTTTTTTCCCAACCAAGTGTCGTTCTCAGAACAATATCTCGGGGGGAGAGAATTTGTGTTCATGTTGCCAGTTAGAGTTTCCCACCTGACTGTCTTCCGTTGTTCACACGCTATGACATTTATATTCGTTCTATTCACTTAGAACACCTATAGTTCCCAGTATCTACTCTCCGCCGACTAGCCATCTTTGTGTTTTCTCTGCTAGGTAGTCGGACGTTCTTGTCGCCTTCCACTCCGGTGGGTACGGTGTTTGGTCGGACGGTGCTCACTACACCTCCTCCGCCGTCACCGTATTGGAGTACAGGACTCCCCCGGCTCCAAGCAGAAATATCCACTTTTACTGTTGACCTTTCCCTAGATACATATATATTTATTCATTTTATATATATATATTATGTTATGTTTATATACTACCCTTTTGGGACCTTTCTGTCGCTCCGGATTAACTCCGGCGGTCCCTTTAGGTTATCTTGCATGTTCCAGTAGGCCCCTTAACCTCCCGGTTCGCTCTGGCGGGACCTATCTGGATATTGTTTATATTATATATATATATATATATATATATATATATATATATATATATATATATATATATATATATATATATATATATATATATATATATATATATATATATATATATATATTTATATTTATTACCTTGTAGATTAACTGGCCTTTTGGGACCTTCCCGTCGCTCCGGATTAACTCCGGTGGTCCCTCTAGGTAGTTGATCTTGCATGTTCCAGTAGGCCCCCTTATACTCCCGGTCAGCTCCGGCGGGACCTACTTGGATAACTATTATACTAAGACACTGCTCCGGCATTCCACTCCGGCAGCCCTATCAGCATACTCACATACCGGTCAACTTACAGATGGTGCGTTGTCAGGAGCAGGGGTGCACCGCTGTGCTACATCAAGCCAGCGGGCATGAAGTGTGCAGGTCCCACTCCGGGTGTGTTGTCCACGTGGTGGACCTGATCGTCTGGCACCCTGATGGTTGTGAGGTGTGCTACGCCCTCTACGAACAGGTTCTGGATGAGTCGGTAAGTTAATTTTCCACTTCCAATTCACGTTCACCTTCAGTTTTGTCTCTTATGGATAATTGTTACATATTCTCCCTTTAGGAGGCTCAGTCACCTGACTTTCTCCCCCTTCCAGATTGACCGCAGCTCTCAGGACTCTTCGTTGTCGACCCTCAAGACCTGGGTCAGCGGCTTCGGGAGGAACGTCGGGACAGGAAAACCTTACATCTTCTCTAAGGACGTCTGCAACGTTCTCTTCCCCGGCGCCTGGATCTCAGCTTTGGTTGCGGACGAGTTGGCCGCCCCCTTGATCGCTGGGATCCGGGAAATGACGCAGCCCTCCCAGGAAGAAGTCGCTGCATGCGGAGTTGTCGCCGAGGATGTTGCGGCTCTTAATCTCGACCTAGAGCCGATGAATGTGGACCTGGACTTGCAGGCAGGTAAGGGGGTAAGTGAGGCAGGTGATCTCCTCTTTAGTTCTCCTTCTTCCACTGCTTCTTCCTTCCGAGGATTTGTGAAATCCTCTTGCCTTATGGACAGTGCAAGGTCTACCGTCCCTAAGGTTAAAGTTGTAAAGAAAAAGACCTTAAAGTCCCAGAAAGTCCGCTCCGGGGTTCCCTCGAAGACGTCACGGCCCCCTAGCCCCGTGCCGTCTACGAGCAAGGCCTCTACTTCTGGGAAGGGAGCACGAGCTAAACAAAGTAAGGAGGTTCCCACCCCTCCTTCCTTTGATGCTGAAGCATTTGCAGAGCTTCTTATGAAGCAGTTTGACAAAAGGGTTGACGACAAGCTGTCGCAACTCTCAAGTCAGCTGTCTTCGTCAAATGCTTCCGTGCTCTCGTTGTCAGAAGAGGTTAAGTCTCAAAGGACTTTAATCTCCGGGTTCATGAGTGGCGGAGCGGCCAACAAACCCTTCTCCGTCCCGGACACCTCTAGCCTACCTCCTTTTGATAAAGGAAACCCCTGGCGCCTGACCCTCTTTGCCCCCCAGCATGAGGGTACCCTCACTATCGAGGGCCTAGGCACTCGTAGGCTGGAGAAATTGGAATTCTTCCCTCCTAACCTGAAATCACCTTAGGCAGGTTATGCCAGGCTTACTGAGGAGGCATGGGTTCGGTCCGATAAGGTCCCCAAGGAAACTGTAATCTTCCCGAGGGACCAGGCCCAGTCGGCCCTACTACGGACTTTGTCGGAGTGGCAGGCGGAGAACACCAAACTCACTCCGCAAAAGGTGCCTTTACAATGTTCTCTCTGGGAGAAGTTCTCCCCACCCCTTGCACCTCTAAAGTGGCCTCCCTCACCAACCAGGCTTGTGTAGAGGGTAAGCCCCTTCCTCATCTCCGGGAGACAGATCCCACCTCTCTTGTCTTACCCGGAGATTCTCAGTATTGGGTAGGAGCTCTGGATACCTTCACGGTGACTCGGCTGGACCCTGACTGCACTTCTAACCTCTTCAGCGAGCAACTCCCTAGGATCCCGGAGTCGCTCCTGAAGGCTGAAGCTGAGTCTAAGGACAGACTCAGTAGGTCCTTAAACTCTCTGACTTTGGCAAAGGCAACATCAGTAGTATATAGCGAAGATGCGCTATTCCAGGTACTGACGAAATCTCTCTTAGGGAGTTTTCAGCAGGACCTGTATGACTTCGTCAAGGCCCGGTTGAACTGCCGGAAACACATCTTTTCAGCAGCCTCCATCCGTCATGAGCCTAACAGGCTCATATAAAGCTCCATCTGGGGAGCTAACCTCTTCCCCCAGGAAGAGGGGAAGAGGTTGATGCAGTCCTAGCTGAGGCAACTAGGGCCAACCAGAGTCTCCGCTCCCGATGGGGTTTATCCTTTAAGAGGAAGCAGTCTGAGCCCGCCGGAACTCATCCCAAGCCAGGGAAAAAGTTCAAAAAGTTTAAACGGCTCCCGACTCAGACTGTCTTGCAGGCTGTCCAGGTCCCCGTCCCTGGTCATCCTTCAACCTCCCAGCCTCAACCTCAACCTCAGTATGTGCTGGTCCAACCAGCCCATCAACCTCTCGCTGCCCCTTCATACGTCTCCTCCCCAGCTTACAATGCTTCTTTTGAAAGCCAGGGTGCATTTCGGTCTATCCAAAATGCAAAGGAACGAGCTAGGGGGGTACTTCCGAGGTAGAGGAACATCCCGCTCCTCCTCCAGAGGAAGGGGAGGCAGAGGCTCCAGAGGAGGCAGACCCTCTCCCGCCCAGTGAGATATCTCAGGTAGGCGGGAGGTTATACCATTTCGGGACCAGTGGAGCTTCAGTCCTTGGGCCCAGAGCATAGTCTCCAAGGGACTGGGGTGGAGTTGGGACAGAAGTCCTCCCCCCCCCCAGTCAGGTTCCATCAATTACCCTCCAAGGCTCTGAAGGACTTTGTGAAGGATCTATTATTAAAGAGGGCAATAAAGAAAGCGAGACATCTGAAATTTCAAGGCAGACTGTTCAGTGTTCCAAAGAAAGGTTCCAGTCAGCGAAGAGTAATTCTAGACTTGTCCCGTCTAAATTCCTACATTCAATGCGACAAGTTTCAAATGCTTACAATCTCGCAGGTTCGGACCCTACTGCCCGTGGAACCGTAACCACCTCTATAGATCTTTCAGACGCCTATTATCACGTCGATTGCGAGAAGGTTCTCTCCTTATCTGGGGTTCAGACTAGGAAATCAGGCATACTCATTCAGGGTCATGCCATTCGGTCTCATTATAGCTCCCAGAATCTTCACCAAACTGGCAGATACGGTAGTTCAGCAACTCCGGTCTCAGGGGATCATGCTAGCCGCATACCTAGACGATTGGATTGTTTGGGCATCCAGCGTCAACGAATGCTGGAAAGCAACAGCCATAGTAATCGGCTTTCTGGAATCACTGGGCTTTCAGATAAACAAGGAGAAATCCCGCCTAGTGCCGGAGAGTCGCTTTCAGTGGTTAGGAATCCAATGGGACCTGTGTGCACACAGACTATCTCTTCCGCCGGCCAAACGGAGAGAAATAGCAAAAGCAACCAGACAGTTCCTCAAGAACAAGAAAGCTACCCGTCGTACCCAAGAAAGAGTCTTAGGTTCTCTTCAGTTTGCTTCAGTGACGGATCTTCTTTTGAAATCCAAACTGAAAGACATAAACAGGGTATGGCGGAGTCGAGCCAATGTCAGGTTCAGAGACAAAATATCTCTGATTCCGCCGATTTTGAAAAAGAGACTCCGGCCTTGGACGACTGTCAAGAGCTTATCGAAGTCAGTGCCTCTTCAGTTTCCTCCGCCATCACTAGTGATTCACACCGACGCTTCCCTAAGTGGGTGGGGAGGATACTCCCAACACAAGAAGGTAAAGGGGACTTGGTCTACCATGTTCCGCCAGTTTCATATCAATGTCCTGGAAGCTATGGCAGTCTTTCTAACCCTGAAGAAACTGCGTCCGAACAATCTGATTCATATAAGATTGGTCCTGGACAGCGCAGTAGTAGTACACTGTTTAAACAGGGAGGTTCCAAGTTGAGCCGGATCAGCCAGGTTATGATAGCAATATTCTCTCTAGCAAACAAACACCGGTGGCATCTGTCTGCTACCCACCTTGCAGGGGTCCGAATGTCATTGCAGACTCCCTATCCAGGACAACTCCGCTGGAGTCTGAATGGTCCCTGGACAAAACTTCATTCAAATGGATTTGCAATCAAGTTCCGGGTCTCGAAGTAGATCTCTTTGCAACAGAATGCAACCACAAACTACCTTGTTATGTTGCTCCCAACCTGGACCCTCTAGCTCACTCCACAGATGCAGTGTCCATAGATTGGAACAACAAGGAAAAGGATCTACCTCTTTCCTCCAGTAAACCTGTTACTGAAAGTCCTTCACAAGCTCAGGACATTCAAGGGTCAGATAGCCTAGTAGCTCCAAACTGGCTGAAGAGCAACTGGTTTCCACTTCTTCTAGAGCTGAAGCTTCAGTGTTTGCAAATTCCCAACCCGAAACTGACGCAAATAGTACAAACTCAGACTGTGTCAGCTTCCTCAAGAATTCAGAATGCCCTGGCTTTGTGGATTTCATGAAGTTTGCAGCTCAGAAGGATGCTGATATTGATCCTATTAACACTTTGTTCCTAGAATCAGATAAAAGGAATCCACTCTTAGACAATATGACTCAGCAGTTAAGAAATTAGCACTCTTCTTAAAAGAATCTGAAGCTACTGTAATGACCACTAATTTAGCTATTTCATTTTTAGGTCATTATTTGAGAAAGGTCTGGCCTCAAGTACCATTACTACAGCAAAATCAGCTTTGAAAAGATATTTTACACGGGTTTAAGATTAACTTAACAGACTCTTCTTTTTCGTCTATCCCTAAAGCCTGTGCTCGTTTAAGACCAGTAACCCGCCCACATTCGGTTTCCTGGTTCTTAAATGATGTTCTTAAGTTAGCCTCAGAAATAGATAATCATAATTGCTCTTTCACTAACTTATTGAGGAAGACCTTATTTTTGATTAGTTTAGCTTCAGGTGCTAGAATTTCTGAACTGTCTGCCCTGTCTAGAGAACCCAATCATATTGATTTCCTTCCATCAGGTGAAGTGTTGCTAGCTCCTCACCCCAAGTTCCTAGCTAAAAATGAAGATCCTCGAGATAGGTGGTCTTCCTGGAAGGTCATCCCCCTCCCACAGGACCTGTCTTTATGCCCAGTCTTTACCTTGAAAGCCTATTTAGACAGGACCTCACATAACTTCCGGGCCTCTGTTTGTAAGGGAAGGGGAGGAACTATCTCTTTGAAAGCCATTAGGCAACAGATCCTGTATTTCATTAAACATGCAAACCCAGATTCAGTCCCAAAAGTACATGACATTAGAGCAGTGGCCACCTCCACTAACTATTTCCATTATATGAATTTCGAGGATCTTTCAAAATACACGGGGTGGAAGTCTCCCGTTGTGGCGGAATTCAAAACCACAAAAAAAAACAGTACACAACACTCACCCTGGTCCTCGGTTGCTGGAAGATGGAGTAAGGCGTCCACGGTCACCAACACAGCACACAAAAAAACACAAACCCAACCAAAACAGAAAAACACACAACTCACGAACATACAGCAACAAGAACAGCACACTAACAAGGAAAAACAACAACTCTGAATCAGCGCACAAACAAACTGTTTTTAGACCAAAAAAACGACTGACCGGCACTAGCTCTGACTCAAAACTGCCTTCAAAATGAAAAAATCTCACATATATTCCACAGACAGACAGCACCGTAAACAAACTAACGACCTCATCCCTCTTCCAACAACCGAAGCACTCTCTCTCTCTCTCTCTCTCTCTCTCTCTCTCTCTCTCTCTCTCTCTCTCTCTCTCTCTCTCTCTCTCTCTCTCTCTCTCTCTCTCTCTCTCTCACAAAACGTTGGGAAATGCTAAATAAAAACAAATTTATTCATCCCTCTATGTTTCTCCCCCTTTTAGCATTTCCCAACCAACACCTTTCACACCTCTTTCAAATCGCCTCTTTACGCAACACCCACGGATGCTCACTAGCAGGTCCTCTAGATCGCGTTGAGGGCACGCAATCATTCTCTCAGAATCATTCTCTCTTCTAGCAACATTCAAACTCACATCTCCTCCATTCTCTCTCAGATTCACGCTATCTTCTTCACTATTACCACTCTCAATTTCATCCACAATCTCATCTATACCCTCTAACTCGTTCCCAAATACCTCCCCCAATTCTTCAACTAACCCATCCCATTCGCTCATTGACCTTTCCAATTCTTGCAACGATTCATTCATGCTTTCAATCACTCGTATATTACTGCTACGCTCTCTTACTCTTACACTTTCGCTCACCTCCAACCGTTCACTAACCCCTACACGTTCAGTCAACTCAGTTATATCAAACCCGCATATGCTATACGTTCTATCCATACCATCCCATTCATCCGTATTACACGCTTTATCACTCATTTCCACTTTGGCACTCACACCCCTATCACACAACTTACGACCATTCAGTTTACTTACGTTCTTCCCTTTCTTACGTTTTTTACCATACTCTATCAAAACAAATTGCTGATCCTCATGCAACAACCCCTCACGTACATGCATCACACGCACCGCTTGCATCCTGGAGGATCCACCCATTTGAACCCCCTTCACACTCAGTTTCCCGAATTCGCTGTCGCAGTCACCCTCTTTCGTCTGCATACACTTGATACATGCCCTTCCATTCCACATTCGACACACTTCGCTCTCGGTTCTGAACACATTCTCGCATAATGCCCATTCTTACCACAGTTGCCACATATTACATTCACTCGGGTACCCCTACAACCATTAGCAATATGACCCACCTGTCCGCACCTGTAGCATTTAACCCCTATCTTTCGTGACACTCCCTTACCAAATGCCGGTTGCCCACACCAAACACGCTCCCAAAGCCCACCTACACTCATTCTTTGTATGTCCTTCCTTTCCACATCTAAAACACTTCGCTCGACTTCCACTCATCGACCTTCCCTTTGTACACTACTATCCCTAACCCGTCCAACCCGTTGTTCCTTACAAACCCACCATTCATCCTCACTGGCACCTCCACATTACTTGCTCTTACACTCCTATCTATTACACTATCGGCCATTCTCATTGGGCCCCTCAACACTGCATCCCTAAAGCTTCCAAACTCTGGTACTCTCTCATCTACCCCAGCCCTTACACTTACACTTCTGCTCTCTTTTATAACCCTGTCAAGCTCATAATCTTCTACAATTTCCAAAATTTCTCCCCAAGTCAACCTTTCATTCGTCCATCTTTTCTTCTCCTTCCGCTTCAAGTTCACAAATTCTCTAACTCCATCTGGCACTGTCCCTAACAACTTCCGTACTAACTCCTTACATTCATCTATCCCATCATCCCCAAACTTCTTCCTTGCCAACGTCTCAGCCTACAAGCATACAGTGACAAGGTTTCCCCAGCTTTCATTCTTGCCTCATCAAATTCATTCTTCCTCTTATACTTAACACTCGCTTTCATACGCCTCGCTTGCTCAACTAGTCTATTTCTGGGGAGAGACCTGTGTCACCCGGTGACCCTCCCATGATTCCTTCTTTTCCCCCCCCTTGTAAAATACCATTCCAGGATGGGGTGCTAATGTGGAGTGTGGGTGACGCCGATTTGTTTACAGTCCGCGAGTGGTGCGGGGGTTTGTAACGGCACCTCACTCGGTGGGACTTTTGATATTGGGAATGTTTACAGGGCGGAGGCCTGTGATTGTGACAATCTCACCCTTTCTCATACACAACTCCATTTCATGGAGCCCGCACTGGGGGTAGTAACTCCGGGTTAGCTTTTTAGCTTTTCTCTGGTATATTTAGCAATAGCTTTACCTAGAAATAAGTGCTGAAAGGTTATTTCACCGGGTGACACAGGTCTCTCCCCAGAAATAGATTTTTCCTTTGTCAAAATCCTTTTATCGTAAAGTGAATTATCATAAGGTGAATTATCGTAACTCGAGCACTCCCTGGGTACCTGAGTATTTTAATAGTTTCGTCACAAAAAGTGCATTTAGTCATGAAAATTAGATGAAAATACAGTAATTAGTGAATATTTCCCAGTGAAAAATACCATGAATGAGCGAATTTTTAGTGCATAATGCATATATATGTTCCAAAGAGAAATCTGCGAATAGGTGAGTCTGCGAATCACGACACTACGAATATGGGGGGTTTACTGTATACCTAATCTTAGCATCAAAATCCCTAATTGCCAAAAACCACGTAGCTCTCTTAGGAGAAAGATCCGGTTTATTAAAAAGATCCAACAATGGCTTATGATCTGTAAGAACCTCAACTTTGTTGCCCAACAATAACATCTTAAAATGAACCAAACTAGACACCACTGCAAACGCCTCTTTGTCTGCTGTGTACATAGACATCTCATTACTCCCTTGCATCTTAAACTTCTTACTGTAGAACGCGATAGGATGCAATTTACCTTCAAATTTCTGCGTAAGGCAAGCTCCTATGCCATCGTGACTGGCATCTGTCACCAATGTAAAAGGTTGCTCGAAATCTGGAAACTTCAGCACCGGGTGACTCATTAAAGCCTCTTTAATTTTCTGAAAGGCCAACTGTTGGCCTTTCACCCCACACAAACTGCACATCATCCCTCAACATGTCTGCCAACGGAGACAATAGTGTGGAAAAACCTTTCACAAATCCCCAGAAAAATCCTGCCATGCCCAAGAAAGAATGAATCTGCTTCTTATTTTTAGGAGTGGGAAAATCCATGATCACCCTAACCTTGTCCCCATTTACCCTGACACCTTCCTTAGAAATAGCATGATCCAAATATACTATCTGCTTCCTCAAAAATCACACTTGGCCAATTTAATCTTCAAACCCGCTAACCTAAGTCTTCTAAGAACCTCCCTAAGTACCTCTAAATGTTCCTCTAGAGAATCAGTGGCAATCAAGATATCATCCATGTACACATAAACATACTGCACTTCCCTAACAAACCATGGAAAACTGTATTTACCAATCTCGTGAAAGTCATAGGGCTACTCAACAAACCAAACAGCTTCCACATAAACTCATAATGTCCCTTCGGCAAAGAAAAAGCAGTATACTTGCGACACTCCTCACTAAGAGGAACCTGCAAAAACCCCTGCATCAGATCAATTGAAGAGTAGATATTTTTACCCCCAATTTCTACAAACAAATCTGCCAAACATGCCACAGGATAGTGGTCTGGGATCGACTTATCTTTTAACTTAAGAAAATCCTCACACAAACGTACTGAGCCATCCTTCTTAGGCACTGCTAACAATGGAAAATTGAAGGGCGAGGAACTGGGCCTAATTATACCTTCCCCTTCCCACTTATTGACCTCTTGCTCTACCTGTTCCCTAATCTTAAAAGGAATCCTATATGAAGGGACAAAAATAGGCTTAGTCTCATCCTCCGAATAAACCATGTGTTCTAATGTATTAGTTAATTCCAACTTATCCCCTTTAAGAGCAACAGTATCTGCAAACTTGGCCAAAACATTTTCCACCCCCTCTATATGCTCTTTATAATCAGCATTAGCTAAACAATACCTATAAACCTGTCTCCTAACCTGTAATTCTCCCTCTGAAAATTCATTGTCATCCCCTACAATAGCAACTGAATTATTGTCATCAACCCAATCTTCAAAATCTACCACATATGTATCTTGCTGATATCTTCGAACTGAATCGTTACAGTTTAGTAATTCTACCCAAGTAACCCCTGTATCAGACACATTGCTGCTTATAGAAACGGTACTCAATATGCCCTTCAGCTTCTCGCTACCCTCACTCACTGACACTGGTCAGGGCCTTTTCACATCTTTCACTGGAACTTTCATCAGAACAACCATACCTGGGCCCAAAACCACATCTTCTGATAAAATACCTTTATAACACTTCCTCCCCCTCAGAAACATATGCAGTATCAACCCATAAATCATTATCAACACCAGATCCCTTATCATGATCCCCTTTAATCTCAACAATATCCTCATACAGGACAAAAACCCCAGGTACCCCAACAGTTATACCGCCTACCCCTGTATGAACCGAGATTCTGTTTCGCCGGCACACTGGATGACCCAATAACAATTTATTCCCCAAAGCAGTCCCTCGTAAAACCAAAAATGGCTCTCTAAAAACTTTACTTCCCAAGGACAAACAAATGTCCATGCAACCCAAAACACTCAACCTATTAGCTTGAAAATCACATACTGTCTCTTTAGTAGGCCTCAAACAATGATCAGAAAACATCAATCAATATAAATCATATTTCATCAGATTAACAAATGCACCAGTATCGGTAAATACTGAGACATCGACATCATGCACAGACCCTTTCACAATTGGCTTTGGCTCTAAGGGCTCAGCCAGAAGTCCTATATCTCAAGAAACACCCATCGCCTTTTCCCCTTTTGTTTTACGGTCCCTAGAAAGCCTGGAAAAACCCCCTCGAGGAGTTCTATTAGGAATGCCAGAACCCTGAGGCACACTCTTAAATTCATCCAGTTCAAGAACCAGACAAAACCGCCAACCGTGGCTCTGAAGTCTTGCAGACACCACAATATCTCACCTTGCAAAACTTTTTGGTGTGACCCTGCCTATTACAGCTAAAGCAACGGACCTGTGACATTGAACCCATAGAACCCCTACTATCCACTGTCTTGGCACACAGCCTCATAGAAGGGGAACTAGAATCACCCTGTGGCAGGTGCATTGGAATAGATCCGGAAGCCTTTGGCATCCCATTTATGAAAGTGCTGTCCACAGCAGGTCATTCCGACAGATGTTTGTGAACCTATAAGAAAAGCAAGGCTTCATCAGACCTCTTTTCGATCCTTTCACCAAAACTATATACTATGGCATCAGGAACATCAGTAAGCATCCATGCAAATTGAAGCAATCTAACCAAAGAATCCTGGCCCTTTTGAATCTTAAAGAGCAACCTAAGGTCTCAAACTGCATCTCCGGCTTCTGCCATCTCATATGCTGTCCTCGGCAACTTCTTGAGATCATCCCATGTCTTACAATTTCCAAATTGACGACTCCAACAACATTGTCCTGTGTCCCCTTTATCTAAAGTGAGGAATCCTTTTGCTTCATTCAAAGCCTGTACCCCATCTGTAATTTTCTTGGCAACCAGGTAATTTCAAGAGGGACTGGAAGAACCCCATCAACCAACCCTGGGAATAGCTGAACTCCAGAGGCAACCAATGTAAACTTGTGAGAGAGTTACCTTGACCCTATCTACGGCACCCTCTGCTATATTGCCAGGATTAATAAAACTCCAAGTCCCAACAACATGACCTGATCTCAACTTCATACACTAACAGAAATTCCAAAAGAAAATCTTCGTGAAGACAAATGGAAAATTCTCTGAGAGAGAAGAAAAAAAAAGAAAAAGAAAGAAAGGCAAAAAAAGAACACTAAGAAAAGCTTACCCAATAGTGTAAGAAATATTTCTTTGCAATAACCCAACAACCATCGAGCACTTATCATCACAATAATTCAAGTTCCTCAAAAATAATTAAAATATTAAAACAAACAAATTATTCCATAATCCCAATTATTTCGTAATCGCCGATGCGAACTGCCTGTCGGAAAAAAAATACAAGTCGCACCCACTAAAGCTACCCCAGTACCCCCACATATGTAGAAAACGGGCTGTATAGGGTGTGGGAGGAAGGGAAAAATCTCCTCCCAGCTTCTACGTCACTAGCAATAATGCCCGAGGTAATTGCAACGCCATCAGAAAACACAACTCACTCTTAATCCAGCTTATTCCCCACTAAGCCCTTATTACAACCAACTGAAAAGAGAACACTTATTTATTAATATCCCCCTTCATCTTCAGAACCCTCTGTGCTGTCAAAAAACCTGGAACCAATTTCCCAACCTGAAAAAAAAAAAAAAACACTCCGACGCCTCCCATGACACAAACCCACTCACACTAGCACAGGCTATTAGCTACTGGTACTGAATCATCTTGCTATCTCAGCCAAAGGAAAAAACACGTAGATCATCAAAGTACTACAAACCGAACATCTCAAAGATGACTGGGTCATGCCCTATTCCGGCCTAAAGTCCCCGTTACCAGTCCCTTCAGAAGCTGTTAAAGGTCATAAGGTCAAGCTGCCACCAACTGTTATGCCCTATTATACAAGGTCAGATAAGGTCATAACATTCTTCCACATCTGTATTAAGAACATTGTCATATCAACTTATTTATCAAAGATTCCCCCAGCAGCAATGGCTAGCCTGCATACTGGATCAGCACACACACACACACTCTCTCTCTCTCTCTCTCTCTCTCTCTCTCTCTCTCTCTCTCCAAGTCACTATCCAAGTCACTAACTGAAGAAACAACAAAAACACATGACTACAAAAATATAATTTATTCAGTAATCTAACATAGCAAGTAGATTGGAACCAAATAGGAATGGAATGGGAATATCCACAACCCAGAATTTTTAGCCTAATTAACCAAGTAAGAAATTTAACATAGTGCTATCAACATCCACCAGTTGAGTCTTTACAACAGATGAATCAAAATAAGTCAGCACGACTGTAGTCATGATAAGTCACATTCCCCTCCATTTATATTGGCCTCTATTTAATACATCTGAGGAAACAAAGGGAAAAACACAACTTTAAAAATAGGCACAGAGGAAAATGAATGTGGGATGTTTTCTCACGTTACCAACCCCAAAAGAAATGCACATAATTATACATGGTAAAGTCACAAAATCACTGAAATCAAATCAAAGAGACACAGCAGATAAAAACAAACAAATAAATCAGCAGATGTTAAACAAAGTCAATTAAACCCATTCAGGTTTTCTTGAAAATAAAGTTCCAGCTCACCTCACAGGCAGTGCTCAAAGTCCTCCAACCAAGCAGGTCCTTTCACAAACCATCAAGACTCCCAATGTTTACCTTGCTTTCAAAATGGAACATTCACACTTCATATGGCACGCCCATCAAAGCGCACTCACGCACAAACAGTCTCCGGAACTTGATGATTTCTGGCTGGTGAACACATTCCGATATGAACAGAACAACGAAGTGTTATGAACTTTGTCTCCATGGGAAGCCATACTGACACTAGGCCTTTGTCAGCACTGACCCACTGAATATGTAGGCACTGTAACTTTGCCCAGAACATCTCCAAGGAGACTGCTTAGCTAAAAAAAACGAAATGACACATCCTAAATGTTTTTCATTATATTATATATATATACATACATACATACATAGAATTTTAGGTTATTGTTACATGTTTACAGTCTTATCCCAGGTTATCAGCTTATCCAGAGTTCCCTGTTGAAACAAGCGTTATGTTTAATGACTCCGCGTTTTCTTCTGAACCTCTTCAAAAAATCATTGGGGAACAAAAAGAATAAGCAAGATTGGGTGAATAATAGGAGGGTGGGTAAAAATCGCCATTCTTGGTCAGAAACTGTCTTCGGTGCTTATTGTGTGCCGATAACCAGATATCACGACAATGCACCAACAAAATAACCGACAATGCACCAGATCAAAGTGGAGGGTGGTGGCACCGACAATCACCAACACTGCCTGTTAGGTATGTAAGAATTGCCAGTATTCCAATGAATGAAGAAAGGTGCCAAAGGAAATGCAGACGTTGAAGAGGTTCAGAAGAAAAAGACGGCCATAAAATTGGAGTTTTTGAATTGCACCAAAAACTGCTGAAAATTATCGATTTTCACAATAACTGAATAAAAATGACAGTCGCCATCCCCTATATATATATACACACATACAGACATGCCTGTATATGTTATCAGCAGTTGTGATTACCAAAAATCGCCGATAACTGAAAATCGGCAATTTCGGTGCTTATTGGTGCCGATAACCAGATATCAGCGCCAATAACTGGAGATCGGCATCCAGTTTTATAGTGTATCTTTTCAATAAGCGGAAATTGGTGATTTTTGGAAAAAACTGCTGAAAATTATCGCGCCGCAGTCGCCGAAATTGCCAATATGCGCAGTTATGGGAAATTATCGCGATCCAGTTTTATAGTGCTTTTGGCACCGGTATTTGGGTATTGGCACTACAGTAAGCCCCCCGTACTTTCAGGGGATGCGTACCCCCCCTTGTGAATAGCTAAAACCCGTGAATACTTAGAACCCTTCTAAACACACTTAGAACTGCCTATTTTGATAGTCAAACACACAAAATAAACTAAAAGTGCTTATACAGGTATTATCCTACTTACAATGGGGTTAGGTTCCAAAAAAAACCATCATTTGTTGGAAAAAACGTAAGAAAAACCAAAATGTATCCTTGAACATAGCCTAGCCTACACTAGGGTATTCGGTGCCATGTACTGTATACATATATGGTAGCCTTGGCCTACACTATAAAATATACTCTTTACATACACGGTATAGTGATTATTAATATCAGCTAATTCTGGAGGTTCATGCAAAGTGACTTATGATAATTCAATACAAAGAGAAACTGAATAACAAACAAGAATTAGCTCAGCCTACACTATGGTATGCAGTGAACCCCTGTATTCGCGGGGGATGCGTACCACACACCCCCCGGTGAATAGCTAAAATCCGCGAATACTTAAAACCCCTCTGAAAACACTTAGAACTGCCCATTTTTATAGTTTAAACACAGAAAAACCCTGTAAAAATGCTTATACCTGAGTATTTTAATAGTTTTATCACAAAAAAAGTGCATTTATTCATGAAAATTATGTGAAAATACAGTAATTAGTGAATATTTCTCAGTGAAAAATACCGCGAATGGGCGCATTTTCCGCGAATAATGGCTAGATATGTTCCACAGAGAAACCCGTGTATGTATGAGTCCGCGAATCATGAGAATGTGAATATGGGGGGTTTACTGTATTGTTTATATACACGGTAGCATAGCCTACATTATACTCTCCTATATATTCACATATCGTATTATACAAACGTCAACATAACGAATATGCATCTTTTCCATGGATCTTTTAAAATGTTATGCCTTAGTTCACTTTATCCAATAATATTGTATATATTCTTATATTGCTTTTGTGTTATAAATTGCGATCAACGTTTTGGTTTGGAAATGTTTACGTGGCGTTTATTTCGCCGCATGTAACTCAGTTCAGAGTGCTTTTCTTGCTTGTAGTTAGCGTATATGTATCTCTAGATACCTTATTTATATGGGGCAAGGTTGTTTTTTGTTATACGAAGTGTTTTTTAAGTTGAAATATAGCTAAAATACGTCTCGTTGTGAAATTAATTTATCTATTATTTTCGTTAGTAGATGACGATGGCCATTTGGAGGCGTTTGGTTTGGGTAAAAAAAAGTTCAAGATTCCGTTCGCTATTTTCACTTGATTTCATCATAATACAAGCTTTACGTATTCATTTATCATTTACCGGCGTAAAAGTAACAGTAATGTGTTCATTCATGCCCAGTAATTTTGATTAAAATACTTTCTCTTCCATTTTAATTACGATCGAGCTTCATCCATGTTGCCGATGCACGATAATTTACAGTACAGTCATTAGCAGCTTGAACATTGTTTTCTCAGCTTCAGTTACAACTTGCAGCTTAAATTTAGCAGTATATTTCCTTGAAGATCTGTTATCCATACCGAATAAGGGTAAAGTGCAAAAATTTATCAATCCTATTCTACTTAATGTCATTTGTGCCATAACCTACGGTAATTGTTTATTACCATACGATGGTTGAAATACCCAGTAAACGGCTGTTGTTATCTGATTCGGTTATAAGCAAAACAACAGTTTCTTGGTGTGTTGTTTATGGCTGTACCCATTTACACAAGAATATAACATTACTAACAATACTTTTATCATTCTCTTTTACTTTTTTAACTAGAAGATAGGGTAAAGAGATAGAGGAAAAGTTGTCTATTGTAATTTGGTCTCTCTCACTCACTGCCTGATTACGCTGCTGCCTGCACCCGCGCGAAATTTTTAAAAAATATTTTACAAATAATATTGTGGTACCAGTATTAATTGCTTACCCAATTGCAAAATCGAATTATCGTAAGGTGAATTATCGTAACTCAAGCATTACCTGAGTATTTTAATAGTTTTTATCAAAAAAGTGCATTTAGTCATGAAAATACAGTATTTAGTGAATATTTCTCAGTGAAAAATGCCGCAAATGGGCGAATTTTCCGCAAATAATGGGTAGGTACATTCCAAAGAGAAATCCGTGAGTCCGCGAATCGTGAGAACGCGAATCCTGGGGGTTTACTGTATACGTACCTAACAGAGGCGCCGATAACCGAAAATTGGCGATTTTCAGTTATTGGCGATTTTTGGTTATCATCACGCCGTCAGAACGGAAC
Organism: Macrobrachium rosenbergii; assembly: GCF_040412425.1. Lineage (NCBI taxonomy): Eukaryota > Metazoa > Arthropoda > Malacostraca > Decapoda > Palaemonidae > Macrobrachium > Macrobrachium rosenbergii. The sequence continues at coordinate 5,970,898 of NC_089776.1, forward strand.
CCCTGATAACCGGGGACTGTCTGTACAGTGTATATGTTTTATTGGATTGTTAGCTTTGGCAACCTGTGATTCATTCCTATGTTGCAAAGCCCCCACTAGAGTAAAGGAGACCCTTGGCTCTACCTTCACGCCATTACAGGTCGAGAGGAGCTCCAACCAGAGGCAGAATCTACCTGCCCTAGCTCCCTCACCAGGTAAGGTTACAACAAGCATTTCAGGATACTAGCCAAATTTTCTATTTCAAATTCTCCTCCATCTCTGAGGGTTTTGGGCGTATATGTCCATGTATCCCACCTCTTCTCATTGTGGGATTCAGCTATGTAATTATTTGGTAAGGTATTATATAAAAATGACATTTTTGTAGTAAAATAAAGTTTTATATATACTTACCAAATAATTACATGATCAGAGCCCTCCTTCCTCCCTTCTCATGGACAGAGGGCATAAATGAATTGAGCTGTTTAACTGTGTTGTACGTATTCTTCCCCGAAAGTGGGCGGGGCAGCCTACCTACACCCAAACAAAAGAGCACGACCACAATTCGTAAATTTTGAGCTGCCACATCAAGTAGGAACTAATAGCTATGTAATTATTTGGTAAGTATATATAAAACTTTACTTTATTATAAAAATGCCATTTTTCTACTGGGAACTTGAATAAATCAGGCTCTTAGTTCACACTGCTAATTTGCGGATAATACTTGCTTCGAAGCAGGGCAAACATTCAAGAGGAGAATGAAGGCCTTGTTTCCCTTCACTGCTCCGTCAACTAAGATACTTTCAGTCGAAGCCAATGCTGTAAACTATTGGCATACAGGTGACAGGGAGTCCACTCTTCCCTACCACTTTCAAGCAAACTGCAAGTAAAAAGAAAAAACAAAAATGAAAACACATCAGATATTCACAACAAAAACATAAAGTAGAAAAAACAAATATTCAATCATACAAACCCATTTTTCATACCACTACCACAATTTACTAAATTGGGAGCAGCACTAAAATCTATTTGAATTACTCTGCACTCAAAACCCTTATCAAGGATCCCTTGCAAATGGCATGTCAAGTCTAAAAGAGCATCACATGTACCTAGCTGCTTCCTATATGTATATTGGCTATCAGCTAACAATCCTTTAGACTCAGCCTACTAATTTAGTGGCTTAAAAATAAGTTGTCCAGCAATTTTGGAGAGTATGGTGTACAGGGAGAATAGAGTTTGGCCTGTAGGTACTGCAGTCTGCAGATATGCCACTCTTTGGAACGGGCACTGTATTACTAAGCTTGCACTCATCTGCAAAGATACTATGTCAACATAAAAATCTATAGAATATACTAAACTTGGGAGACAACACACTAGAAACTTTTTCAGAAACAAAGGGAAGAAACGATCAGGATCTCCTCCACCTCAACTATCAAGATTATCCAGAATTTTCTTAACATCCCTGGAGCGAAGTGCAGATTTTGTAAGAAGAGATTAAGGATGACAAGCATCAGGGAGAGGGACATCCTCAGCTGATTGCTTAGCTTCAAAAGCTTGATGAACCAGTTAAACCATTTCCCTAGGGCCAGTAACCAATCTACCATCATCTGTTAGTAGTGGTGGAAGGGCAGACAAGCATGACCCAAAAGATAGATGATGCCTGTTTGGTCCACCACAGATGAGGCTGAGTAATTCCTTCAAGTTTCCTCTCCAAGTAATTATTGTAATTTGTCTAGGCTGTATGGTAAGTCCTATTCGCAGCATGGTGAGACTCAACAAAAATTTTGTCTCCAAATGTTGAATTTGGTCTGTTTGTCATGGTAGGCTCATCTACATGTATCATGGCTGGTCATTTGCCCTGAATTTGATGATCTTTCTAGGAACATATCTTATTAAAATAGCCATCAGCATTTCATTTAACTTCTTGGGATCAGGATCTAATACAGCATCTGAAATATTAAGTGCCTGACAAGCTTTAATAATGCAATCCCAAGTGGCTCTGGATTTCAACCAGACCTACTGATTGACAGATATGTCCATGTCAGTGGATGTATCATATTGAATTTAATTATATTTTTTATATAAGATTTTAAAAATTTTACCAAATTGATTTTGCTAAAAGTTGTTAGTAATGTGGTTCAGTGTTCATTCATGTAAAATTTTTATCATTTTACAGTATTACATTAATTTCTCTTGTAAATAAGTTAACATTTTAAATTCGGAAACATTAATGTTTATCTACAAGGCTTCTGGTAAGTAGTGTCTGATTATTAGGAGTGCCATTTCATTACCCTACTACTCCATGGCAGTTTTACTGCACTGTATACTGTATCAAGTTTTTGATTGGTAGAAATTTGTTATTGTTAAGGTGGCATGCATGTGCAAGCCGTAACATAAATCTTGTTTGATGTAACTTACAGGATTAATTTGTTTTTCTTTTAGGTGCAGAACCACTTCAGCTAGAACCAGAGAAAACTGAAAGTAAAAGCGATAAAGTAAGCATAGGTACTGTGGCTGCTGTATCTCCTGTACCCTTACATAACACTTTTGAATCACAATCAAGGAAAGAAACCTGTAAGACAAGGTACCCTTTTCAAGAAATGCCAGGGATGTGGGGTGAAACTACATCTTCAGTAAGGTTAGGAGTACAGCAGTTGGACTTTAACCAAACTTCATTCAACATAAGTAATGTTATAGATCCTACACCAGATGAGTCATCATATCTTGGTCAAAATTTATCATCAGTTGACAGTAATGTGACTGCTCTTCATGAAAAGCACACTCACTCTCCTAGGTCACCCTTGTGCAGTGAAATTTCCAGTAATAGAGAAAAGCTTTGCGACTGCTGTGAAGATGACCTCTTTTTCAGATGTTTTGAAACTCTGATGATTATCAAGGACCTTTTATGTGAATTAGGTGAATGGGTTTCACATCTTTATTCCAAGGCTAAGTCAAAGGGAGAGAGAAATGGTTGCATGTTAAATTACCTTTCAACTAAAGGAAACTCGTATTTTCTGTACAGGATTTACAAACTCTTATCATCTTTCAGTAACTCAGAAGTAGGCATTGATAATTTGAAAATTAGAGAATCTCGAGAATTGGTGAGAAGGTTGTATAGAAGAGTTAATAACTTACAAAGCAGGAAATTGTATTTAGGATTAGATATCAATTCTCTTGCAGAACAAACTTTAGGTCAAAACTATGAGACCATTTTTAAAAATGTAAGAAATATCTTGAATGTTACAGGTAAGCGAAAGGTTGAGAGTGCTGCAATTGAAAATATATGCAAAAAAATTGTAGAAAAGCAAAGTAAAATGAAACTTTCTCAGTGCAAAACACATCAAAATTCTTCTGAGGAAATATTTTGTACATCACAAGAGACAGTGAAAGGTTTTCCAAGAAAGTCTTTATCAGATTGCAACCATAAAGCAAAAAAGTATATATCAAGTAATAACCCATCCATGGATAGTAGAAATAACAGTACAGTGAACTTAGTTACATATGTTAGTAATACTGCTGAACTGTTGCCCTCTAAACAAAAATCCAGAAATTGTTTGGTGGCTGATGGTCATTGTCAAGAAGTTTCTCAAGGATATTCTTCGAATGTAGTAGGAGCTGATGAATTTGGTAAAAAGGATTCCCCAGGGCTTTTATCAAAAACATGTGAACAAAACACCAATGCTGAAGGAAGTTTTGTTCCAAACCCCCCATCAGAAAATTTCTTTCAAACATACGAAAGTGACAGGATATTATCAAAACATTGTCTAGAAAAATCCTATGGAAAATATGTAGGGTTGAAGAAAGTGGTCTCAGTGTTGGAAACCTCTGAAAATACCCCTAAAAAACAAACTGTATCAGGTGTGCCTGACACAAATGAAGTCATAATTTCTGTAATTGACAATAAATCTACAGGAGGGCAAGGTTCATTTCCACGTAAAGAAAATAATTTGGAATATGCGTATGGAAAATCTGTTGCAAATCATATTCAGCCGATGAGTCCTCTTGCTTTGAAGTCAGGTCAAGGTAAAGAGCTTGAAGAGTTTCATAGTCTTAGTGCATCAGAGTCAAGCATAGAAACAAATTGTTTAGAGTCGATTAGTGTTCAAACACCAGAATCAGGTTTAGGAGTGCTTTTATCTTTGCTTCCTGAAACATTGCAAAAGGTAAATATTTCAACCACTCAGTCTTGTAAACCAACAGTTGAAAGTGTTTCTTCTGCAACCTTGAAGTTCCGTGACGCAGATAAGTTAGTGTTTTTAAATGATGACAAAACGGCTCCAAATTCAGAAATCAAAATGGCAGTAAATAATTACACTATTTGTGGAGACTCTATAGAAAAGATAATTCATAGATTTGTGACTTTAACTTCAGATTTAACATATATACAAGTAGTGGATTATATTGAAAAATTTTTTAAACGTACAGACTCAAATATTGATAGGAAAATAGTCCTTTATATTTGTCAAGAAGTTTGTAATAGGCACATAAAACAACAGAAAAATGAAATTCCTTGTGGACAAAATGACCCTTTTACAGGCAGTAACCAGGAGTACACCAACAAGGGGAGAAATGTTAGTAGTTCTAGTGGCAAAATGGAATTATCTAACAAGAAAGATTTATCAAAAAACTGTCTTAAAGATGACTGTGTAGAAAATTTACAGGCAGATTTAAATATACCTCTTCTTTTTCCTTCGTCTAAAAAAGAGACAAAGAAAGGTAAGATGAGATATGGTGATAAAGCTCAGGTTAATTTTTCAACAAATTCAGTATCAAAGCTTGAAATATCTGAAGATGATAGATTACGAGGTATGGAATGGGAAGCTCTGGAAATTGGTGAACATAAACTGTCTAAAAGTAGAAAAAACAGTCCCATATATATACTAGATTCTCCTGACTGTGAGGTTAAAGACTTGACTGATTCTTATTGTAAAGACTCTCAGAAGGTTCCTGACCTAGTTATATTGCCAAACTCCTCACTCACTGAACATAAACCATTTGATTCTTCTAGAGAACCACATAAACTAAGTTGTACATTTTCTTCGAGAATTGAAAAGAGGTCCCTCAAAGTAGGATCTCATTATTCAGCTGGTGTAAGTAAAAGAAAAATTACTGGAGCTCCATATTATGTAACTAAAGCAAAAAGAGCAAAACCATTAGACACATTTGAAACATACAAGTATATTACCATTCCATCATCACCAGAAGAAAATTTTGACTAGAGCAATCTTTTTAGATGTGTTTGTTCATTGCAAACCTAGGTCTCACAAATAGCCTTCTTCATTGAAAGTAGTTCTCCAGTACCATCAAAATGAAAAGATTTGAAAAGCAAAGACTGTGCTGATGCCCACATCCCACGCCATCCTCCCACATGGCCATGTTATTCCATGCAGCTCTTTGAATGCAAACTTGTTGAACTGCTTTTCCAGGATCACTATCTTCTTTTTGTATCCTGTGATGCGCCATTCATTTCTGTATGTCATTCACTTTATTGTGATGTCTTCATGCTTAAGGATTTTTTTTTGACAGTATAGCTAGTGGCATCACTTGTTGCCATATTGTTTTGAAGGTTGCCTTTACATATCTTTTTGGGATTGTTATTCTTTCAGCTCAGTCTTGAAATTGCTTCTATAATGTAAATTTTCAGTAACTCTAATAGCTTTGTTTTTGCATTTGCTTGCCAGTGTCACAGTAATGGGTTACCTCCAGCCTTCCATTTCTGTGTTCAGCATTTATGCCCACACTAAACTTGTCTCTTTGCATTATTATGTCTGTAACAGCTTTCATGCTGTAAATTATTTTTACTGAATTTATGGTGTGTAGCCATTCATAATTTCTCCTGCTTTTTTTTTTATAAGTACCATCATTTTTAATTTTGCTACAGCCTTGTGTGGGGAAGGATGGGTTTTGCATACAGATTGTCATGTCTGAGTAAGCAGTCTTCTTCCACTAGAGACTTGCAGTGTCTGTGAACTGGTTTCTTAATCAGTGGTTTTGCTTTGCCCAGTGAAGTTTAGGACTGAAACGTCAGGCAATGGCTCCTCAGTCTTTCTGTGATTGTGGATTCATCCGTAGACAAGTCATTTGGAGACCTGTCATCTTCAGTTCAACCTCTTCTGCCAGGTGAATGCCTTCTGTGTCCACACTTCACTTACCGTTTGTATGCCTTAACCAGTGAATACTGTGGCTACAGTGATGCTTCATGAGTCCTCATTACCTTTGACAACTGTGGTTTCAATTGCTTTCTCACTCATAATTATTTAGTTCCTGTGTCGTCTCCTGTTGATCTCACACTTAATTTGGAAGATCCTCCTCTTCCTGTGGACTCATCTTTTTACAGTATATTATTGTATGGGATCTTGAACTGGTCTTTTTCTTACTTCGGTTTTAGAGAATATATTTTGAAAGCTTTTGTATATATTTACTTCAGTTATTTCTTTGTATATATTTATTTTAGTTATTTCTTACTTTTTTGAGGTGCTATAAGACTTTATTTCACAAAGGTATCCATTGCACTCTCTATACAAATTGCTTGAATTTACTTTTTTTTTAACTTCTCCCAGCATTTAGGTTTTCAGACCCTAAAAAAAATGTGATAGATGCTGTAGTCAATGCAGGAATGTCTTGTCTGAGCTGAAGCAAATAGTTTAGTACCTTAGATTATCAGAATTTGTTACTAGCCCTATTATTATACCAGGTTACCTTTATAGAAGTGTTGCATTCAATGGATTGCTCTCTCTCTCTCTCTCTCTCTCTCTCTCTCTCTCTCTCTCTCTCTCTCTCTCTCTCTCTCTCTGTAAAGTACTTAATAGCTTAGGCTAGAAATTATATTGATTTAGTTTTGGCTGTGTGATATCTGGAGTGCTCAAGTATAGGTTGTACTATACAGTATGTTAACCTGTAATATTTTTCCCATTATCAGATGGCTGGACTCCCAAAGAATGTGGTAAACTGATTGTGTTGTATAATAAATAAGTCAGATTTTCAAGCAAATTTATGGTAACCTAAAGAAGTCATACATACATATTTTCATCAGCTGTTCTTGCTAGGTATATCATCAAGCATTTGAATTGCATGTTTTAGGTTGTAAATTATTTGGCCCTCTTTGCATAAACTTTGAGGCATGGCATGAATCTTAAATGATTGATTCATACATACTGATCCCTTTGGACTTGCGCAAACATCTAGGTCAGGAGTCTTCCCAGCCTTTTCAGACTCCCAGCCAGCCTTTGGCCAGGAAGGAAGGAGGTTGCTGAAGGCAGCTTCATTGGTCAAAACAGCATCTCGCCACAGGTGTACAGTGATGAAAGGTTGAATAACTGATACTCTTGTCTTCCTTCTGTCACCTTCCTCCTAGCAGCCAACAACTCTGTTCTCATTGATTGGGCCAAGTGCAGATGAATTACTCAGCAGAGCTTCCTGTCTCTGGCTCCTTAGTGTGTGGATGTGACTCCTAACCCTTGAATGGTGGGGGCCAGGTGGTGAAGCAAATGTATCTTGGATTTTGCATTAGTATTTTACCCTTCAAGCTGGTCATCCTTTCTTACCTAAGTTCTCCTTTTTTCTATGAGTTAGGTTATAAAACAAGACACACTTGTCACATTTTTTTTGTAAATTAGAGTTGGATTGCAAAATGCAACTTACCTTTATTCATAAATGCAGCAAATTTCAAATGAAATAAAGATTTGATTTCGCCATTTTTGGATACTGATTTCACCTATTCCACAATGTTTCACAGCATGCATGTTATTCATTTCTTAGCTGCAGCTACAACTTGCGGCTTAAATTCAGTGGTACAGTAAACCCCCGGATTTGCATTCTCACGATTCACGGACTCACATATTCATGGATTTCTCTGTGAAACGTATCTACCAGTTATTCATGGAAAATTCGCCCATTCGCAGTATTTTTTACTGAGAAATATTCACTAATTACTGTATTTTCATCTCATTTTCATGATTAAATGCACTTTTTGTGATAAAACTATTAAAATACTCAGGTAGTGCTTGAGTTATGATAATTCGCCTTACGATAAGTCAATTTTGCAATGAGGTAAGCAATTAATACCGATACGACAATATTTATAATAATAATTGTAAATTTTGAATGGGCACAGGCAGCAGCCTACAATCAGGCAGCAAGAGAGACCAAATTACAATAGACCAACTTCTTTTTCTCCATCTCTTTATCCCATCTTCTAGCCATCTCTTTATCCCATCTTCTAGTTAAAAAAGTAAAAAAGATGATGAAAGTATTGTTAGTAATGTTGCACTCTTGCATAAATGCATACAGCCATAAACAACTGAACGAGAAACTGCTGTTTTGCTTATCACCGAATCGGATAACAACAGCCTCTTTGCTTGTATTTCAACCATGGTACGGTAATAAATAATTACCGTAGTTATAGTGCAAATGACGTAAGTAGAATAGGACTGATGTATTTTTACATTATACCTTTATTCATTATGGATAAAGGACCGGCAAGGAAGTATACTGCTAAATTTATGCTGCAAGTTGTAGCTGAAGCTGAGAAAACAATGTTCAAGCTGCTAATGACTATAAATTATCGTTCATTGGCAACATGGGTGAAACTTGGCCATAATTAAAATGGAAGAGAAAGTATTTTAATCAAAACTACTGGGCATGAAAGAACACATTACTGCTATTTTTACGCCGATAAACGATGAATACGTAAAGCTCGTATTATGATGAAATCAAGTGAAAATAGCAAAGGGAATCTTGATTTTTTATAGAAAACAAACACCCCCAAACGGCCAATGTCATCTATTAATGAAAAAAGTAGTTAAATTAACTTCACGAGACATATTTAAGTTATATTTTGACTTAAAAACACTTTTTATAATGAAAAATAACCTTGCCCCATATAAATAAAGTATCAAGAGATTCATTTACACTAACCAGAAGCAAAAAAAGCTCTCTGAACTGAGTTAAATACAGTGAAATAAACTTACTGCATAATTGATTTCCAAACCAAAACATTGATTGCTATGATTGCAATTTATAATACAAAAGCAACATAAGAATATATACAATAGTATTGGATGCAATGAATTAAGGCATAGCATTTTAAAAGATCCATGGAAAAGATGCACATTCGTTATGTTGATGTTTGTATAATACGATATTATGTGAACATAGAGCACAGTATAATGTAGCTAGGCTACCGTATATGTATACGGTATACCAAAGTGTAGGCTAGGCTACCATATATGTATCCATGGTACTGAATACACTAGTGTAGGCTAGGCTATATTCGAGATACATTTTTTCCAACAAATGATGGGTTTTTTGGAACCTAACCCCATCATAAGCAGGATAATACCTGTATAACCATTTTTAGCTTTTGTTTGTGTTTGAACTATCAAAATAGGCAGTTCTGAGTGTTTTTAGAAAGGTTCTAAGTATTTGCGGGTTTTAGCTATTCGCAGGGGGCGTGGTACACATCCCTTGCGAATAAGGGGGTTTACTGTTTATACTGCTAGGCATCTGGCCTGCCCAAATCATGTCCCAGCCACCAAGTTCGTCAACCGCAGCAGACGTTAGCCTAATTTCCAAGGCCCAAGTGCCAGCCAGTGCCACAGTTGACGAGCAAAATCTGTGGGAGATGAAACAGATAGAGGACTGCACCACAACTGTTCCCACAGTCAAGCTCCAGGTCATGACACCTTGGAGCACGCTACCTCACCGCCTTGGCGTGGTGGGTGGAATTTGGCCTGGAGTGTATTTCCTGCTGGGTCGGGACCTCCTCTGGGGAAGCCCTTCCCCAACGCCACTTCACAGCCACGCTACCTCCTCCACGGAGGCCCAGACTGTAAGAGCACCATATCAAGGCACAGCCACTTTGACTGGTGTGCCACCCCAAGAATAAGAATCACCTTCCGCCCACCGAAGTGGTCAGCGGAAGGGGCACACACAAAACAGTTCTCGGCCTATTCTTCTCTCTCTCCACGAAAGGACGGCCAGCAATGGGGCCCTCCCTCTCTCTGAAGGGACATTCAAGAGAAGCAGTACCGCTGTAGAACATGCAAGAGGACAGGCCACTCCACTAATTGGGAGGGCTGCTCAAATAAGCAATGCCCAGCAGACGCACCCAATCAAGACTCTCTTAAGAGGCTCTGGCCTCCAGCTGGGACAGAAATGTGTCTCAGCCCAACTCAAGCCATCCACGAGTTATTGCACCCCTGGACCCCTCATCAGGCATGCCTGACCCTCAATTGCTGCCAGTGCCACTTGCAAGCGCTGAGCGGTGCCACGCTCCGTCCGTCTCGGACGTTGAGCCACCACTCAAAGAGGACCCTGTGCCAGATCCAGATCATGAGGCGGATCCTCCTCCGGGAGATCTAGGATCCGTCATGGCACTAACCCTAGCAACCTGTAAGCATCCGGCACCCAACACTTCTTCCTCACCAAATCCATCCCCAAATGATGAACCCCTGGTGGATCAACCTGCTACACCTTCTCTGGGTGACCAGGAACTGGCCTACCCAGACGCAGAGTTTGAGACTGCTCTTGCTCCAGTTGTCACAGCAGCTGGAGTAGGGAGCCCTCATGTAGCCTCTAAGGTTACTCCTGACTTTGCGCCCGCAAGCCCTTCTGGCCTTTCCCCAGAGTCAGTGCCCTCATCACCTCCTAGGATTGACATCGATAGGCCTTGGAGGAACCCGAAGAAGAAGAAGGAGCAGAAGAGAGCCAAGTAGTTGCCAGAGCCATGGGCTCATCCTGGCACTCGTGCCCTCTTCGCACAGTGCATTTCCACCTCAGAGTGATCCTGACTCCTGCCCAGAGGAGGTAGCCAGCGTGATCTCTGTCTTACTAACAGCATAGACCAGATTGAGTACATCGTAGCAGTAACCTTGTCACTTACCTTACAACGAGCAGCAGTAACCACGTAAGCATATTGTAATTGCGAAGCCAGTCATCTTAACTATTGTGAAAAGAGCCACTGAGCTCTTGACACGCATGGCGTAATACCTCAGTTGAGGCAAGCATTTATCATTTGAGGCAAACCTTATGTACAGAAAGCAGGTTATATTTTTGTTTACTGTGATTGCAAATTCTAGTGTAAGACATTGTATACTTGTAAGATTGTAACTTAGCTATTTCATTGTCCTTTACATTGGTGCTATGGCAGTGTTCTATAGGTTATGTCATAGGAGATACCATTGACTGTACCATTTGGCTAAGACTGAATATCACGATCATCTGAGGTAGCACGTAAATAATCGTAAGCACCTTTAAGTAGTGTTAGGAGTCTGTAGAAGTAAGTGATTAAAGCTCATATCCCTTTCTAGAGTCAGGTAGTTCCTTAGCTAGTTGGATTGCAAGGGACAAATCTGTTCAGGGGAAAAGAGTGAAGTAATCGAGGCGAACAGCTTGCTGAGTACAGACCTTCACACCCAAAAGGGAGTGAAGGCCTTTTTAAGGTGGGGGCGAGCTATTGCAAATATTATACTGTTTGACCTCTCTTCTCTGATCTAGCAGAAGTATAACCGAAAAAGAAGAAAAGAAAAACAAAGAAAGGGAAGCACCAAAATGCTTCCTCAGTGTACAACTGTGCAGGAGGGAAGCTGAGAGTTCACTGTTGTGTTCCAAAAAACGCCAACCATCTTAAGAGGATTGTATGTTTAGTTTAAGGACCTATCCAACAGGGTAGGTTTTACCGGGGCCACCTTTAGTTAGGGTATACCTTAAGCTCCCTTTTCCCAAAAAACTTTGTACCGGGGAGTTTTTGTTATCTTTCAGGCTGCCTGCAGGCTACAAAAGGGGGAGCTGTTTACAAGCAACCACCCACGCATTCAGCCCAGGTAAGCAGTCCAGCGGCCATGAGCAGTGAGAGCACAAGTAGTCTCTCTCTCTCTCTCTCTCTCTCTCTCTCTCTCTCTCTCTCTCTCTCTCTCTCTCTCTCTCTCTCTCTCTCTCTCTCTCTCTTAGCCTTCCCCTTGACTTTCTAACTTTTGTGGAACTGACGAGGAATGATTCAACAGACACCAGGCATACATAAGGTAAGTCTGAAGATGAAAATTACTTGCTGTTCTCCCTTTAGATCTTCAACTTAATTTCTGATTCAAGTTTCTCTCTTATCAGTCACTGATTAAGGAATCCTAGTGAAACCATATCCAATTTATGAAATCAATTATATGAAGCCCAATTAGTGTTGCCGTGTGAGATTGCATAAAGTATCCTCCATGGTGTTAACATAATATTCTCGAATTAAGATACACGGCCCTGCAGTAATTAAGGATAAGTGAGAGGGTCTGGAACCCAAGTGTTATCTGGATACATCTCCGTAAGAATCAGGCACGCCTTGGAACCTGGTCATGCCCTTGTTTGGAGAAGGAATAGCCATAATATACCTGAAAACTGCTTATAAGAGCGTCACGAGAGCAACTCGGCTGTTGCGTCATACCCTAACAGAGGGGGAATTCTTGTGTCTGAAGAGGACGAAGTTGGACCTGTTATTGGCTCCCTTAAGATTGTCTTAAGTTCATTCATTGCTTTTGTTGAACTAGATAGTTGATTAAGGGGAGCGTTTGACGATAAAATCAAAGACTCCAAATTTTTCCTGATATTTCACATACGGACTCTTACACCTCTTGACTATATTCTCAGAAAATTTTATTAAAAAATTCTTAATAGTTTTGGAGTTATAAGCCAAAACTGTAACCCTTCTATCACTTAGAAAATTATATTTTTCGTATAATGTAATGATAATTTCAGTATATCAGTAGTAATTTCAATTTAGCTATAAAAGAAGAATATCTAAATGCGGTATATGGCAACTATACCCTACGCAAGTGCGAAGAGGCTCTGTTGGGTGAAGGAGTGTACCCACTTTGGCTATCAGTGGCAGCTCAGCTCTCAACGAAGCAAGACGTCGCGCTGCCCAACCTCGCCTGTGTTTTGACACGCTTTTCATTCAGCGCACTTATATTACTTTGCAAGTCAATTTTTTGTATTTCTCTTGGCTTTGCAATACTTCTTTGTTCAGAAGAAACCATGCCGAGACCAAGAAAATTTAAAAAACATCTATGTTCCATAAGAGAAAGGAAGAAACGACGTCATGAAGAGGGAGGCATCCAAGAGAGAGGAAAGAGGGGGACCAGGAGCCTAAATATATAAATTATAATTCAATATACATAAAATAGTAATCACAGATAACACCAATATGATATAACATATCAAATTTGTCATAAAAACCTCAAAGTGTGAGACAACAAGCAAATAAATGGACAGACAAGCAAAAAATGTCATCATAAAACTTTGGAGCCCAATATCTCGAAATTAAAGTTATCAATGTTCAAATGGAAACTCAGACGTAACAAATTCACCTATCTCAATGAAACTAAAGGCAAATGAAAGCTAAATAAATTGTCTACAAAACTATAGAGTTGTTTTTATTTTGTCCCAGAAATATTTTTGGGATTTATTTTTCCATGAAATCGATCCAAGATTTTTCAAAAATTGAAAAACATTTGTAAAAAAAAGAAATTTGAAAAAAAATGCTCTATTTCTTTATTCTAATCTATAATACCTGTCTACCACGTAAATTTCAGCTCTTAGGTTGCAATAGTTATGGTTGAGTTTTTTTTAAAGAATTTTGGGGGGGCAGGGGTACCAGCGAATGGGGGGTGGGCGGCGAGAAGGAAAATATGAATACTGACCTTTTCGCTGTACATAAACTAACCAATGCCCAAAATTTCAAACTTATTCATGCAAAAAAAACCAGAGTTATTAATAAAAAACTATTTTTTCAAATGCTCCCCTTAAGGTGGTTTATTTAATTCATTGTTCAGAATAAATAAAAATATTCCGTAACCTAGTTTCAACTGGCAACCAAATCTAATTAAGTTAATTATCTGTCTTTTTGGATAACTTTTAGCCTTAATTGATGGGATTATGTGGGTCTTAGGTAAAGCAAGGCTATATAAATCACAGTAATTAATATTTAAACTCATCCGCCGAGGGACCCACATAACATATATCTATACAGGTTGACCATCACTAATCCAGCAATCAGTAGTCCGGAACAATCAGTAATCCAGCACAAATTTCGGCTAGAGTAATTTCTAATGTTTCCACACTAATTTTCAAATTTCCCAGGTCGCTGCGCTAACTTGCTCGCCGGCCGCTTCGATTTGGTGGCGCAGTGTGCTGCATCAACAGACTCGTAGCCTAGCCTACATTATACTGAACTCTATTCACATATTAACAGTATTATACAAACATCAACAAAGCGAATATGCATCTTTTTCATGGATATTTTAAAAAGTTATGCTTTACTACATTGTTTCGAATTGTATATATTCTCATATTGCTTTTGTATTATAAATTGCGATCAATGTTTTGTTTTGGGAATCGATATCGCGGTGTTTATTTCGTTGCATTTAACTAAGTTCAAAGCGCTTTTCTTGCATCTAGTTAGCGTAAATGAATATGGATACTTTATTTATTTGGGACAAAGATATTTTTTGTTATACAAAGTGTTTTTAAGTCGAAATATAACTTAAATACGTCTCGTTGTGAAATTAATTTAGCTATTTTTTCGTTAATATATGACGTTCGCGGGAATCGCAGCTGGCCGTTTTGGGGGCATGTTTGTTTTGTGTAAAAAAAAATAAACATTCCGTTCGCTATTTTCTCTTGATTTCATCATAATACGAGCTTTACGTATTTATCTTTTATTGGCGTGAAAACAGTAGTAATGTGTATTCTTTCATGCCCAGTAGTTTTAATGAAAATACATTCTCTCCAGTTTTATTTATGGTCGAGTTTCATCCATGTTGCCGATGCACGATAATTTATAGTAATTAGCAGCTTGAACATTGTTTTCTCAGCTTCAGCTACAACTTGCAGCTTAAAGTTACTGTAGCAGTATATTTCCCTGCCGATCTTTTCTCCAAAGCGAATAAGGGTATAGTGTAAAAAATATATCAGTCCTATTGTACAGTACTTAACGTCATTTGCAACATAACTACAGTAATTGTGTATTACCGTACGATGATTGAAATACAAGCAAAACAGTTGTTATCCGATATGATTATTAGCAGAACAACAGTTTCCGTTCGTTGTTTATGAAATGCAGCATTTACGTTAAGAGTATAACGTTACTAACAATACTTTTATCATTCTCTTTTACTTTTTTAACTAGCAGATGGAATAAAGAGATGGAGGAAAAGAAGTTGATCTATCGTAAGTTAGTCTCTCTCGCTGTCTGTGCCTGCGTGAAATCTAAAAATATTTCCTAAATATTTTCATATCGGTATTAATTGCTAACCCCTTCGTAAACTCAAAATATCATAAGTCGAATTATCGTAACTCGAGCACTACCTGTATTTGATAATTGTCTTTTCTTTATTAACAACTTGTACTGATTTATAGGATATTTTAATTCTAGGATGAGGTGCTTAGCTACTGTGTTTTGTGTATTCTTGCCTAATAAATGGCTAATCTGGCACCCTCTAGGTCCCAATGATGCCGGATTAGTGATGGTCAAACCTGTATATGTGTGTGTGTATGTGATATATATGATTTGCATGAGTGATTTTATACTTACTACCGATGTTGTTGTTTGTTGGTATTTCTTTGGCCACTTACTATATGCATCTACTAATATCAAATGAGTATCCTAAAAAATGGACCTGCAAAATCTATACGCACACGTTGCCATAGGGTATCAGGGTAATTCCATGGATGCATTCTTGTTTGTTTAGAAGTTATTTTGTTGCAATGCACAATTCATTGCACTTTTTCACCAAATTTTCAATGTCCCTATCCACACCTGGCCACCAAACATAAGCTCTAGCAATTGACTTCTGATCTCACTCATACCTTGGTGGTCAGCATGTATTTCTGATAAAAACCTACTTCTTAGTGCATTTGGAATCACTACTCTTGATCCCTCAGGATACAATCTTGTGTGACACTCAATTCATTCCAAGTCTCTCTTTGAATGGTTTACACTGACATCATCTGCACAAATATCTCTGCCAGTTGTTAGACTCTGTACTACTTTCACGAGTACTGGGTCTTTTTGTACCTTGTGCTATTTCCTTAGCTGTAACAGGTAAATTATATGCAGAAATTAAAAGAATACTTTCATCATGTTCTTCTGGTGCCTTGTCCACTGACAATCTCGACAAAGGCCTGCATTACCCATCTTTGATGTTGGTCTATACTCTATGTTATAGCTTCATATGCAGCTAATATTATTGCCCAACGCTGTAGTCTTGCAGCTACTAACGCAGGTAAGCTTGCTTTTTTGGACCCAAAATCATCAACAACGGTTTGTGGTCTGTAACTAACGTGAACTTTTTCCGCCATAGAGATACATATGAAACTTCTTACTCCATACGCACTCAGTGCTAATGCTTCCTTTCAATTTGTGAGTAGTTTTTCTGCTTGTTTATCACTCTAGAGGCAAAAGCAATTGGTTTTTCTGTACCATATCTGGCATTACACGTGCTAGTACTGCACCTTAACCTATGTTTGAGGCATCACAAACCAACTTACTGGCAAATCCATTTGATAATGTACTAGAATGTGGGTGAAGTCACTTCTGTTTTGATTCTTTCAAAGTTTTTGGCATTCCTTTGTCCAATTCATTTAACACATCCTTATTCAGCACATATTATTATATATAATGGGTGTGCAATTTATTTGCTAAGTTCTGAATGAAATTTCCACTGCAAACATTTAACTAAACCTAAAAATGACTGCAGATTCTTTACATTTCTAATTTTAGCTATGACTTTGTACTGCATTTACACTTATCTTTTGTCTTGTGAATACCTTTACCATTTACAATAAAACCCAAATATTCTACAAGTCCTTCTAAATACAGGCTATCTTGTTGAGCTTTGATATATATTTATTTAGTTTCTTTAAGACTGCTACGTAACCTTTATATGTCTTTCTTGTTTTACCAGCTACTAGTATGTCATCAATGAGAAAATGAATACTCCCCGACATATGCAAATATTTTGTCCATTGTTTGTTTGCCATATATGATGGACTGCTACTGTGCTCCATGGAAGATGTCTTTTGGACGTGATGATACAGCCCTAAATGTGTTTTTACAGTACATAACTTTTGGGAATTTTCATCCATAGAAAGTATTGAGAGGAAATGCCCTGTCTTAGATCTGCATTGACACGTGTACAGAGCATCCTAACAAAGTTGCGAACATATCTTTGGGATTTGGCAATGGATGTTGAGCTACTTACGATTGTGGATTTAGTGTTACCTTATATCTCATAATCTAACGACCATTGTCGCTTAACAATCGGAACTTCAATAGTGTAGCCCAATCTGGATAATCAACCTTTTCTACATGAACAACCTTCGTTTTCTAACCTTCTAATTTCAGTTTCGCTGTTTCAATGCATATGGAACTGGTCTTGGAGCAAAAAATCTTGAGTGGCATTCTCCTTCAAACTAAGACTGCTTGTGCATTCTTTATAGCCACCTCTCTGTGTTCAAAGACTTCTTTATAATCTGTTAGAAGATTAGTTATTGAAATTTCTTCTGTTGGTTCTTGTTTTGTTACCTGTAATCCTTAAGTACTAGGCCAGTCTGTTTGATGTCTTAGCAATCCCTAGACCCAATAAGGTTTGTCCTTTACCTTTGACTACCAGTCAATGGTAACCTTTATCATGATTATTATACTGTACTTTTCATATGTGTTGAACCTACTACTTCTATGTTTGTACCATTGTAACTTTTGAGCCTTGTCTGAGTCTTATCACTCAGTTGGAGAGTATTGTTTGTGCAACTCTTTCAGAAAGTATTGTCAAATCTGCTGCTGTATCTATCTGCATGGGTGTGATTCCATTGCTTCTATTTGAGCCATAAAACGTTCTTGTGCATCTTTGTTCACAGAATTTATGTAATGCAAATTCTTCTACTTCTGTTGTATTATGTACACTGTGTCTTCATTTGAAGTAGAGCTGTCATTTGAATTCACAGATTCTGTTAATATGCTGTGGTCTTTGCAGCAAATTTACACACTGACCCAGGTAAATGACCCGTCTCTTGCAGTTATTGCATGTCTGACCTGATGCAGACACTTATCCCAATCATTACTAATGATCTTGCCATCTACTACACACACATAGCATATGTGCTTCTTTTGAAGTTTGTGTATTCTGTGACTCTGATTTTCTGTGTGTATGTGAGTTTGCAGTTAGTTTACCTTGTTATACTTAGATATACAGGCTGGGCTTAACAAATTGATGTGTTTGCCCTTTCTTTTGCATATTGTTAACTCTTTTATAAACTACACGTTTGCACCTGCTGTCATTTTGAGTCTTACCTGCAATGACATTTGATTGATAATTAACCCATTTCCTAATGCTCTTGCTATTTCAGAACTTTTTGCAAAGAGTTAGTTTCTTTACTTATGCAATTGGCTTTAGCTCTTGTGAGTTACTTCCTTCTATAATTCTCTCTCTATAACCTCTCTTCTATATCAACAAATTCTGAAAGTAGCAGCTAATTTTTCTTTCTTGTCTAAAAGTATCTATTTTCTCACCTGATTCTTGTGATGCTATAGGCTGAAGCAGTGCATCAAAGTATTTTATTGACTTGAGGAGCAAAATGGTTTGTAAGCCCCTTCAATTGTGATATCCAATGAACCATTCGTTAGATTCAAGTTTGCCACGTCCTACAGACACCATACCGTGTCTAGGCAATAAAACCTTCTGCTGCTTTTTTTATCAAGTTTCCTACATGCTTCTAGAGTAGAATTTTCGACTTCACACTATCCACTGTTTTCATCTGTACCACTGATTTGGGGATATCTCGTGCTAAAGCAGTCTAGACTGATATCTATCGGCATGTTTGCTGTTAGGTACTTAAAAAAAGTTTTAGTTAGGCTAGGAACTGGAAGCATTTTTATTGTACTTAGGCTAACAATTGATAGTTTGAACCTAGGTTAGGCTATATTAGACTATGTCAAACCTAGTTTATAATTCCTACTAAATTTGTATCTGACTAAACCACCTTATTTTGTTGTTTTACTCTTTACAACTCCTACTTGGTACCTGGTGTAGGCTATATTTGCATAATAGACCTACTTGTAGAGCTCTTTTATTTAACTCTACCAGACCAACCTGTTTGATATTTTGGCTCCCGACTGGCGCAGCGCTGCAAAATGCTGGCTTGAGTTTGTTGAAGGCATCCAATTGAGATTGTCTTCGACTTGGGTAGACTCCGTCCGTTAAAAAGCAAACGTTGTCTTGCCAGAAGCAGAAAGTTAGCGTGCATTGTGCGTAGAGCTGGGCTCATTTACACAATGCCACTGCGTTAGCCAACACCCCAACTTGTCGCCACCGATGTGTTGGTATTTATTCACCATTGAAGGACTGGGTACTCACAGGTTGAGGAGCTGAGTTCTTCCCATCTGACCTAGTGCCTCCTCACCAGGCTATGCCAGGCTTACCGAGGAAGCCTGGATAAGGTCCCGAAGGAGACTGTCATCTTTCCGAGGGACCAGGCACAATCCACCCTGTTGCGCACGCTCACAGAGTGGGAGGCCGAGAACACTAAACTCACCCCTGTCAAAGGGACGTTTACGATGTTCTCGGTGAGGGATGCTATCCCCACCCCCTGCACGACTAAGGTAGCTTTGCTTACCAATCAGGCAGGCATCGAGGGTAAGCCCCTTCCACAACTCCAGGAGACAGATCCCACCTCTCTCGTCTTCCCCGGAGATTCTGATTTTTGGAAGGGAGCTCCGGCCACTTTCACGGTGGGTAGGCTCGACCCTGACTGCGCTTCTTCCTTCAGCGAAAGCAGCTTCAAAATCCCGGAAGCTCTTCTGAAGGCCGAATCGGAAGCCAAGAGCAGGTTGAGTCGGTCCCTGCATTCCCTGACTTTGGCGGAGGCAACTTCGGTTGTCTACAATGAAGAAGCCCTCTTCCAGGTCCTTACCAAATCCCTATTGGTGGGATTCCAACAGGACCTGTACGACTTTATAGTGGCTCGTATGAATTGCCGAAAACATATCTTTGCGGCAACTACCTTGGTATGGGCATCGCGAGCCTCAATAGGCTCATGAAGAGCTCTGTTTGGGGCTAATCTTCCCGAGGAAGAAGTAAACGCAGTCCTGGCAGAGGCAACCAGGGCAAACCAAAGCCTCCGCTCCCGCTGGGGTCTCCCTTACAAGCGGAAGCCAACGGAGTCCTCCGGACCTCATCCCAGACCCGGGAAGAGGTTCAAAAAGTTTAAAAGACCACATACCCAGACTGTGCTGCAGGCTGTTCCGGTCTCTCCAGCCGGCCAGCCTTCAACCTCTAAAGCACAGCCTCAGCAACAGTATGTGCTGGTACAGCCAGCCCAACACACGCTCGCTTCCCCTACTTATGTGACATCTCCAGCTTTCAACGCTTCATTTGAAAGCCAAGGGGCATTTCGGGCATTCAACAGAAATGCCAGGGGAAGTAGAGCCAGAGGCTCTTTTAGAGGCAAATCTGCGTCTCGCTCCATCTCCCGAGGGGAGGGAGGTCAGGTAGCAGAGGAGGGGATCATCCCCGCCCAGTAAGGCTCCTCAGGTAGGCGGGAGGTTGTATCTCTTTCGGGACCAATGGACCTCAGTTCAGGGGCCCACACAGCAGGCAGTCTCCAAGGGTCTGGGATGGAGCTGGAGCAGGGCCCTCCTCCGCGAAGGTCAGATTCCATCAGTCACCGCCCAAAGCCCCTCCAGGACTTTGTGAAGGACTCCACCTAAAAGAGGGCTACAGGAAGAAAGCGAGGTACCTGAAGTTTCAGGGCAGACTGTTCAGCTGCCCAAAGAAAGGCTCCAGTCAGCAAGAGTAATCCTAGACTTGTCTCTGCCTCAATTTATACATTCAATGGCGTACAAATTCTTGATGCTTACAATCTCGCAGGTTCGACCTTACTTCCCCGCAGGAGCCGTAGAATCCACCTCTATATTTTCAGACCCATTATCACGTATTCCGGTTGCGAAGATCTTCCCTCATTCCGGGGTTCAGACTAGGAAAGCAAGCTTTACTGCTCAGAGTCATGCCATTCGGCTCAATATAGCCACCAGAATTTTCACTAAACTTGGCAGATACAGTAGTCCAACAACTACAGTCACAGGATCATGCTGGCCGCGATACCTGGACGATTGATACCCAAGCATCCAACGCCAGCCACGTCGGAAAGCAACAGCCATAGTGGACGTGGAGCCGGAATCTCTAGGTTTCCAAATAAACAGGAGAAATCCCGCCTAGTTCCCGAGACTGCTTTCAGTGCGGTTGGGAATCCAGTGGACCGGGACTCACACAAACTGCTTCTTCCGCTAGCTTTCAAACGGAGAGAAATAGCCAAAGCAACCAGGCAATTCTCAAGAACAGAAAGCTTCCCGCCGTACTCCAAGAAAGGGTCTTAGGTTCCCTTCAGTTTGCTTCTGCAACAGATCTGCTCCTGGAGCCAACCAAAGACATAAACAGAGTGTGGCGGAGACATGCCAACAACAGATTCACAGAGACAAGGTGTCCCTAATTCCACCAGTGTTGAGAAAGAGACTCCGGCCCTGGACAACAGTCAAGTGCTTGTCAAAATCAGTACCGCTCCAATTCCCCCCTCCGTCATTGGTGATTCACACGGATGCTTCTCTGAGCGGGTGGGGAGGATATTCTCAACGCAAAAAAGTGCAGGGAATGTGGTCCACTATGTTCCGCCAGTTCCATATCAATATTCTCAAGCAATGGGTGTCTTTTCTAACTCTAAAGAAACTGCGTCCAAATCCAGACTAATTCATATCAGGCTGGTTTTGGACAGTGCAGTGCGGTGCATTGCATAAACAGAGGAGGCCCAAGTCGAGCCGGATCAACCAAGTAATGATAGCAATATTCTCCTAGCAAACAAGCACCGTGGCATTTGCTGCCACCCATCTGGCAGGAGTCCGAATGTCATTGCAGATTCTCTGTCCAGAACAACTCCGCTTGAGTCGGAATGGTCCCTGACAAACATCATTCGAGTGGATTTGCAGTCAGGTCCTGTGGCTCCCAGGTAGATCTGTTTGCCACAGAAAGCAACCACAAACTTCATGTTATGTGGCCCTCAACCTGGACCTCTGGCTCACTCCACAGATGCGACATGTCAATAGATTGGAACATGTGGCAGAGGACCTACCTGTTTCTCCAGTAAACTTGTTGATGAAAGTTTTACACAAGTCGGTGACATTCAAAGGTCGTGTGGTGGCTCTTGGTAGCACCTAACTGGCCGAAGAGCAACTGGTTTCCTCTCTCTTCTGGAGCTGAAACTGCATACAAACTCCCAGGCCAAATTGACACAAATAGTACAACCGGACTGGTGTCAGCTTCTCAAGAATTCAAATGTCTGGTTTTATGGATTTACGAAATTCGCAGCTCAGAAAGATGCTAATATTGACCTCTGTTAATATTAATTGTTCTAGAATCAGACGAAGGAATCTACCTCGTGACAATTTAATTAGCAGTCAAGAAATTAGCATTATTCCTAAAAGAATCTGAGGCAAAGAAATGACCACGAACCTTGTAAAATTTGTTCTTAAGGTCATTATTTGAAAAAAGGTCTAGCCTCTACTATTACTACAGCCAAATCAGCTTTAAGAAAGATATTTTTATGCATGAAGCTGCATATTAACTAACAGACTCATATTTTTCATCAATTCCTAGAGGATGCGTCATTTAAGACCAGCAACCTACCACACACGGTTTCCTGGTTCCTAAATGATGTTCTTAAATTAGCATCAGATAATGACAATCAAAATGTCTGATCCTCAAGTCATAAGGAAGACTTTATTCTTACTAGCTTAGCTTCAGGTGCTAGAATTTCTGAGCTGTCCGCCTTCTCTAGAGAACTGAACTATGTCGGCTTCTCCCGTCAGGAGAAGTTCTTGTTAGCCCTGGATCTCAAGTTTTGCCAATGAAGATCCACAAGATAGATGGTCCTCATGAATGTTATCCCCTTCCACAAGACCTGTCATTGCTTCCCAGTCACTGCTTTTAAGGCTTATTTAGACAGAACTCTAATATAACATCAGGCCCTCTTTTGTTAGGGGAAGGTGGAGGAACTATTTCATTGAAGGCCATCAGACAACAAATCTTGTATTTACAAACAGCCAACCCAGATTCAGTCTCAAAGGTTCATGATTGTGGGCAGTGGCCACTCTCCACTAATTATTTCCATTATATGAATTTGGACGATCTCAAAAAATATACGGCTGAAATCACTTAGTGTTCAAACTACTACCTCAAATCTCTAGAGGCCCTAAAATTTTCCACTGTAAGGCAGGAAGCATTGTCCCTTCCTCTTGGGTGGTCATGACTATGCATTCTGTTCATTCTGTCACTCTCCCTCTCTCGCCTACCCAGCCTGCACTCCCCTGTCATTTTTTCTGGGTCAGTATGCTTCAGCCTGACTCCTGACCATGTTACATATTGTCTGTTGTCCCTTTGCTGGGTGATTAAGTCATTTCTAATCATGTCTCTTGGGAAATTATCATAACATGCTGCTTTGGGGTATGGATCCTGACTTGTTGTTCTCATGTTTTTTAATAGAGATTTTTCTACTTGGGTAATTAAACCAGTTTTACTCATGGTTTTATTTCTCTCCATCACAGAAGTTTTCAAGGGCTTCACAAAGTTGGTATGTTTAATTCTTCTGTTAGTTTGACTGCATTATTAGGTCAAGTTCAGAAAGTACTTGGACAAAGGAAAATCTACTTGGGAAGACCTGTGTCACCCGGGGTGACCCACCGCTATTCTTCCTGGAGTAACAATGATACCGCTTGAGGTGCTAACTGAATGCCAATATGAAGTGCTGAGTTGTTAAGTAATCGGGAGCTGTGCGGCTTTGTAACGGCATCGCTTTTGGGGATTTTTTGGAGATTGGAAATCTCATAGGCAGAGGCCGTAGTAGGGCAACACTTCACTCTTTTCCTATACCCATTTATGGAGCTCGCACTGGGGTAGTAACCCCAGCATTGCATTTAGCTTTCTGGTATGTTTAGCAATAAATTTACCTAGAAATATGTGCTAAATGGTAATTTCACCGTGACACAGGTCTTCCTGTTAGATTCTTTCCTTTGTCAAAATCCTCATATATATATATATATATATATATATATATATATATATATATATATATATATATATATATATATATATATATATATATATATATATATATATATATATATATATATATATATAAAATACAAGTAAACAACAGATGTTGGAGGAGCAATATATATATATATATATATATATATATATATATATATATATATATATATATATATATATACAGTATATATAGAAGGGATTTGACAAAGGAAAATCTATTTCTGAGGGAGGCCCCTGTCGCCTGTGAAATTCCATATACTAACACGTAATTTCTAGGCAATATTTAAGTAAGTATACCTGAGTAGGAAAAGTTTTCAGGAATGCTGAGTTACTAATTCAGATCGAACATTCCTATATGGAAGACGTCAGCATACTTCAAGGGTGAGGAAGAATCACAACCACAGAGCTACACTGATAGCATTCTATGTCAAACCGAAAGAGCGGTTTCACTTAGCTCCACACTCACCCTAAGCGCGGCACTCCAGCGCCCACCTACACTCATTCCAGACTAGCACCACCCCCAGGCTTGGCATGCAAGTAGGGGAAAGCAGCTTCTGAGGGAACATCGAGTGACACGGGCCCCTCAGGAAATAGATTTTCCTATCAAAGTCCCTTTCTGAGCTCGGCCCCGTGTCACCCGGTGAAATAGTGACAGAGAATCATGCCAAGACTGCAAAGCTACAAAAGAAAACAAAAGGTGATTTGAACAAAAACACACGCTATGAAAAAATAGATTTAATTATGATATCTCATCAAGGAAAAATAGATTTAATAACAGGTAAGTACGGGTGGAACAAAACACACCCAACAATATAAAGACACAATGAAGAATATGTAAACTTAAGTCTAAGAGTAATGCACAATGACAGATATACAATATAATTACGGGTGGAATAAAACACACCCACAATATAATGGTATAAACAGGTAAATACAAACTTAAATCTAAGAACAATGAGAGATATACAAAACAGGAATTGAGGTACATGAAGCAAAAATAAAACCGCTCCAGTACTCTATGTTAATCAGTTCGCAGCATATCAAAAATCCAATCACTAAGACAAACAATAACTAGGCAATACTAGCATCAATTCATGAGGAGCAAGGCAGTGAGGCATGATTGATCCAGAAAAGCAGGCAGAGAAATAAATGAGGCAGGCAGGCGGGGGGGAAGGAAAAGGATTAAGGATAATTAAGGTGGGGGAATGACACTCCCCACAGCCACTGTAGAAAATTTCAGGGCTTCAAGTGATTTTAAATAGTGGCGTTTAAACACTAGAGGTGATTTCCATCCCGTATACTTGGTAAGTTCAGCAAAATCCATATTATGAAAATAATTAGTAGAGGTAGCTACCGCACGGATATCATGAACCTTAGGGACTGAATCCGGGTTGGCTTGTTTAATAAAATACAGAATTTGCTGTCTTGAGGTTTCAACTAAAGAATTCCACCCTTTTCCTGATAAAAAAGTAGTGACCCGACTTTACACTGTGGAGTCTTTGTAGATAAGACTTTTAAGGTATATACTGGACATAAGGACTGGTCCTGAGGAAGAGAGGCACCACTTCCAGGGGACCACCTGTCCTGAGGGTCTTCTATTTAGCTAGGAACCTATGATCAGGGGAAAGGAGGACTTCTCCGGACGGGAGGAAATCAACATGATCATCACACGCAGCTTGTTTCCATAGCTTGAAATTTGGCACCTGAAGCCAAGCTAATCAGAAACAAGGTTTTCTTAACAGATCCAGATAAGAGCTTTGTGAGTTACGGTATCAGAGGCTAATTTTAGAACATCATTGAGCAACTGTGCAACAGAATGTATGTTACCGCCTCAAACGGGCGATGCTCTAGGGATGGATAGCATGAATCTGTAGTCAATTTGAAACCATACAAAAATACCTTCTTTAAGTGGCTGATTTAGCTGTAGTAATAGTGGCCGGGCAAGGCCTTTTCAAACAATGATCTAAAGGAGCAACCACTCAGGTTAGTAGTCATAGTTTGAGCTTCAGATGCCTCAAAAAGGATAGCAATTTTTTGACTGCTGAATCCATACTGTCTGGAGAGCAGAATCCTCTTATCAGATTCTGTAAACAGAGTGTTGACGTGTCAATGTTTGCTCCCTTTTGCAGCAACCTTATAAAGTCCATAAAACTAGGGCATTCTGAATTCTTAAGGAAGCTGACACAGTCTTGGTTTGTACCACTTGGGTCAGTCTGGGTTTGGTATCTGATGACATGGGCAACTTGAGTTCTGAGCAGAGGGAACTAGTTGCTCTTCGGCCAATAGGAGCTACCAGAGCGGTTGGCCCTTGAATGACCTGAGTTTGTGCAGTACTGGCTAACATGTCA
Organism: Macrobrachium rosenbergii; assembly: GCF_040412425.1. Lineage (NCBI taxonomy): Eukaryota > Metazoa > Arthropoda > Malacostraca > Decapoda > Palaemonidae > Macrobrachium > Macrobrachium rosenbergii. Next base: position 5,997,353 of record NC_089776.1, read on the forward strand.
TTGGGGGGAAACAAGTAGATCCTCTCCCAATTGTTCCAGTCTATGGTCATCGTGACTGCGGGCAAAGGCCTGGGGTCCAGGTTGGGAGCCACATAACAGGGAAGCTTGTGCATTGCCTCCAGATGCAACAGATCCACTTGGAGTCCCGGAACCCGGGCAAATCCAATTGAACGATTCCTCGTCCAGAGACCACTCCGCCTCCAACGAGTAATCCTGACAGGAGTCCGCCACCACGCCCGCAGACCGGCTTAGGTGGGTGGCCGACAGATGCCAGCCGTGTTTGTTCGCCAGGGAGAAGATAGCCACCATCACCCGGTTTACTTGACCTGATTTGAGCCACCCTGTTGATGCAATGAACCACCACGGCGTTGTCCAACACCAGCCTGATGTGAATTCGGCTGGCGGGCGGAGTTTCGAGAGTTAGAAACACTGCCATAGCTTCCAAGGTGTTTATATGAAACTGTTGAAACATTGTAGACCATGCGTCCCTTGAACTTTTGGTTTGGTGAGTATTCTCCCCAGCCGCTTTAATGAAGCGTGGTGTGGATTACTGTGCCGGAGGGGGAAATTGGAGGGGGACTGACGGCTGCGTCACTTCGGTTGTATCCGCGGTCGGGCTCTCGCGCCGCCCTCGCAAGATTCGGACGAATATATTCCGTCCCAGTTTCAGACATTGGCTCTGCTCGCCGCGCCTCCGCTGAGGTTCTTGCCGCTAAGATGGCGTCCTCCGCCACCGAGGCTAACCGGGGCGGCTTCCGAGAATTCTCTCTTGAGACTGGCGATGCGTTGCTGTCTCAAAATTTCTGAGAAGCGCAAGCACTCCCTTCTGCTTGGACGGTGGGAGGGATAGTTTGCACGAGGACAGGTCCCACTGGAGACCCAACTACTGAAACCGACTCCGGAGTCAGGCGACTCTCCCTGTTCAACCGAAAGCCTCACGACCCAGAACCTGATCACTATGGCTGTAGCCTTCCGGCACTCCTGTACTGTTGGAGCCCAGATTATCCAATCGTCCAGGTAAGCCGCCAGGGAGATCCCCAGGGACTGTAGCTGCTGAACGACTGTTTCCGCCAGCGCTCAAAAATCCTGGGGCCATATATTGAGTCCGGAAGGCATGATCCTGAAGGAGGCAGGCTTGTTTCTCAGTCTGAAAACCCAGGAAGGGAGAGAAGTTTCACAAGAACCGACGCAGTGATAGTGTTGCCTGAAAGATCGATAGAGGCGGTGACGGCTCCACGCGGCAGTAGAGTCCGTACTTGAGCCACCGTAAGCATGCGAAACTTGTCGCATCTTATGTAACGATTTAGACGCGACAGATCTAGAATCACTCTTTGCTGATCGGAATCTTTCTTTGGAACAGTGAACAACCTGCCTTGAAATTTGAGGTGCCTTACTTTATTGCTCTCTTGTTGAGAAGCTCCGTCACAAAGTCCTGTAGGGCTTTGGAGGGGTTGGTAAATCTGGTCAGGGAGGGGGATCCTGATCCAGCTCCAACTCCAGACCCTGACACAATGCTGTGTGCCCAAGGACTGAAGGACCACTGGTCTCTGAACCAGTAAAGGCGACCACCTACCTGACTGGTCTCAGTGGGAGGAAGCGGGTTTGTTTCCTCTACCACGGCCTGATTTTCCCCGGGAGGCAGATCCAGCTTTGCCTCTGTATGGGGCTCGACCTCTACCCCCCCTTGCGCTCCTATTAAGGCCGTGAAAGACCCCACGGCCCTCATAGGTAGGATTGTACACCGGAGAGGAGACGATGAAGTGGTGCAGCAGCGGGATTGGGCTGGTTGAACCAGCACTGCACTGCTGGGGTTGAGCCTGGAGGTGGAGGGTTGGCCCAATCGTAGACTGGGACAGCCTGAACCACCGTCTGGTGTTGAGGCCTCCTGTGCCGCCTAAAACGCTTGCCAGACTTACTCTGGGAGCTGCCAGATTCGGGGGTCTTCCGCTTGAAGGCAGAGATACCCCAACGGGAGCGTAGGCTTTGGTTGACCCTGGTAGCCTCGCTCAGGACGCTGAAGACTTCGTCCTCTGGGAAGAGATTAACCCCCCAGATGGAACTCTTCATGAGCTTGTTAGGCTCAAGACTAATGGTGGCATCCGCGAAGATGAATTTGGCGGCACCTAACTTTCAAGCACCATAAAGTCAAGGCAGGTCCGACTGGAAACCCTGCCAACAGGGATTTGTAGGCCAGAACTCCGAAACAGAGGCCCTCTGCACAGGAGACGGCGGTCGCTTTTGTTAAGCACAGGGAGTTTAAAGACCGGCTTAACCTACACCGTGCCTCAAACTCCGCCTTCAGGAGAGCTTCCGGGAGCTTAGGAAGCTGCTCACTGAATTGAGAGGACGCGCAGTCAGCGTCCAATTTACCCACTGTAAATGTGGACGGGGCATCCTTCCAGAACTCCTCACCTCCCGGGAATACCAGAGATGTGGAGTCCGTCTCCCTCAGCTGAGGCAAGGGTTTGGTTGTTTAAGCAAGTCTCTGAGCCGTTGCCAGCAACTTTGTTCAGGCAGGAGGGCAACTTATCACCCAAAGAAACATGCTGTAGTTGCCCTTGAAGGAGTCAATTAGTGTTTTCTGCCCACACTGCAAGAGTGCTTAACAGAGCAGATGATTGCTTTTGTTCCCTATAGGGAAGACCGCTTCCTTAGGGACCTTGTCTGAGCGTATCCAGGCTTCTTCCATCAGCCTAACGAAGCCTGGGTAGGGGGGCAAGAGATCAGGAGGGAAGAACTCCAATTCCTACAGATGCCTCGTGCCCAGACCCTCGATGGTCAGGGTGTCTTCGTGACGAATAGCACGAAGAGCAAAACGCCACGGGTTCCCTACATCGAAAGGAGGGAGGTCAGCAGTATCAGGGATCTCATACTGCGGAGCGGCTCCGCCGGAGCGAGCCATATCCGCCAGCAGAGTCTCCTGATTATGAAGTCTTTCCGTAATCTGGGAAAGCCGCTTCCACCTCTGAAGAGATGCTTGAAAATATCCCTGCAACGCCTCAGGGTCAAAGGCAGGCTGGCGAGGAGGGCTGGGTTTGGGCGCCCTCTTACTCGCTCCTTTGCCCGAGGTGCTCGGTTTGCTCCCGGAGGCCACAGGTTCCACAACCTTGGCCTTCGACGGGGGGAAGGGAGATGCCTTACGAGAAGACGAGGACTTATAGCCCTTCGCCTTCCACGACGTCTTCAATTTCAACTTGGGGACAGCAGATGGAGCCCTGTCCCTCAAGAGAGAAGACTTCCCAAACTGAAAAAGAGAGCAGAGGATGATGGGGAATCGTATGGCTGCACGCCCCGCTGCCTCACTTACCTCTCTACCTACCCCCAAGTCCGGCCCGCGGTTCATCGCTCCAGGTCTAAGTCTACATAAGTACGTCCTCCGAAACCTCCGTGTACAGGGGGTCCTCTTGAGCTGGCAAAGCTTTTTCTCTGGTATACTTAGCAATATTTATACCTAGAAATTCGTGTTAGTATGGAATTTCACCGGGTGACACGGGGCCGAGCTCAGAAATATATATATATATATATATATATATATATATATATAAATATATATATATATATATATATATATATATATATATATATATATATATATATATATATATATATATATATATATATATATATATATATATATATATATATATATATATATATATATATATATACATATATATATACACACACACACACACACACAGAGGCAGTCCCGGTTATCAGTGGGGATTCTGTTCTGATGGTATGATGATAACCGAAAATCGGCGATTTTTGGCGCTCTTTGGCGATTTTCGGTTATCGGCGCCTCTGTTATGTGAGTATCAGCGCCAATAAGCGGAAATTGACGATTTTCAGCACTGAAAATTGCCAATTTTGTTGCTAGACAAGCACTGTAAAACTGATCACAGGTAACATATATATACGATAACCGTACTGCCTATATATACATATATATATATATATATATATATATATATATATATATATATATATATATATATATATATATATATATATATATATATAATATATATATATATATTTTTTAATAAGCGTTGTCGCTTGTTTCATCGTCAGGGATTTACCCCCATTGTGTGCCAACACTCCATGGTGACTAGACTAATATCAAAGAAATATCTTTTAGCCTGGTCTTGTAGCCAGGTATTTTGTCATAATGAAAACACTATACGTGATAGAGTATATTGGACTCAAAGATAAGGGGGCATTTTTCCTTATCTTCAGCGAAGCTGAGCCCAGTTTTCTCTCAAAACCTGTAAGAAGTGACTATTGCGCATGTGCTTCTGTCGTCTTGTTTTCAACTGGACAGGCAGAAGATCAGAATCTATTACCCTCGTCTAGCCAACAAAGTGCGTACAGCAAGTCAGTGCTCCTTACAAAATCGCTTCCATTCTAAATTTTTTTATCAGCGAGGATCATGGAAACATCTAAACTTGAAAGTTAAGTGTTTATTTATAAGCTCCAGTTAAAAATTGTTAGAGTAAACTATGGAACAGTTGTTTAGTTTGTGTAAGGAAGTTGTAAACCTGACTTTTGTTATGCAAGCGCATGGTCAGTGCTCTCTCATGATCTCTTTGATATTGCGAAAAGCTAATAAATTTGAAGAATTGATCATTCTAAGAAATCCTCGATGCTTAGCTTAACACAGGTTATACTAAAAGCATTAACCTCAGCCATATAAAACAGTAGCTTGATGTAGTTAAATTAGTTTATAGAAGTTTAGTCTGAATGGCATGACAAGTTAGAATTAAAATTTCACATAGCCATTGCAAAAGGACTAACAGTTTAAGTAATCCAGTCATGTACAGGTCTCAGAACTAACCAAAACCCCAAAGGGTTTAAGTTAACATAGATATTTTATAAAATGTACTATAAATGCACACTTGTAATCAAGTTGACCTGTAAGGTGGAATATGCTAATGATACAGGGATTAACAAAAGTGTCCCTTATTAAAAGCAGTTTATACTAATTAGTTTCTAATAACAAATTTGTTTTTTTCACTACAGGGCCACCATTATGCAGGACCCTCAGCTCAAGTGTTCCTTAGCAAATTGCTCGGTTCACTTTTTGCCAGTGGGTACGGCCCATACCACCTGCCATGAGCGTAGTCCTTTTAAAAAAACAAGACAAATTTGTTTGGTCTCCAGATATGTGCAAAAATTGTAGTGGGCCCTTGGCAGCAGGTTTTAAGGATGAAACAGCTCATTTTGAGCTGTCACAATGGGTCCTAGAGTTCAGCAAGGGTGAGGAAGGGGGAGATTATATCTTTCCAGCAGAACTCCAGCAGTAGATATCAAACCCCTTCTCAGAAGATCTATGTTTATGCCAAAACCCCTAACATCAGTCCCCAGTACCTCCCAGGTTAACCCTGCAGAGGAAATGGAGGAAGTTCCACTTGGAGGTGGTTTTCTTACAAGTGAAGTTGATATTGCTACCGAAATGACCTTGCTGAACCCAGAAGGATCAGGGACACAACCTTCAGCTAACCATGGGAGAAAATTTCCAGAAGGAATTCAATCCCCCATGTAGCTTTCAGAAGCTGACCAGGATCCTTCCCTCAAAAGGGGTACAAGGATCCACTTAACCCCAATTGAAGTGACTACATTTTCAGAGAGGGTATAGTAATTCACCTGGAACCTCTGCCCCCTGGGTAACAGGCAGTCACAGTTCAGCTGTGGATGCTCAGTCAGATTATGCAAGCTCCCCCAAAAGGGATACAGTACACTGTTTGTGGCGTTTGATTAGTTCTGTAAGGAAATTATGAGTAACATCAAAGATGCCCTTGCCACAAAACAGCAATATATAATGGACATATTGCATGATTCCAAACATGGAATTAAAGAAATCAAGTCAGTGATGCACACTCCAAAGTTTAAAAGTACTGCATCCTGCAACCAAAAAGGGAGAATGGAAACAAATTCTGACCAAACAAGGTCCGAGGTTAGAATTCCAACTGGAACCAACCGAATGGCAAGTTCGGACTACAAAACTTCAGATCAGAACATAACAGGGCCTCCAGTATTCTCCCTTGATGATAATGATAATTCTTGGCGAGGTGCTTCAATGTGGATTTTCTCTCCTGACGGTAAGTATCTAATTAATGAGAGAAAAACCATGATCGAAGTTGTACATGTGGAGTCCAGAGATAGGACAGCGTTGCCTAGTACAGAATGGCACCTGATACCACCTTTGCCAGACGGGAAGAAACCTCAGAAGAAACAGTTCTCATATGTGGGAATACAGCATTGAAAGCTTTAGATGATGCCCTTTACCAGGTCAGTGGAAGGTGGATCTATATTCCCATTATGAATAAAACCCAACTTGTTTACCGTGTACCCCCAGCCTTCTGTCCCTTCACTTTTAAAATAATTAACCATGTGAAGGCAGACTTTCAGAATTATGCAGTAACTAGAAAATGGGAGCCAGTGGGAGAACTAAAACCATTTTCCACAGTCCTCCCGGTTTAGAAAAATTCCACCAAGGAATAGGTCAATGCTTCAACTCCCTTTTAAAAGGAAAAATCCCCTTACATGTGGCTACTCAGCAATTTGGGATCCCTATGAGAAGAATCTCAGATGAGACAGCTTCGTCAGAATTCTTTGCTAGGACTGATCCCCTTAGTATCTTAACCTCTTCCACCTAGCTAGAAGTTGCCACCAAAAGGCTTCCAGAAGATTCCAGGACAATTTTTGCTGTTGTAGCCGAAAGTCTCATGAGAACCCTATGGGAAGCACTCTGTGGCTTTTTAGACTGGCGCCAAAAAGCGTGAATGGAAACATTTGAAGGCTCCAACAAGTCACTTCCCAATGTGACTGCTTTATCACAGTCTAACCCCTCTGTAAGGACCTGTTTGAGGATTCTGTTGTAACTCAACTCAACGAGCAAGCACACCAACAAAATTGTAGTGTACATTTCTAATGACATTATTTTGGTTCTTGTTACCTTTACAACTTATATAGGGCTGAGAAATGAATGGATATAGTCAGAGGTTTTTAATACAAATGACATGTTTGTTCATGATATTTTGATCCAACTTAATGTTATCAACTAATGTATGAAGTGATTGAAACTATAGTTACAGTTTTGAATGAGTGCAATTTGCTACTGTTGCTTTAGAGTTAATTTCCAGGCAGACGAGATGAAGAACAGGGAATGTGGTAGATTGAAATTTTGAAGAAATTTTGGAGGGTCATTAGTCTTTTGTGTTATTGATTATATGCACTATTTTGATATACTGTATTTACATGGCAAGGGTATTATACCATAGTTAAAAATTAAAACTTGATAATAGAAGTTAGGCTAGTGGTGAATATAAGGTTGTGAGGAAATTTACATTACACTATTTGATACATTTGCATATAGTAAGAGTTGAAAATTGAGCTCTATAATTTCAAATATAGGTTTACTAATTACTAATACTATTATTTTCCTTCATTCACATGGATATATACATTTGAGAAAAGTATATTTTGCTAATTACAGAATGGGTACATTAGTTTTGTGTAATTTTGTTTGGCCCCCCCAAAAAAATATCTTGGTCCCACCTACTGATGGAATGCAAGCTGCACCACTGCCTCTCTCTCTCCCTTATCTGAGAGAGAGAGAGAAACCAAATACTACTCACCCTCCTGGTAGTGTATGCAAAGCCCTTGATGCACAGTACAGAGAGAGAGATATGGGCAGTTGGCCTTACTTAAATATCAAGAGTGATATTCATAAATTATTACGGAGAAAGAGAGAATACATTAATATTAATATTTGAAAATTACTAAATATTTTTTTTACTATGAAAAAATGTATTTGGTCATGGAAATAAAATAAAAATCAGTAATTAGTGAATATTGCTCCATGAGAGAGAGAGGTTGAACTGAATTGTTCACATTGGTAAGCTGTTGTGTGATTTTGCAGGATTTTAATATAAAATTTATTGATACTTTGCTGTGGTTACCTTAATATTAATTTTTTAAAATTAGTAAGTCAATTTTTTTACCTAAATAATTTATTTAGTCATGACAATAAAATCAAAATCGGTAATTAGTGAATATAGTTCTAGAAATGTAAATTTTATTTCTTCCATTCAGATCTGCGTCGTCCGAAATTTCATCGAAAATCATAAGAAAAACATACTTTTAATCCTTTGGGTGTCTTGAAAACAACGTATCCTGCAATTTTATTGAGTTTAAAAAAAAAAAACTCCAAATTTTAACCATTATGCCGGTTTGGATGCATATTTCTTTAGTTCGGATCAGTGTTCGACTGGCTTTGTCCAAAATACCCTCAAAAATTGTAAGAAACCTTACTTTTAATCCTTTGACTGTCTTGAAAACAACGTATCCTGGATATTTATTGAGTTTTTCATCAAAAAACCTTCAAATTTTTACCATTCTGCTGTTTTGGATCCATATTTTTCCATTCGGACTGGCGTCATCCAAAATACCGTCGAAAATCATAAGAAAACATACTTTTAATCCTTTGGATGTCTTGAAAACAACGTATCCTGCCTATTTATTGAGTTTTTCATCAAAAACCTCCAAATTTTGACAATTCTGCCGTTTTGGATCCATAGTCTTCCGTTTGGATTGGCGTCGGACTGGTGTTGTCTGAAATACCGTTGAAAATCATAAGAAAACCTTACTTTTATTCCTTTGGGTGTCTTGAAAACAACGTATCCTGCATTTTTATTGAGTTTTTCATGAAAAATTCCAAATTTTGACCATTCTGCTGTTTTGGATGCATATTTCTTACGTTAGGATCGGCGTCATCCAAAATAATGTCAAAAATCTTGAGAAAACCTTACTTTTTAATCCTTTGGGTGTCTTGAAAAAAACGTATCTGCATTTTTATTGAGTTTTTCATAAAAAAACCTCCAAATTTTTATCATTCTACCATTTTGGAGCCATATTTCTTACGTTGGATCGGTGTTGTCAGCGTCGTCAACCTGGAACATGCGTTGTAACCTGGGAAATAATTTTTCATGAATGTATCTGAAGAGCATTGTGAAGTCGGAACATCATAAGCGGAGTCCAACATTACCCAGGGACTGCCTGTATAAATACATATATACATTATATATATTATACAGTAAACCCCTCGTATTCGTGTTCTCATGGTTCGCGGACTCGCGCATTCGCGGGTTTCTCTGTGGAACATTTCTAGCCATCATTCGCGGAAAATTCGCCCATTCGCGGTATTTTTCACTGAGAAATATTCACTAATTACTGTATTTTCATATAATTTTCATGAATAAATGCACTTTTTGTTATAAAACTATTAAAATACTCAGGTATAAGCATTTTTACATGTGTTTACTTGGTTTAAACTATCAAAATGGGCAGTTCTAAGTGTTTTTAGAGGGGTTCTAAGCATTCGCAGATTTGACCTATTCGCGGGGGTGTGTGGGACGCATCCCCCGCGAATACGGGGGTTCACTGTGTATATATATATATATATATAATATATATATATATATATATATATATATACATATATACAGTAAACCCCCGTATTCAGCGTTCTCCACGATTCACGGACTCATGCATCTGCGTGGTTTCTCTGTGGAACATATCTACCCATTATTTGCGGAAAATTCGCCCATTTGTGGTATTTTTCACTGAGAAATATTCACTAATTACTGTATTTTCAGATCATTTTCATGAATAGATGCACTTTTTGTGATAAAACTATTAAAATACTCGGGTATAAGCATTTGTACAGGGTTTTTCTTGTGTTTAAACTATCAAAATGGGCAGTTCTAAGTGTTTTTAGATAGGTTTTATGTATTCGCAGAATTTAGCTATTCATGGGGGGGTGTGGTACCCATCCCCGCGAACACAGGGGTTCACTGTATATATATATATATATATATATATATATATATATATATATATATATATATATATATATATATAATATATATACAATATATATATCTTAATATATTCTCAAATTCTTATATGATTTTTGATACTCTTGTCACTACAAAACCTTAAGATCCAAATGCAACTCTTGAATCCAAATGCAAGAAATATGAAGAAATTCTGATGTCAGTAGGGAAACGAACCAGGGTCCCCTAATCAGAACGAGGTACCAGTGGCAGATTGGCCATGGTCAACAATGGTACTCATTCTGATTAGGGGACCCAGGTTCGTTTCCCACTACCAGACACCAGAATTTCTTCATATTTCTTGCACTTGTCTTAAGGCTTTGTAGTGACAAGCATATCCAAAAAATTGCGAAGAATTCGAGAAAGTTAAGAGGGCATTGTGGCTATACAATTACATATGTATCTGGTGAAAAGTGACCAGTAGATTCTACATATACATATATATATATATATATATATATATATATATATATATATATATATATATATATATATATATATATATATATGTATGTATGTATATATATTATATATAATTATATACTGTATATGTACAGGCAGTCCCTGGTTATCGGCGGGGTTCCATTCCCGACGGCGTGATGACAACCGATAATCGCCGCTAACCGAAAATCGGCGACAATAGCACTGATCCCCGGTTAGTGGCGCCGATAACCAGTTAGTGGTGCCAATAACTGGTTAGTGTTGCCGATAACCAGTGATCAGCGCTGCCGATAAGAGGTGGTCAGCGCCGATAACCGGTTATCGGCGACGAAAACCTGGTTATCATTGTCGCTAGACAAACGCCGTAAAACCGGATCGCCAGTAACCGAGGCTGCTGATAACCGGGGACTGCCTGTATTTATAATTATATTTATATATATAATTATATATATTTATATATAATTATATATATATCTATATATATAATTAAGAGCCTCGATGGCCAAGTCAGCTAGAGCAGCAGCTTCGGACTTCATAGAGGTCTGTGGCGCTGGTTCAAATCCGCAGCCAACCGGTCAGCGTGGCGGACACTTTGCTATCTGTGTAGACACCCTGGGATTATGTATGTAATCAACGGATAGGTTTGCTTAAAAAACAAATGGGTGTTACAGACTAATACACACACAAACAAAGCCACTCCAACATATCCTGAAAATATAACAGACACCTCACATGTCTCGACTGTCGACCTAACTGTGCAACAACTCGCTGCTGGGAGAAAGGGCGCTGGTGACTGGTGCAATACATGTACATACGCTACCGGGGTCTAAGCGATGACAGGCAGGGCAGCTGATCGAGACTACAGTCTACCCCAAAGCCAAATCAAAGTCCTTCAAAAGAAGGCATCGTGCTTACCTCATACTAATGGGAAAAAAGCACGTTAAAAAGAAGAATATATATATATATATATATATATATATATATATATATATATATATATATATATATATATATATATATATATATAATATATATATATACACATGGAAAAATAAGCCATTTTTAGTGAGTGGCTATAATTTTATATATATAATTTTGACAGCCATTTTTACCCATAAACCCCAAAGGAAAGGCAGCTAAAAGTTAAGCTACTGCATTTGAGATAATCTATGAGTTGGCAACCCTCGTTTCAAACAATAAAAAAACCATTAGTCATCTGTGGTTCTGTGGCTGGTGACTGATTTGTTTTTTGTTTCCGCCATTATTTCACGCTCTGTTCCTTAAGGTTTTTTCCACATTTTGTGCTGTGTTGTCTGTCTCCGATGTCCAGGAAGGTTGTCGGAAGAGAGATATCCTCAATCATTGACCTTCACAAATCAGGTATCCCTGTTCGTGAAATTTATGTGCAGAAGGGGTTATCGAAGCGTACTGTGTATCAATGGATCCATCAGTACGAGGAGGGAGACGCCAACACCCTTCCTACCCCAAAATCCCGGTCTGGGAGGCCCCACAAGATCAAACCTGCTACCTTAAGGCTTATACACCGTCAGCTAAAGAAGAATCCTTCTCTCACAGCACCTGAGATCAAGGATAAGAACCCTCACGTGCTGGGAAATGTGGCCATAAGGATGGTGCAAGAACGTATCCACGACGACCTCGTGCTGCGGTCCTACAAGCTCATGAAGAAGACGCTCCTGACCGCTCAGCAAAAGCAACGAAGGGTTGCTTTTGCAAAAAAGTACTTGGTCTGGGAGCCTACTAAGTGGTGAGAGGTGTTGTGGACAGATGAAGCTACGTTCAGTGTGACAGGTAGTGGTGCTAAGAGGGTATACCATCCGTATGGCTCCGATCCCCACCTCCCCCAGTACACCTCCAAGACGGTAAAGCACCCACCTACCCTGATGGTATGGGCTTCTTTTGGGTATGATGGTGTTGGGAAGTTAGTGTTCCTCCCCAAGAATGAGTATATGAACAGGTTTAACTACTTCCAGCTTTTGGGGATCACTTAGAGGAATCTTTTGAAAACAGTGGCACCAGTTTTTTCATGCAGGATGGAGCACCGTGCCACACCGCTAAACTAGTGGTCAATTGGTTAAAAGACTGTGACATGGCCTTTTTTAGTGACTGGCCAGGGTCCTCGCCTGATTTAAATCACATTGAGAACTTTTGGAGCATCATTAAGAGGCAACTCCCGACCCGGGATACCTCTTCTCTCCCAAAGCTCGAAGTAGCCATCAGGGAGGTTTGGGAGTCATTGGAGCCAGAGACCCTCCAAAATCTTGCAGACAGTGTTCCCAAGCAGCTTAGAGAAGTCATCAAGCACCAGGACAACACAAACAAGTATTAGTGAGGGGATAAGAGCTCCAAATCATACTTTTTCAATGACTAATCCTAAAAATTGCATTTTTTCAGGGGTGTGGCTTAACTTTCCATGTGTACTGTATATATTTATATATATAATTATATATATTATATATAAATTATATATATATATATATATATATATATATATATATATATATATATATATATATATATATATATATATATATATATATCCATTCCATTCGTTCCTTCAGCCCATTAGCTAGGCAATCAAATTTAATGGCGGCTGGAGGAAATGCCATTAAAGGGGGGTGAACTTATGTAGGCCATATCACCTCATTTGGGGAAAAACATACCAACCTCTTAGCCCAAGCATCGTACGACGTTTGGGGGGTTAGAAAGCCATTAGGGACAAAAGGACCATTTAGGGCCAAAAGTGGGCTGCTATGCTGACCCTTACAAGACTTAGCTATAAGACCTATCTCCCTACGACCTTTGGCTGGCTGTTGACTGCTTTCAGATCAACCTGTGTCCTGTGCCCAACCCCAAAAAGAAATCAAATGAGACGCATGGCACCCTGTCTGCTGACACGCACTCTGTCACAGACCGCCAAAGCATCAAGTTGGTGCGGCCTTTCTTCTCTTTAAGTTGGCATGGATCGTGAGACTCCTGCGGCTGAAATTCATCTTTTGCAATGATCTCAATTCACAGAAGGAATAAGGTACGTCTGGAAGCACTCAGTCTAATGCCAGTATCTGTCTCTCCTCATGGATTTCTCTCCATTTTCAGTATTTCCAACTTTTCATTCTCCTAAACAAAGCCCCTTTGTCCAATCAGACCTAGCAAGCCCATTTGCCCCTCATGACTTGTCCCAAGCTCAAATTAAATTGGTTCAGTGATAATTAGATCATTCCCACCATAGTGTTACCACGTGTTAGTTAAATCTAATTGATCAATTCCTCCATCGTGCATAAGTAATTTCATGTGAGAGAAAATCATTGGATTTGAATGCCAACTTGGAATTCTCTTCCAGAATCCTGTTATCTACTCTTTGAGTAGTCTGCCCCTGCCTTGTGAACCAAAATAGCTGAGACGTTAACTGCCATTCTGCCATGTGCAAGAGTTGTCTGATTACGCAGTCCCGGGTCACTAGACAGTTCCCCCCTTAGGAATCCAGTTGCGTTAACAACCAAAACTCTTTTAACCAGTCCACATTAAAGTCATTAGAGCATCGAACCATTTCAGGGCAGTAGCCTTTTCAGATTCAGTGATTTGCTATGCAATGCCTAGCTTTTATTGCACCTTGTATGTGCTTGCTTGCTACTCAGTAAGCCCTTAAATATTAATTTCCTGATTGCTTCATTTGTAAATAAATTTAGTTTAAAGCATTCACTGATTATAATTTACCAAGGCAACCTCCCCTTATCTGTTTACCTAGATGTGATATCAAGGTAAGTCAGTTTATTCATTGCATTTATCACTTACATTCTGAGCGCTTGGTGTTGTCCTTCAATTAAAAATCCATTTTCATTCTTCCAGCCGGCCTCAGAATGTAATAATATATATATTACATATATAATTATACAGTATATATATATATATATATATATATATATATATATATATATATATATATATATATATATATATATATATATATAATGTATATATATAATTATATGTACAGTAAACCCCTGTATTCACAGGGGATGCATACCCCCCCTGAATAGCTAAACTCTGCAAATACTTAAAACCCCTCTAAAAATGCTTATACCTGAGTATTTTAATAGTTTTATCACAAAAAGTGCATTTAGTCATGAAAATTATATGAAAATACAGTAATTAGTGAATATTTCTTAGTGAAAAATGGGTGAATTTTCCATGAGTAATGTGTATATACATTCCACAGAGAATCTGCGAATAGGTGGTGAGTTAAACTCGTGAGAATATATATATAACTTAAACCCCTCTATATATATATATATATATATATATATATATATATATATATATATATATATAAATAAGTAAATAATTTAGTTATATATATATATATATATATATATATATATATATATATATATATATATATATATATATATATATATATATATATATATATATATATATATATATAAATAATGTATATATGTTATATATATATATATATATATATATATATATATATATATGTATAACTGAATCATGAAAATATGGAACGTGATGAATATATAAATAAAGATAAAATATAATATATAAAGGTGGAAACACTGGAGTGCTGCGAGACCTTCGACACTAGTCTGCTAAAGTAAAGGAAGTGTTGAGAAAGGCCTCGCAGCACTCCATGTTTCGTTTCTTCGTGATTTTATTTATATATATATATATATATATATATATATATATATATATATATATATATATATATATATATATATATATATATATATATATATATATATATATATATATATATATGAAGATAAAAGGCCCATAAAACACTATTTGAAGATTGCAACCATATATTTTAGGCACTTCCTTCTGTGCCCTTGTTTACTGGTAGAGTATGGACAGATGATGTGTCACTGGAGTATATATATAAAAGCATTTGTAGGTGGGGCAGTAAGTCGCTGTTGGTGTGCCTATGACCACTGACCTAGGAAAGATGGAAATTAAGCTATTCCCAGGTGTTTTGGGTCTCATTAACTCCCGTTTGGTGACGAGTCCAGTGAGCATATTTCAAAAAGCCGCAGAACCCTTCAGGTCTAATACTTTTTATTTTCCAAATCCATCGGGAGCTTGCTCACTAATGTATACTTAAATAAAAGAGTGGCAGAAGCCAGAGTTTACAAGATAAAAAAGTGGCAGAAGCCGGATTTACAAGATACCATGCACCAATTGTAATGAGATTTACGTGTGGGAAACAGGTAGGTCTGTCTCTTAAAAATTAACAGACCACAAAAGATCAGTGTGATATGCTTCAGAGAGTTCAGGAATTTTCCTAAATATTAGGGATAAAGGCCATACCATAAACTGGAGTGCGGCAGAGCTGGTTTTAAAAAGTAGCTGTCCATACAAAAGGAAGATGCTGGAATCTGCTATTATCAATCAAACCAACTATATGAACCTGCCAGGAGGATATTGTAAATATATACATATTTACAATATGTATATATGTACAGTCTTCGGCCAAAGTCTGATTGAGGGGAGGTCTATGACGTTCAGGGAAAATGTTGGTTTGTAATTTTTGTGAAATCTTGACAAACTGTAGGTGTGTCTTATATGGCAGGAAAATGTAGTTATTAGTAAGTACAATGGGTAGAGTGTCAGTAACTATGCAGTACCAGTGCTTATAGAACACAGATATGCTTGAAACAGTGGTGAACATGACAGCATGATTTCAGTTTAACCCTCCAGTAGTGCGGTTCAGTATTTTTCACGGTTGGTGCGGTGGGGTATGGTGAACCCCACTCAAAGTTTTAGCCATTTTTATTACTTTTTATTACTTTATGTATGTTCTGAGGTAGTAAATTTAACAAAAAATATATTCTGATATATTTATTCAAGAACAACACCTTGTACAATGTATTTTATTAGAACATAAGTAGAAAATGTGCTTGCATAAAAGTTATCCTACAATTTTCTTTTGCCATGTATTTACTCATCTCAAATATAAATGTATTTCAGATTAAACTTTTTAATGTTTTAAATTAAGTGAATATGATTTAATACATTTTGCTTTGGTATTAAATTCAGTCATAAACACAATAATGATTAGTGCTAGTTACATAACATTGTAATGAATTTTTATTACAATTAAAGATAATCTCACAGAGAAGCATGTTATAATTCAGTAACTCTACAGCTCTAATAAATGTATTTCCATGCATTTATAACACAAACCAACATATTTTAATGTATTCATTGCCATGAAAACAAAAGCAAACAAGTATTCTTTGAAAACGAAGGTCACACAAAATAAAACTTTTTTTTTGGGGGGGGAGTGCTTGTTTCCTATTTACTGTTTACTCATCCTCATTGTTTACACTATCATCCTCATCACTCTGAGCAGAGCAGTCAACACAAATGTGTATAGCATGTTCCAAGCAGATAGGCTTATAACACTTCTGGCAGCAATTTCTTGTCTTACGATCTTTTGACCTTGGGCACAATGAGCATCTTTGAATGAAGTCTTAACGATGACGTTTTGGAGGTAATTCCCAGATGCCGAGAAATGTTGGATCTTCCTTTTCAAGTCTTTCCTCAAATGTGGGTTTGTCTTACGATGCTGAATGTGGTCCTCCACCAACTTGAGTCCCAATTCCTTCAGAAACTTTCGGCGCCTGATAGCTGTTTGAGAGTTAGCCATGAATATATTGTATGCATTTATTCCTGCAACATTGAGTATGGTGTAGAAAACTGTAACTGGCCAACTCGAAAGTATTTCTGGAAACATTGTAGATGGAACACAACTGATCCACAGTATCTACCCTCCTTTAGTACTGTTATAAAGGTTATAATCTCTGGCTTCCTTTTTTCTTTTGTGCTTTCATCAATTGCAGCATCATGATGCATTGTGCTCAGTAGGACAACATTTTTACCTTTCTTGGGAACATATGAGGTCAGTGTAACATCCTTCTGGAAACCAAACAAGCTTGTGTATTCAGCTCTTGTGGCAATAAACTGAGGGGGAAGTTCTGCCTTATTCTTCCTCAGAGTGCCAACTAATGTTAATCTATAATTCTTCACGAGATCAACTGCAAGTCCGTAACTGGTAAACCAATTATCCATCGTAATATTTCTTCCAGACCCATTTATATGAGACACCAACCGTTTTACCACTGCTGCTCCTGAATTATCTATTACAAAAGGGCCTTCTGGTTGCTTCCCCAAGTAGACCTCCATACGTGACACATAGAAAGTTTTAGCATCTGCCAAAATAAATATTTTTATGCCATATTTTGCTGGCTTGCTTGGCATGTACACCCTAAATGGACACTTTCCTCTAAAGGCAGCCAACATTTCATCATACTCTGAGATATTATAATTGGAGATACAATTATCAACAAATTTCTCAAAGAACTTCCTAAAGCTGCAAACTTATCTTCTAGCCTTCTTTCAGCCGAGTGATGATGTCATCAAACCTCATAGACCTCAGCAGGAAACGAAATCGCTGCAGAGACATAGTTGTCGGAAAAATCTCAATTCCTGTACCATCTTGCCCAAGCATCTTCAATATTCATTCGGTTAGCTCTAAAAACTCCTAACAGATAAATCAGTCCTATTGCAGATCTCCCTTTCATCAGTACGTTTCTCTTTTGACTGATCTTTATATTTTCCTTGTTTACTGTCAATGGATATATTAGTGCAAGCTACTAATTCATTCAGAAGTTCTTGTGTGACAAACAAAGACCAGCAGTCCTTTACAGCAGCATGTCTTGGTTTTCGGTCCTGGTGAACCCTGGTATATGTTATGTGCACGTGTACGCGTTGACGGTGTGGAGGAACTTCTTTCCAGAGAGTTTTGTTTTTGCCAATAAACTGTTTTTCTGTATACCTGGTTGGCTGCTGCTCATCTTCATCATTAGACTCATCTGTATCTTCATCAGGTGAAATCTGCAACACATCATCTGCTTCAGCTCTTCCCTCTTCATCTGTTATTTCTTCTTCATCTACTGCTTCTTCCTGAGCCACCCTCTTCTTCCTTTACAGATTCCTCTTCATCTGGTTCTTCATCAAGAAATAATCCTGTATCTTCTAAATCTAGCTCTCTCAACCATTTCTCTCAATTTTTCCATTTGTCTGTCCATTTGAATCTGAAATGAAAGAACATAATTTTCTCACTTTTATGTCACTCAAAACCATAGACTAACAAAAAAAATGTTTGATCAATTGACAATATTATACAGTTTTATGTGAGAAATAATCAACCTTTCAGATATATTGATAAATAAGTAAAATAAAAATAATAAGAATAATATACCTGCAATAAATGGCACAGTGAATGGTGTGGTGGGGTGTACCCCAGACACAAATAACATGTGTCTACACTCCTCACTGGTCAGCAAGTAACTGAGTGGAGTTGTGCATTAGCTCAGTGGAGTGTGCTGAGAAATTACATGGATGGATAGCACTATCACTGCTGCCAGGCGTAAGATACACATATACAAACATCACCTGGGGATTTCACCACTGGAGGGTTAAGTTTATAAGTTTGAATTTGATCAGCTTTACCTATTTTAATATAACCAGCCCATAATCAAGTTTCTTTATATTTAACTGTTACTACTTTCACCCAAAAAACGTTCTACCATCTTCTCCAGATGTACAGAACATGACATCATGCCATTGCCATTCATCATTTTTAGCTTGTTTTGTCACTGCTCTAATTAGTGAACTCAAGAACATACCCTTTATGCCTGCCCTTTAAAAGCTAAGATTTGCAGTTCACTTGACTGGTTAAACTACTTTTTATAACCAACTAAAATCCTACCATTGAACTAAGTCTGATCCTCTGAAGGCTCAAGCTTATGAGCTGAAATCCCAGACATTTATGAAGGCTGCTCTTTTGGTTTTGTTGGACAGTTTAACTTGACTACCAAGACTTCTTTGTGTATCGTTGAGAGAACCTTGTCCATCCTGCAGATTTCTATCTGTTCCACCATTGTAAGACTAAGAGTTTTACAAGCACATCTGAGAAGAAGAGGAACATCTTTATAATTTAGAACTTGATCCAACTACCTAGTCATGTAAATTACTGTAAAACATGGTAAAGAGCTAAGATGTATCAGAAAATAGTTTTAACTCCTGTAATGTATTATAATAGATAAGTAGTATTTGTTGTAAAAGATATGTATTTATTTTTTTAGCATGGATATTATTTTTTCATTTAAGTTACGCACAAAAAATTTTTGAGATAAGATGTAGCTTGCAGTACATTTTATTTGAGTATTGTTGTGTAAATATATATACTGTGCATAATGTTATCATAAGCTGTGTTGTGTGACAGGAATAGTCTGCTAAGTTTTTCGTGGGGAACTGTGTATTGGACTCCTACTTTGTGATATATAGTACAGGTGTATTGTATTGATTAATATTACTATAATTAAGGAGTATCAAAGCAAGAGGGCTTTGTTTGTAAACATTTTTCAAAATGTGAAATATACTGTATATATTTTTTTCTTTTTTTTTAGCATTAAACCATTTTCACTAACAGTGGTGGCTCCAGAAAAAAACATGTCTGTCACATACATAACTGCTAAATTGTGGATGAACTGCCTGTTTAAAAACCCACAACATAAGCGATTTCATACACCTACACAGAAGGCTCAACAGATCATCAAACCATCCAACACTGCCATTCCCCTCGTCTTGTATACATTGTTGAACTTCCTGAATATTAATGCTCTTCCTCTTCAGTACCTTTTTCTTTCCCTTTTCCTTCCTGACACTTCTGAAAAACTGTACACAGTTATCTCCTGCCTCTCATAATCCATGTATTTCTGTGGACCTAGCCACCTCAGAATACTGTTAACTGATCCATCGTTTCAAATGCATAAACTTTTTTTTTTACCATTTTCAAATGTAATCTCCATGCACAGTACCTCATCTTCTTTATTTTTTCTTATGTCACATATACTACATGGACTGCTCATGTTAATTTTTACCTTTTTTTTTTTTTGCTTTTTACATTTAACAGCCTCTTTTCACCTCTGTAAAGGAAAGTTGGCTTAGCAATTCCTTCATACTTTCCCATTTTGGCTTCCATAGATGTTGTAGGTATTTTCGTAAATTTTTGCATACATCTTGCTGCCTTCCTTACTTCATCTATTCATTGATTCACCTCTTCTGTCATCTTTGTCATTCTGCAGTGTGTGAAAATCATTGTTGGGAGAATGGGTGCTGCTTCGTACATTGCACTCATATTATGAAACAAAGAGAAAAATAAAGCAGATGAAACAAGAAAGGTGGCAGTATATATGTTTTTGAGGCCTTAGGTGGAAATGTTTGAAGTGATTGTTAGGCTAGCTCCCCTTTTATGGAAGTGAAGTCTGGATATTGAATGCATATAAAAAAATGTTGACTCTGTTGAGATGATCTGTTTGCTAATTAACTGCAATGTAAGAAGATTTGAAAGACTGAGAAAGGTACATGGAAGAAATGGTAAAAAGGTTAGCAATTGTGACAGGGTGTTTCATAGTGTTTTGAGATAGTTTGATCATGTGGAAAGAATGGGGGATGATAGGTTGGTGAAGTGTATCAGTCAAAAATGTTAAGAGGGAGAAGGAAAGGAAGACCTAATAAGTACAGTGTATTGGATAGTTGGCATGAAAGAGTAGGTAATGGACAGGAAGGGCCCTAATCCAAGCAGCACCAGAGTGCATGCGAGATAGACTTAAATGGTACAGTGAATTTTAGGTGGTTCAAAGCACTGCTGATGTTGAAGTGTTTTAGCTGTTAAAGTATCAATTGTAGTGACTGTGTTGTTCTTCCTCTAAAGCCAACCCTTGATCTAGGAAACATCTTAATGGTGAAAACAATAGGGAGTGATATACTTGGATGAAAATGTGATACATTGTATTAAAGGATGCCTAATATTTTATATACAGTAATATCCAGTTATTCCTTCTGGTCGTAGAGAAAATAATTTTTATATTTTTTCCTTATCCTGATTTTATTGCAGATTTACAAACTTGTTAGATTTTTAATAAATCTCCTTTGACCATAAAATAGTATTTTTGAAGTCCTCTTTTCAGTGTTACATATGTTTTTTGTGAATGAAAATAGTAGTCCCTTACATATGAGTTACACCAGAGAGACAGTAGATATTGACTAGATGGCAGATGATATCTAGATGCCAGAGGAGGAGGAGTGGTCAGACTAGTGGTTTGAAAAGTTACATATGAAGGGACAAATACCTCAGTATTCAAGATTAAGACGCAGTTTATATTGAAAGCTTCAAGGTCTGGGTTTTGACCACAAAAGCAACTATTCCCCATGGAAAACTTAAGAAGAAGCAAAACTTGCATGTCAGCTTGCTGAGAAATCATAAATACCTACAGTTTGCATTTGCGCTGGGGGAGTTGAAAGGTGGGTTACTGTTTTGACAGTGATATGAAGATCCTAAAAAGAATTAAATTTCTTACGGTAGGTAGAAAGAGTTTTAGCAAAAGAAGGATCAAGAATCTTGAGTGCATAGTCATGACAGGAATGTACTGTGATGAATATAGCAAAATGTATTCCACATTGTCATTAAGGGAAAAGAAAAAAACAGGCTTTGACATAGGAAAAACCAATCTTTGGTAAAAACAGGCTTTTGACATGGTGACCAAACTAATATCAAAGATTCTCTTTTAGTTGGTCTTGGTATTGTTGTAATGATAAACACTACAACATGTGAGTATGTAATGGACTGAAAGATAAGAGGGAGTTAGGGGTGTGCAACCTATTTTCCATGTTGGTGGAGGGCCACCTAACCTATTTCATGGTGACCAATACTAGATTATCTGATAAAGATAGAAAGATTCTGATTTTATTTAAATTGGTCTCAAAATAAGAATGGTTCAAAACAAAAGTAGGTATAGATGCAAATGTCTTATTATTATAATGTACAAACATAAATAATTACTTATTATTGGTTAACTGGGATCATTAACATACAACATCTGAGCTTTTTTACTTGTAATTATTGAAAGATAAAATCTTTCCTGCTGAGGGCTCTAGAGCTTATTTATTTTTAGGAGAAAGGGCCCCAATGAAACATTACAGGGCTGCCTTACAGCGAAGCTGTACCCAGGTTCTTTCTTTGCCAAACCTGCAAAAAGAGGAAGTGATAAATGTGCATGAGCAGTCCACCATATTGTCGACAACAGACTGGCACGGAGACCAAGAAACCATTATTTTATGTTAGTCAATGCAGGATGATCCCTCACCCAAATCCCATGCCTTTTCATCAGGGAAGTGGGAGGGTTTTGATGACTAACAGCGACTACCAAAAGTAGGTTTTTCCTACGTCAAAAGCTGTTTTTTGATAGTGTAGTTGCTTGTTTCGTCCTCAAGAAGCATTAAAAAGAAATTGACATGTGACAAAAATGCTTAAGCTCTCAAATTTTAATCCCAACAACTCAAAGAAAAAATTTTTCTGATCCCAGGTCAAACCACAAGTTTCAAGCCCCATTATTTATTCCAAATACCCCTTTGGTTTTGGTAACAAAGAACAAAAACTAAACATGAGCTTATGTTTTAGGATATAGTTCTACAGTGACTTACCCAAGCATGCTGGGTTTGGTTGCGGTATTGTCACACCTCCCCCAGCGACAGTTAGGAAGACCCCTGCTTTTCCCATGTAGCGCCTATGGGGTCAGGACGAACCATACCACCTACTGATACACAGTGTAGTCGAATTTGTTCGAGCTCATGCCAATGACGTTTTAAGAATACTGTCTCTGATGACCACTCTGTACATTTGGAGACTTCCTCGAAGGAAACATTTCTAAAGAAGCCCAATGACGTACTTACTTTACTAATATCATGTGACCTAGGAAAGAAAGTGTGGATTTGCCTTTTTAGTGAGGGACACTAAAATTATTCTCAGCCCTTGTAGAGAGAGTGGTTTGTTTGAGCTAGGGTGTAAGAAAATTGGACCTTCTGGGATGTTTGCTGTGACCTCTAGGTAAACCTTAAGTGCTTCAACCGGGAATAATGTTTTGTCTGTTAAATTGAGTTTTCTTATCAAAATAGGAGGTTTCCTTCTTAAAGACTTCTCATTCTTGGCCAGGAATGATGGGCCAGGGGACAATAATAACTGATGGTCAGCTGTTTGCATGATTATTGTCCCTGTCTAAGAAAGCCCAGTTCACTAATGCAAGCTCCTGATGCTAAAGCAATCAAGAAGACTGCCTTTTGCAGCATGTGATTTGTGATTGTATTGGTCTGCTGAATTTAGGGGTTGACAGAAGTCTAAGCACCTTATTCAAGGACCAAGTAATTGGGAGTGGGTCTTTGTAATGCAATAGACCGGAGAAGGGAAGTGACAATTTCTGTACTAGATTCAACACTGAATCTGTAAAGCAAGGGTTCCATTAATGCTACCTTGAATGCCAAGACTGTTGTAACAACAAGACTTTATCTTCACAAAAGTATATGAGAAAATTTAAAAGTGTTTCCATAGAGGTCTCAGCTCAGAAAGGAGGATGTGTAGACGACTTTCCCTCCTACTGTCTGGGATAGAACAGCTGACAGTAGTGAAATTGATCTCTTCTACCATTGTGGGAGTAATAGTAACCAATGCCTGTTAGGCCAGTTTGGGATATTAAATAAGCTGTTCCTTTGAAGGTTAGAAGCTTGCTAAAAATCTTCAAAATTTGGGACAATGGAAGAAAAAGGTATGCAGTATTGTCTCCCATTTCTTCTAGTCATGGAGGAAGGCATCTCTTGCAGTTGCTTGGTTGTCCAAGTTTGGAGACACATACACTGGAAGTTTGTGATTCTTGTATGTGGCAAACAGGTCCACTTCCAGTAGTGGAAGCATGTTGGCTGTTGTCTGAAAAAGTGGTTGTCCAACATCCACTCTGTTGAGGCTGTCTTTTTCCTTGATAGAGAGTCTGCCGTTACTTTGAGAGACCCTGTGAGGTGAATTGCAGACAAGTGCCACTTCCTTGCTTGCGCCATCTAAAGGATGGATAACATTACCATCTTGAGAGGAGTAAACGTGATCCTGACCTCTTGATGCAGGCCATTTCTGTACACATTACAGTCATGTTGTCTAGAACCAACAAAATATGTGTCTTTTGAAGGTTTGAGTTTTTTGAGAGAAAAAGACAGCCATCAGCTCCAGGAATTGATAGGACAATTCCACAGAGTAACTGACCACCTCCCTGCCACCTGATGATCCTCCCAATGTCCTCCCCAACCTATCAACGAGGCATCTGTACATATCATCATCCGTACACACAGAGGAGTCAGGGTGACCTGTTTTGCCAGAGATTCCATCTGGGTCCAAGGCCAAAGTATCTTCTCAACTTTCTTATTCTTTTGATGAGATCAGTCTCTCATCTTTTTTATTGCATGCAATAGCCAGACTTTGTTCACATTTTTTAGTTGCAATGTGAGTATTGGATCTATTACTGATGCGAACTGCAGCAGGCCCACCTTACATTCTAATTGCCGTCTGGAAACTGGGCTGTACAAGGAACCTTTTGAGGTCTTTCCGTATCCTGTTTTGAGTATTCAGTCCCAGCCACTGAAAACATCTGCTGGGTGTGAGGCGGGATTTTTTCCAATTTTTTAGAAAACTTTTCAACCGGAGCCTGTTGACCACTGCTCTTAGAATTCTCAAACAATTTTCTTGTGGGTCCCCAGATTAACCAATCGTCTAGGTAGGCTGTTAGTTGTATTCCTTCGTCTGAGTTTTTGAACAACTACTGTTGCTAATTTTGTAAAAATCCTTGAGGCAATGTTTAGCCCAAAGGGTATGACTTTGAACCTGTGCGTATCCTTCCCTATCTGGAACCCTAGGAAGGGGCGGAAGGGAACGGTGATAGGGACGTGCCAAGATGCATCTTTCAGATCTATAGAAACTGTCCAGGTCCTTTGTGGAACAATTGAGTATAGTTGGGCAATGGTAGTCATCCAAAACTTTTGGCAAACAATGTGCTTGTTCATTGTTGATAGGTCGAGGACCACTTGTCGTTCGGAAGAATCCTTTTTGGGGACAATGAAGAGATGTGCTTGGTGGTGAATATACGTATGGTTCTCTGTGGCTCCCTTTATAACAGGGCTTTCTCCATGTAATCTTCCAGAGAGGGATCTGGTTTTCAGAGGAACCCCTTTAAAGGAGGCGGGAATAAGACCATTTCCACCCCAACCTGTTGAAAATAATGCTATGTCCTCAAGGGGAAGACATCCATTGCCTGTGGTGTCATTGAAGCTGACCCCATGACCATACAATTCCTATTGGAATCCAGCTTTTATTCTGCCTTTGCCCTTGGTAGGTATTCCAGGCTTTGCTTTTCCCTTTCCCTTGTTCGAGTGTCTTTGGACCTTGTGAGAAGGATGTCCTTGCTGTTGTCCCTTTGTAGGGAGTTGTCCCTTCTGACGACCTACTTGTTTTTAAGGAAAGCTTTTGGGGGTGACTGAAGGCTCATATGATTTTTGGTCATAGCAAGCCATTTTTAGGTTGGGTAAAGGGAAGTTTCAGATTGTTTGTTTCCAGAATTCCCCTTTTCTCAGGAGAGCCTACACTACAATTCTGAAAACGGCGGGTTTGCTCATTGAGCCACAACACACTCCTCAAACAGGTCCTTAAAGAAAGGGTTAGAATGTCAAATTGAAGTCACATTGGGGAGTAACTTATTGGAGCCCTCCAACGTTTCCGTTTGTGCTTTTATGTACCATTCTGGAAAATCTTGAGAGTGCTTCCCACAGGGTTCTCATAAGAGTTTTGGCCACAACAGCAAAAATTATTCTGAAATCTCCTAGGAGACCTTTTGGTGGCAACTTCCAGCAAGGTGGTAAAGGTTATAATACTAAGGAGGCGGATCCTAGCATGAAATTCTGTCCCCTCTGAGATTCTTCTCAGTGGGGTCCCAAACTGCTGAGTAACTATATCCAGAGGGAGCTTTTTCCTTTCAAAAGGGAGTTGAAGCGTTCCCCATTCTTGGTGGAATTATTTGAAACTGGGATGACCGTGGAAAATGGCTTTAATTCTGCCATTGCCTCTCATTTTCTAATCACTACAAAATTTTGAAAATCTCCCTTCAAATGATTAATTATTTTAAAAGTGAAGGGACAGAAGGCTGGGAGGCTACTCGGTGAGCAATTTGGGTCTTTCTTTTAGTGGTTTCTCAGTGTCTGCTGAAGGTGGTACCAGATGCCATTCTGTATTAGGGAATGCTGCTCTGTCTCTAAATTCTACATGTACAACTTAAATATTGTTTTTTCTCTCATTAATTAGATACTTACCATCAGGAGAGAAAATGCACATTAAGGCATCTCACCAAGGAGTATCAGTATCATCAGGGGTGAATACTGGAGCTCCTATTATCTTTTGATCCGAAGTTTTGAAGTCCAAACTGGTCATTTTGTTGTTTCCAGTCAGAATTCTAGCATCAGACCTTGTTTGGGCAGAGTCTATATCCACTCTCACTTTTCGGTTACAGGATGCTGTACTGATAGCCTTGGTAGTACAGGACTGACCTACTTTTCTTTTTGGAATTATGTAATCATGTCCTTTATATATTGCTGTTCTGTGGCAAGGACATCTTTGATGTTACTCATAATTTCCTTACGGAATTGATCAAATGACGCAAACTGTGTACCCTTTTTGGGGGAGCTTGCACAATCTTACTGAGCTAAAACAACTGAACTGTAACTGCCTGTCAACCAAGGGGCAGAAGTCCTGGGTGAGCTACTACAGGCAGTCCCCGGTTAATGGTGGGGGTTCTGTTCCCGGCTGAGTGCCACTAACCAAAAATCGGCGATAACAACACTTAATAACCTGCTAAACGGCACCATTAATCGGATATCGGCGCCGCTAACCGGAGATTGATGCCACCGATAAGTGGAGATTGGTGCCGCTAACCGGGGATCAGCCATAAATCGGATCGCCATTGACCAATGCCGCTGGCAAGCGGGGACTGCCTGTACAGTATACCCCCTCTGAGAATGTGGTCATTTCAGTTGGAGTTAGGTGGATCGTAGTTTCCCTTTTTGGGGGAAAGGTCCTCTTCAGCATCTGATAGCTGCATGGGGTTTCCTTCAGGAAAGTTTCTCCCATCATTAGCTGAAATTTGTGTCCCTGATCCTTCTGGGTTAAGCAGGGCCATTTCAGTGTCTGTGTCCACTTCATGTTCATTAGTAGGGATGTCACCCCCCACCTAAAGATTCCTCTACGTCCTCCGCGTGGTTAACCTGGGAGGTACTGGGGATTGATGTTACTGGGTTTTGGCCCAAACATAGATCTTGTTCTGAAAAAAGGGTTAAATATCTGCTGGAAAGATATAGTCTTCCCCTTCCTCACCCCTACTGAACCCTAGGACCCATCAAGACAAGAGCATACTACAAATTTTGCACACATCTGGTGACTAACCAAATTTTCCTAGTTTTTGCAAGGACTTTGCTCATGGCAGGTGGTATGGGCTGTGCCCACTGGCAAAAAATGAACTGAGCAGTTTGTTGTGGAACACTTGAGCTGAGGGTCCTGCATAATGGTGGCCCTGTAGTGATATAAAAGAAGTTTTTATTATAGTTAGTACTAATTGTCTGTAATCCATATATAGATAGTACATTTGATTACAAGTGTGTAGCTGTAATATTTTATATACTGTACCAAATTGTTATATGTGTTGAATATTTATATTAGACTAAGATTTAGGTTAATTTTGGCACAATATATAGCTGTCCAGTATTACTATACACTGTTAGGCCTTTTGCAAGGGCTATGTGAAATTTTATTTTTTGAATGTCATGCCATTCAGACTAGCTGCTATAAACTAATTTGTTTATCTAACCCAGGCTATTGTTTTATATGGTTTAGGTTAATGTTTTTAGCATAATCTACGTTAGGCTAAGAATAGAGGATTTCTTAGAAGGTTCTTGCTATACCTATTCTAGGCCACTGCTTAGTTTAGGCTTATTTAAATCATGCAAAAGGATAAAAACTACACTGGAAAAAATCCTGTTATAATCTAGTTTACTGTTTTATCTGGCCGAGATTACACTTTTATCTAATATTTGGCCACTGCTTTATTTAATCTAAACTACTGTTTAGGCAGAGCTTTTATATATGAGCCACGTCACCTCTAGGCTTCCCAATGGATTATAATAGGATGCCATGTTTGTTTACATTTAATGCAAGGTGCACAGTGCTCCAAACATGGGGCACAAATATTAGCTTAGAACAAAGCCAATATATACAGGCTCTGCTTAGAGCACTGTGGACAGCAGAGTTAACTGATACAGTATACATATTTTTGATGTTAAGATGGCCTGAAAGGACAACCATACATTACTTTACTGTACTTTAGTGTGGAACAGACGATACTTGAATGCATGACAGGGACAGTTTGGCAGCCTCACCATCACCCGTACTGCATTTTCCTGGCCTAGAGCATTCACAGTCAAAGTACTGTTGCTCTTTCAACACACACACACTGCAATATTAATGAAAATATGCACGTGTGCAATATCAGTGACATTTATTTAAACAGCTATGTAGGCAGTTCATATGACATCATGTTGTGGCAGTCAACCTCCTCAGCTGACAGCTTGCTCCTGTCAAAATTATGTCCACAGAAATGGGTCAGACCTTCAACCCTTACTTAAATACAATTTTATATCATTACTTTCTAAGATAAATTCAGCATTCTTGGCTTTTTTAACTATTACTGAAAAACTGCAGTATTTCATTAAATTATATATTATATATATACAACAATAATGTAGAATACTGTACACTATTACTTACACCACATCCAACATTGTTTCATATAATTACATACAATAGTTATTCTTTTGCCATTTTTGTACAATCAATTATTTACAATTACATAGAAAATAATACAATGACTTGCCCAGTAGATACAAATATTTAAAAAAATAAAGGTCTATTGCAAGGCAGATGCACTATGGCATTATCTACTATAACACAGACACTGATGACACATGTAAATATAATGCAATATGTAGGACATACTATGAACCATATTAGGAAGGCCTGTTGAAATTTACACCTGAAGGCTACCTGGAGATTATGAAATAGAATGGACAGATCTCAATAAATTTATAATTAATTAATGTATACATCCAGTGTTGACTGAAATTATGATCATACATAAATAAACCCACGTAACTATGGTAATTAAAAAAAATACATTATGTACAATATAAACAGTCACAAGTACATGGGCACACTATAAATGTTGAAGTATCTTTGCTTTTCTGTTCATTTTGTTGCTTTGAGTAAGCATTTTTCTGGTCTCGAATTTGAAATAGTAGTAGAGCCTGCAGCGAAGATAGAGCTGGTGATGGAATTCAGGAGACTTCCATCTTGATGAGCTGGACAGGACACAACCTGTCTGGAAGGTACTGTACCTGCTTCTCAACTTTGTCCAGCAGTTGAGACAGGATGTTGCTGCTGACAAACAAACTGGGGACCTGCTTTTCAAACACCTTTTCGTCACAGCCATAGGCTGAATAGTAAGCTGGCATTGTCAAGCAAGTTGCACTAATTTGGGAAAATTAAGCTGTGTCAGAGCCTACCTCACCAAAAAAGTATTTATAGGCTTTGCCATCACCCACCAAGCTGATAGTTATGCCCCGAGGCCATTTGGAGCGCTGTGCACCTTGCCCTAAATGTAAACAAACATGGCGTCCTGGAAGTGACATGGCTTGTATATATTGGCTTTGGTTTAGGCTAATAATGGGATATTCCGTAAAGGGATTCCTATTTAACCCAAGAGACGCTAGGGGGATGCTACTTAAGGATGACGGCAATATTATGTATTTGCAACTTCAGTGATGGAACCAATATTTTCTTGCTCATTTTGTAACTTATCACCTAATGTTATACATGGTTATAATTGCCTTGTGTTGCAGATTAATAGTAAAAAATAAAATATAAGATACTTTTAAAAACTGATATTAAAAAAGAAATTTTTTGGAAAGTAAACATTATTTCAAAACTCACTTTTTACTTTTGGAATGCTTCATTAAGTATATCTGAGACAGTTTCAAATTTTTTCATGACAATATTACTCCTTAGATATTCAAGAAACACCTATAAAAGTACAAAAATATACAACAGTTATTAACTGGTTGAATGGATGTATATGTGTGCATATGTTAACTGTCATATGCAGACTAACTTTAAAACCAATATTATTATCATCACTGTCATTGTAATTATCTATCTCGATATCACTATTTGATGAAAATGAATAAGCATCATCATCAAAGGCCATTATCTCCAAAATTTACAAAATAAAGAAAGATTTATCAAAAATCTTTGACAGTTGCTCAACTTCAGGATACAAAAGCCTCCCTGGTCCCGCCCCCCCGGGCTGACAAAAGGTGTACAATTTTACTATTTTGATACCTATGATGAAGAGAAATCTGCCATCTTTTATGTTCAAGAGTGAGCTGAATGGCTTGTGAGACTGCTGACGTCACTCAAACAGAGCTATGGGGAGGGACTAAATTTACCGCGATATTTGAAACTAAAGTGTCGATAACATAGTCATCGTCCTAACACAACATATAAAGGATCGATTATAGCGATGTGCAGCACCTTGTGGGTTCATCTAGTTAGGCCACTGCCTGGTCTAGGTTTATATCACCTTTAAGGATAAAGGCTACATAAGACTCCACTAATATGTAGCTTTATAAATAGGCTACTGAGCTGTAAAAACTAGGTTACATTTAATCTAGCCTAAGTTACTGTTTATGTCTAACCTTAGGTTATTTGGTCTAAACTACCCCTTAGGCTAATAATAGGATATTTCTTAAAATGTTCTCACTTAACCTAGTACATTCCAACCTCTTAAGTCTGGGAACATTGGGGCCAGGCCTAGTTAATTCCCCACACAAATAGCCTAGTTGCCAACTTAACCTACTACATGGCTCAGTTCTGACACCACTTTTCATCATTTTATTACCCATATATTTTCACTTATCATTTTATGACTTCATACTGTATAATTTTGTTTAAAATAGTGTACTTTATTTAACATATTTAGTCAACAGCCCCAAGTTAATCTAACCGTAGTTCGCCTACTTAACCTTTCTCAGAATCTGCAGAATATTATGTGACTTTCATCTCCTAAATTTACTATCTTCATAATTATTGCTATTAGTATCTTCCACATTTATTTTGATTGTAGAGGGCAATAAAATGACAAAAATAAAGAATGAATTTTGGCGATAGCTCAGCGCATTTGACACTTTGCTGTCAAAAACTAAACAAAGCACACCGCTATCTAGGAAAATTAACACTAGACATTTGCTAACAGGAAGGGAAGGATAGAAACATTTTCTTGTATAGATAAAGATTTATACTTGCTCTTCTTACCTCTAGCATCATCTGATCTCATGGGTGGCATATCGAGTGGGTAAACATACAGCTATATAAAAGAATTGATCAAAACCCATGTCTTTCAAGCACTCTAAGAGTAAGGATTCGTGCGTGCCAAGTGTCTCATTGTTTTGATTATAAGTTCTGACTTAGTAGAGCCTTCTCAAGTGGAATTTTTTAAAAATATATTTATTCATTTCAAGTTAATATCTAAAATATATTTGATGTCACATATTTTCATTACTAACAATTATTTTCATAAAATCAAACGAGATATGGCATAATTTTTGCTGTTGGGAATTTGTTAACAATATGTGGCACCGTTCTTGTGGCTGCCCAACAAACTAATGGCGGCTGGTTCAGTATCAAGCGGAACCATGGGAGTTCCTCGACCACAGAATGCCGGTTTTAAGAGGTTCGAGTGTATTACGTTTATCTCGGTAGTTCTGAGTCGCCGGTCAGTCCATTTTTCATTTGCTTTCCCGATATTGTCCCAGTGCGGATGATATCCCCCCCTTCTCAGTTTTCCTCTGTATCATCTCATATTTGTCATCGTGTAGCAATTATTCCTTTTCGTAATGACAGCTTTTCCTCTTCAACTGCTTCCTTTCTAGAGGGAATTAGCCAGCAGATAGAACATTTCTTGCTTCTCAGCAATTTCCTCTTAAGAGCTGTGCAGATGACAACGTCTGTCATCACTATTACATGGTGATGTTATGCAAGAAACCTCTAAATTCCCCATCCGTGCAGATGACACCCACTGCTGTCAAGGTTACATGGTGATATCATACAAAAATCCTCTCCTTCTCCACCCAAATACCTGTTCACTCCATCTGGTACTGTCTCCTGGCATTCCTTGGCATCATGCTGCTGTTCCGGAGTTGTCACCTCTTCCGTCTCAGTTCTTCCATTTAGAATATATTGAGTTCCAGCAGTGTTTTTGGATAATTCCCCTTTAGTATTTAAGTGGTGCATAGCTCACGTGGTTCCGTTTTCACTTCCTTTTTGCAGAAGATCAATCCATTAACCGGCACTCTTTAGTTTACTTCTACCTCGGCTTTTGTTAAAACGAATAAGAAGTTAACTCGGATTATGGTAAGGTGCATTATTACAGAATCCTTTGGGAACGATGAACATTCGTAAGGGCAGGCTAGGAAACTGTTTAGTGCTTAATAGCTTGGTTCTTAACACGAACAGTGTAGTTTGCTCACAACTGTTTTGCACATGGGGTACAACGCCCTTAGTCCTTTAGTTGCGGCGGGGACGCTTTCTCCTGAACCAGATATGACAGCAACCTTGCTTTCTACCTTATCGTTAGTTGTTAGGAAATCCTGTTTTTGAATTTTGGGAGCATGAAAGTACACACTGGTGTAGGAGCATACCTTCATATGTGAAGGTAGTAGTGTCTTCAGTTTTGGACTGTCGGTTATGGGCTTTCGACTCAGGCACAGGAGTCACTAATACTCTACAAGATAGATTCCTTTTTTCCCCCCAGTAAGGATCCCCTGACAAGTCTCGCTATGAGAGCCTTACACCCTGTTGTGGTTCCAACGTCTGGCTACAGTACTTGCCAGTAAGGATCACACAACAGGCAGGAACATTGAGAAGCTTTTCCTCCCTGTTAAAAGCTTCTAGTTTGCTTGGCTGAATGTTGTTTCTCTGGCTGCACTAACCCATCATCCTCATTCAGTTGATAGTGTGCTAACTTTAACAGTAGGTAAGATTCATTCCATATAATGATAATTTTCTTGATAGAATTATTTGGATACTTACCTACTGTTAAAGTGGAAACCCACCCAGCCTCCCCCATGAATTCTGACCTGAACGTATACATTCTGACCACCTGCTGGGAAAACAGGTGACTGCAGAGACAGTCTTAATAGGTTAGCCAAGCGTAATTTGAATTTTTTAAAATGCCGATCGCACCTGATGGCGCGAAGATGTAAGCTAACTGTAACAGTAGGTAAGTATCCAAATAATTAATCTTATCATGAAAATTATCATTTAACATGCGAATTTCATATGTAGGCAAGACAACCCAAACAGGCTGTAGCAAGTTCACCCATACCACAGAATGTGGCTTGTGTATGTGTTGCAATTTTTTTTTTTTTTTTTTTTTTTTTTTGCCTTGCTTGATTTACTGTATTTTATTTCATTACAAGTTTAGTTGAATCTAAGTATGATTATCTCACATATAACAGTATACAAGAGAATATTTTATCATTGTTGATATTTCATATCTAATCACCATAAAAATATTTAAATGCAAATTACATATGTAGGCAAGCCAACACCAAACAGGCTGTAGCAAGTTCACAGATGACATCAAATGAGTGTTCATATGTACATACTCTATGCACAAGTTATCTAAGTTACAATATCACGAATGAAAGACAAATCTACCTACATATGGTGCACAGTTACAGATCCCAGTCAACCCCACAAATGTTACAAGTCCTTGTTACTGATGTGACCTGGTGTCTTAGAATTAAGGGAAGTCCCAAAAATGTGCAACAGAAAAATTCTCAAAATCCAGTAATAAGGGAGTGAAATAACAAAAGACTCATAAACAAAGAACAAGGTTTATTATATATAAGCAATTTATATATAACTGGAATGAAATAAAATGTACTAATCAATCCTAATAATATAAAAACTAATACCTAAACTTATACCCAACTTAAATAACAAGACATAACAAATAGCAATTAAAGTAAGAAGGCAAGTAAATCCCATCAAATGAAATATTACATACAAAAATCATAAATAAACCCAACACTCAAAATAAATGTATAAAATAAATACAATATACTCATGCAGCAGGTGCTGTGGGTATTCAAGTTTTACAAGGTAAGGAATGGGTCCTTTGTCTGATTACAGTAATGACAGAACTAATGATAAGGTGCATTTTAAAGATCCATGTAACCTTCGATTTAGACGTGACGAGAAGCCTCAGCCAATCACAGGCCAAGCAGAATGGCGTGAGGCCTCGGCCAATCACAGGCTGAGCAGAATGGTGTGAGGCAGCAATTTAACTACCGTACCGATAGTGAACAGGACGAAGATCAATACAATGATGGTAAACACACTGAAAAGTCATTTGGTATTTGTTGATTTGTTGTCAAATCATAAGCTGGCCAGAATATCATAAGAATATTATATATATATATATATATATATATATATATATATATATATATATATATATATATATATATATATATATATATATATTTCAAGGAGTCCACCCAGTGGGTTCCAGCTTGAGTCTTGTGACAGGCCCATTCTGTCCAGGACCAGTCGGCTTCCTTGGCCAGACCTCAGAACCGTTGTCTCCACTTCTCAGGGGTTATTTCGTATGCCTTGGCTATTACCTCACAGACTGTGGCCATGTCTCCTCGTTGATTCTGCTTCAGCGAGCAGAGGGCTGCCTTCGCTTTACCTTCCAGGTGTTTGGTCAGCACTAAGGCCCTCTTGGCCTCAGTGGTGTTGAAATTATCAAAGAGCGCCTTGACCTCTTCTAGCCATGCTTCCGGCTCGTCCTCAGTCCACTTGGGGACTAGAGCATTAAGGCTTGATAGTGGAGCATTTGAGGCAGCTGGTGTGGGGCTAGAGGCTTGTTGGGATGCTAGAGCTTCTGCGCTTTCTTTCCTTGCTCTCTCCAGCTTGAGCTCCTTGTCCTTGAGGGCTAGTTCGTACTGTCTTCTGTGTTCTTCTTCTTCCCTTTTGTGCTGTCTCCTCCTCTCTTCTCTTTCTTCTTCCAGCCGCCTCTGTTCGGCTTCTTCTCTCCTCTGCTCGGCTTCTCGCTGTCTTTTCCTCTCTTCTCTTTCCTTGTCTCGCTGTCTCTGTTCTTCTTTGTGCTGCCTTCGTTCAGCTGGCTGTTCTTTGAGCCACTTGGTGAGTGTGGGTCCCAGGACACCGGCCTCCTTCCCTAGAGCCATGAATGCTTTGTACTCCTCGGTTGCCATGTTGCTGGTGGGGAAGGTCGGCTAAGTGGGTTGAATGGGCATTCTTAGAGGAAAGGTTTATGACGATTATGGGAAGTGTCCCGTAATCTGGTGGCACCTTTTCAATGAGGTGGCACTGTGGTTGAGTGTGCCGTGTGTAGGTCACACTGAAGGAGCGTTCCTGAAGGAAGTCTGAGTCCTTATGAACGGATACGCTAGTAGACTGGGGTGCTCCTGAAGGTATAATATTCCTTATGGGCGGAAGCATTTAGGAAATGGGAGTGATCCTGAAGGCACTACGGTCCTTATGGGTGGATACACTGGTTGTATGGCACTCTGTTTCTTAGGTACAGGTGCAGTGGCTTATGGTTAAGTACTTGGGTTTGGTGGCACTATGGTGCCAGTGCGCTCCGTGGAGCAATACAAAATGTCAGTGCATGGAACGGCACTGAAGGAAATGGCACTCTGCCTGAGGCAGAAGGTAATCAAGGAGTAAGAGGGAAAGGAGAGACTCTGGCAGAAAGTAAGTGAGAAAGGAAAGGGAAAGAAGAAAGATAAGTGTTTCAGTAATTGGCTTGGTTGGCAGTGCCTCAGGTTAGTGGCATTGTGGGAAGGGAACCCTAGGGCGTATCACTTGTGGGTGGCTAGTTCTAAGAACTTGAGATCGCTTCCTGACATGGGGAAAGGAAGCCTTCTCCCTGACATGAAGAGAGGGAGGATATGGGGGTTGCAGTCAATATGCAATTTGGCGCTTGCGGCATAAGCAAGTCTTGAATGAGGTACCCATACCCACTTGTGCACGGCAGTTGATAAACATGTAAGTAATTAGTTGTCCATGCGCTCGGTGGTGTACAAGAATTTATATTGGCTGAAGCACGAAATGGGAGAGCAGGTATGCGATATTATTCATGGGTAAGAGCGCTTATGAAGTTTCGTGCACTGGGTATAATAAAGTGATAATGGAGTTGGATCTTCGAAGTTCGAAGATTAGTTAAACTAAAGAAAATTCTTTGTAATTGGCTGTTATGATTCGTGGGTTGTTTTTCCAACTCGTGGATAAATTTGTGTAATTCCCCTTGTTAGGCTAAAAGGAAGGAAAACAAAACATCAAAGGAAAATCTCTCTCTCTCTCCCTCTTGGAGAGCGTAGTGTAAGGGAACGTACTTGTTATGAATTAAGTTACTCTACCTTTATTTTAAGACAAAGTACAATTGTAAAATTACGCTAAGTGATTTTCGAAAATGGAATCTTGTATTTATGTAATTTCACTGATTCACTCTTGCCATGACAAGTGATAGCAAGTAAGATTTCGATTATTTCAAAGATATTCAAGTCTTCATGAAGGTTTACGTTAAGGTTGAAAAGTGATGAAACTTCGTTCAGCGTGAACGAAAGATGTGGGATCGAGTCACGTGTGTGAGAACAGCTAAGCAGGTCGACTCGCTTTGTCACGCCAACAGAGAATGGGAAGTGTGGGAGAGAAAACAAAAAAAAACTCGTTCTTCACTAAATGTGGGTTTTGAATGAAAAAGTGAATGGTTTAACGTTAAACATCAGCAATATCTTTACTTTACTTTACTGAATATACGCTGGGAGGGTTGTTAAATAACTACGCTTGAATTTTTCATTGTTACGACACTGGAAACGTTCGCGCATGTGCCAACTTGAACAGAACATCTGTTTGCTCGCTCGGCGTCAGGATGCTAGAGACCGCTACACGTTTTTTTGCTATTCGTGAATTCGAGATTTATATCACAGACAGAGAAATTGTACACTTTCTCGGCCTTAACTGTTCTGGAATAAACTCCTAGCTAACTCGTCCTTGCTAACACATGCAGTAATTCCCTAGTAAACACTTCGTAACTCCTATGCTCATGTAGTGATAACTAGGAATTCTGAATATTCCAAGTATTAATTAAAATAACGAAAGAGAGAGAGAGAGAAACTTTCCATTGTTAGACATTGATTGTTAGAGAGAGAGGGAAAGAGAGATTTAGAAGAAATGAACAAAGAGAGAGAGAGAGAAACGAGACATGGAGAGAGAGAGAGAGAGAGAGAGAGAGGGAAAAGCAAAACAGGATATGTTATATAAACAGGGCGAGTACAATAGTTGAAATCGTTGAAGGAATGACGATCGAAGCAAAGGTGTTGTGAATATGCAGCCAAACATTGGCACGGCACTAGTGAAGTTAATCACATCGAAATTGTTAAACAACTTCACCTGTGAAGCTTAGCTATGCAAATCGAGCCAGAAATCTTAGATTTCCATTGACATAATTAATTAGTTCCACCTACTAAGGAGGAGTTAATTGTTCTGATTACACCCAGAGGAAGTCCTTAGATAACTTCAACCAATTAGACGTCTACCTAGGGGTTGGACAAAAGCAAAGTTTCCGCCTTCGATGGGTGGGATCATCGACTTCCAAAAATCCTTAAGAAGTCCAGTTCTGAGGGGGAGCAGCAGATAAGAAAAGAGAAGAAAAGACAGCAGACAAGGAGCAGCTAAGGCACAAAGAAGAAGGCATGAGGTTGCAAGCCTCACCACTTGTGGGTTGATATAAGAGAACAGGCTCACATTGACTCACCCTATATTTTGTACTGCATATCACCTTGTACTTCTATTGTAAAGTTATTTCTTTGGTGCTAATGAAGAAAGAAAAATCAATTGTGTCTTCTTAAAGTCTCCTGGAGAAAACTACGCTACTACATAACAAAGTTAGAAAGATCAACATCTATAAAGAAGTAATCTTCTTAAACGAATAGCAGATATAAACAGAAGAATAATAAATAAAAGAACATTACATTCATTCATCTGGCAACAAACACAGCGGTTCCCTACACTGTGAAGTTTGCGGTGGTGAACGTTCGTGGCTGCCGCTCTGTCTCACTAATTTAAGAACCTATGCGCTT
The DNA here is from genome assembly GCF_040412425.1 of Macrobrachium rosenbergii. NCBI lineage: Eukaryota > Metazoa > Arthropoda > Malacostraca > Decapoda > Palaemonidae > Macrobrachium > Macrobrachium rosenbergii. Next base: position 6,035,941 of record NC_089776.1, read on the forward strand.
TCGCCTGTTTTATGAAGAAATTCTAACAAAAGACTTGTTGCATTTTCCTTTAAAGAAAAATTAATATTACTTTCCTAGTTATTCCTATGAATCCTTAATGTTACAAGACTTAATGATAATAACCTTTTACCTTAATACTCTTCGCTTCAGTCGCCTTTATGCCTTTGTGAATAATGAAATTATTCAATTTAAATGAATGATTTATTCCTGGTTTGTTTCGTTTCTAGTTCTTAGCGAATAGCGAAGCTAATTTTGCTAATCCGACT